>NW_024424897.1:5510294-5668424 GCF_017311325.1 Ursus maritimus | reverse complement strand
GGGGGGGGGGGGGGGGGGGGGGGGGGGGGGGGGGGGGGGGGGGGGGGACAGGGACTCAGCTGAGCTCAGCTACCTCTGGCCATCCCAGGCCCTGCGCCTCATCTGTGGCTGCCGATGAGGACAGAGACGTGACACCGGGAGGCCGAGGCCTTGGAGTTGTGCGGTCATCGTCCCTCTCCTCCTCCCTCAGCACAACGTCCTCCCCAGCAGGTGTTCCAGGTTCCTAGACAAGCAGCTGAGCCCCAGCAGCGTCTCAGCGATGACAGAGGCTTCCTTCTGCCAGGCCCTAAGGCCAGATGTTGAGCGCCTCTCTACTTCCTGAAGGTTGCCCACCACCCACCACCTCCGGAGGTGCTTCTGGGTTCCTGGGGATAGGTCTCTGGGGTCTCCTCACGGCCGGGCTCAGAGGTGACCACTTCCCACACCTGGGAAGCAGGTGGAGCAGCGGCGGGAGGATGGCAGCCATGGAGGCGGCCTTCTAGATGGAACAACGGGACACCCGCAGCCCTGCTTTCTGACTGGAGTATTCCTGGCTGTCCCCGCACGGATGCCACATCGACCTCTCTCCTGCAGTTGGCAAAGTAGCGGCCAGCGCTGCCGGAGAGCGGCGAGGCTAGAGGTTGAGGGAAGCACTGGGGGAGTGCCGTCAGATCTCCTGACACACGATTCCCCGCAGGCTGTCGGCTCAAACCACAGCCGCTGCCTCTGGGCACGGGAGCTGCGCTACGGCCGGAGGCCTGTTCCTGCCGGTCCGCCCTGCCTACCTGGACCGGCACAGGAGGCCCTGAGGGTTCCTGGGAGCTCGGGAAACAAGCTGCGGGCTCTGAAAATCAACAGCAGAGAAATGAGCAGGAGGCCCACAGAGGCCCGGAGGTCGCGTGTGCGTGTGTGCGCGTGTGTGTGAGTCCAGCTCTACTTGTCTTCCCGACTCGTGTGCGTGTGTGCGTGTGTGAGTCCAGCTCTACTTGTCTTCCCGGACCCTAAAGGAAGCTCAAAGTGCCTCTTCCCCACCCAGAAGTAAAGCACTAAACAAAGCAGAAAACAAACCAATGCTGGAGAGGTCTCCGAGGGCTGTTCCCCTCTTTGGGTCACCTCCAGGGAGGGTCAAGGCAGTCTGGTTCCAAGTCACAGGGGACCTAAGGACATAGAGATTTGGGGGGGTCAGTGGTCAAGGTGAACAGCCTACTGTGTAGAAGACAGGGAGACAAGAAGAGGGCTGGCACGGGCAGTGAAGGCAAACAGGTTCAGAGAGTGGACTGGAAAGGCCTGGTGGCTGGCAGTTTACTAAGAGTGAGGTCTTGGTTGGGTAAAGGAGACGGGGCCCGGCTTCGGGTCCCCTTAGTCAGCGGGCCCGATACAAGGTAGCAGATACCGTATGCCAAACCAACCAAGTCAGAGCCCAGCATGGCTGCCCATCATCTCTAAGGTAGGAGGCCCATGCAGGACCAACCCAGCCTCTCACACCCCCAGCCCCCTGCGGACCTACCCCGAGGTGGCAGGCCTTATTGGTGGCTTCTTTGCCGCTGTTCCTGAGGGCCCTCCAGCAGCTGCTTGCTCGAACCCTTGAGTGCTGGGAACAGGTTGGCTGAGGAAGTAAATGTTACAGCAAATGTGGCAGAAGGTTCCATTTAGGCTGGACGTGGCTGGGTGGGGACAAGTCTGAGCATGAAGCTGTTGGCCACTCGTCCCCTCAGCGCCTCTCTTGTTCCATCATCCCATCTTGGGAATTCTCCTCCCAAGTCTGAGCCCCTGGCCTTCCAGTACCCCTTCTTGGCCCCAGGGCCCTCTAGGGCACAGTGGACGGGCGCTGACCATCTGTTGATGGTCCGAGGAAAACAACGCACACGTTAGAGACACCAGAGTTAAGTTCAAGTTCAAGGCCTTGTTCTGGCACACACAACTTTGCTGAGTTAGCCTGGGGCTCTGTTCACTGTCCTGCCACCCAGCTCCCACTGGGCTCCTCTCCTCCTGCCGTGGTTTCCACCCACCTTGGTTAGCTCTCGGGGCCAAAGGGAAGCTTTTCCCTTCGTTTCAGACGGAGGTCAAAGCTACCTGCCTCGTTCACACCAACCCTGGGGCTGGGTTATGTCCCTGGACTGTCACACAATTGCCTGCTTCACCTCTTCCTCGCTCTGGCCACACGCCATCTTGCCACTTCCTCTGGAAGATCCCAGTCTTGCCCTCTTGCCCTCAGAGGTCACTCGCTGTCCTGTCCCACAGGATTTGCCGCTGCTCAGAGGTCACTCGCTGTCCTGTCCCACTCGGTGACATTCCCCAGGAATTGCCCCTTAGCCACTGTCTTCTCTGACACTCCCCTGAAGCACGAGCACGTGTCATGTCCCTTAGCTCAGGCCAGCAGAGGCACCAATAATTTGGACACTGGGTCTTTCGGGACCCCAAGGGCACTGTGGGCAGGGCCCTTGCTCAGAGGCACCAGGATGGCTGTGCCTTTGTCACATCAGGGTACCCTCTGTCCCCGCCTGATCAAGTCAGCCCTTGTCCACATGACAGTTAGGGCGTGAGTGTTGACAGCCTCCTGACCCCCTCTGGTCTGCACGCAGGCAAGGATGGGGAGCCAGACGCTCTCTCTGTAGTGTCCAGAGAGGCAGAGGCACAGCCAAGAGGCCGGCACTCCTGACTGAGACACCAAGATGGGCAAGGTTGGCCCCCCCACGCCCCTGCCCAGCCCTCCCTCCCCTAGATAGCAGCCCAAGCCTGTACCTGCTGGAAGGGGCACTGCCTACTGCCCCCACCAGATTCTGGCCCTTAGAGGCCTCAGTGTGCTCCTCTCTGGCCAGACCTTGGGACTTCTTCCGAGACAAGGCCTGGCTCAGCCAATCCTCTTCCTCTTTCTCCTCAGACGCTCCCAGCTGGGAAGGCTGGCTGGCTTTGGCAGGGAAACCTGCCCCCTCAGCTGGTGGCTTTGGCCCCAAAGAGGAGGAGGGCAGTCCGCCTGGGGCCGAGTGCCGGCCTGGGGCTGAGGGCTGGCTCCTGGGAGGGAGCACGGAAGGAGTGGAGAGCGCTGAGCCTCCCCTCTGAGCCTCTCTGGTGGGAGAGGGAGGGAACAGGTCGTCATCCTTGAGGCCCAACCAGTCAGCTCCTCCCTTCCTGGGGTGGATGGGGCTGGAGGCCGCTGGAGTGCTTGGTTTGGAGCCTGGTTCCCCCTTGGTGTCTGTGCCATCTTCTGCTAAGAACCTACTTCAAGACAGAGAGGAGGGGGGTCTAAGGCAGGGCAAGCAGTCCATCCTAAGAGCCCCCTGACCAGCCTTTCCCTCCACGGCTCGGGGGTGACTCTGAGGCCCACATTAAGGAGTTAGAGGTGCCTGGGGCTCTGCGCAGCCAGCCCGATGCCCAGCGAGCACAGTGCCCACACCAGCTCGGGCGGCAGAGCAGCAGCCAGCTGAGAGCTGTTAGTAGAACGCCCTCGAACACAGACGTCTTGAATTCCATCACGTGAACAGGGGACAATTCTATCCGTAGCAAGCAGCACCAAGTGACAACCATGGGGAAGCACGTCCAGAGAAAAATGAGTTAGATCAAGTGGTTTTAGGTTTTCCATCGACAATGTCACCTGTTTGTTTGGCCACTGTCTAGAAGCGTTACTGGCCCCTGGCAGCAGGTTCCAAGGTCTAAGAACATACTGGGACTGGGAGAAATGTCAACGTGTGTGTAGGGTTAGCCAACATGGCACAGTATCAACCACTGCTGACTCTGGCCGAGGCGCGGGAGGGAGTGCTTTGTGCCATTCTTACAACTTTACTGTCAGTTTGAAATTATTTCCAGATATAAAGTGGAAAATGTATCCTGGGAGAAAAACTCCAAATTCAAAAAAGTCTCCCCACTAACGTAATGTTTTGCCACACACAGGGATGAGACCGCGGCCAGGCGTCACGGTGGACCCCAGGGCTGGTCCTGGGAGCGGGGCGTGAGAAGCCACTGTTCGCGGTCTCGCTACCCTGGGACTGAACATTCCTCAGGGAGATTGGCTGACCTCAGATGTTTATGGCTTTAAGGGTTCCAGGCGGTGTTGGGGCACCTTCTCCTTTTCCTTCCAAGGAGGCCGGAAGCAAATGGGCCTGGATGGGCAGGACTGGGCAACGCCCCTCCTCCTTTGGCACCTGCAGGGTGCCACCCCGGGCCTCGTACGCCGTGGTCCTCAACAAGACTGTGGGCGGGAGGGGGAGGCTGGGCCACCTCCTCCTTCCTGGTAGGCACCTGTCCCCAAGGTCACGCTCCCCGCAGGCCCCGCTTACCTGACCGACTGCCGGCGGGACTGGCGGCCCTCGCAGGAGCCCACGGTGGGCTGATAGGCCCCAAAGGTGAAGTCCTCATCACCCCAGGGATCTTCCTTGTCTGTAAAATGAAGAAGCCTGTGATCTCGAGCAAGGCAATCAGACGCTTCTGTGGCTGCAGACCTCTGTTTAAAAAAACTGAACTGGTAGCTTGTCATGTCAGCAAGTGAGCAGAGGTGAAGCTGCTGTACGGGAGGCAGGGGTGCGGCACTGGTTATGAGCTCGAGGTCTCAGCATCCCGCACGCCGGGCATCACCTGGGAGCCGTGAACAAGGCACCGGCGGCGTCCTGCCCCAGGCACCCTTCAGATGAGGCCCGCTGGGCTGCCTGTGCCATGAGAATGATTCTTAACAGACAGCCCGTGGGCCGACACTTCGAGAAACATTGGTCTAGAGCGATCTTTCTCACACTGTGACCTGCTACCTATCCGCAGGTCAAGAAACCAATTTCATGAGTCACAACCAACGTATTTATAACTCAGATAGTGTATAAATAAAAAATAACAGAATACTGAACGTGGTAATTATCATTCCGTGACGCTTTTGTCTCAGTTATGATAACATGTGTTGCGATGTAAGCTTATTTCTCGTTATGGGTTGTGGTACAAGTGTGGTCTGGGAGCCCCCCACCTTGCCTCCCCTGCCCTGCAAGGTTGCTCACCCTGGGGCCTCTGGTACTTCTTGTCCAGCTTGAATTCCCTGTGCTCCCCAGTGCCCGGGCGGGCCAGGAGTTTGGTGGCAGTGCCCCGACCCAGCAGCTCATCCAGCCTGGAGCGAGCAGGACGGGGCCCTTCCCTGCAGGACAGGACACACACAGGTACACGTCAACGCGGGTGTGCCTGGGGGCCTGCACCGTGCCGGCCCTCCGGCTTTTCCCTGGGCCTGAGGCAGCTCTACGTGCAGGGTTCCTCTGTTCCTAAGGACCCTTACTGGTCACCCGTCTGCCTCCTTTCTGCTGTGGGGCTGTCTGCAAACCCCAGGGTGGCCACAATGTCGTCCTCCTCATCAAATAGCACTTCTTCTTTCTTTCGGACCGGGGTGTCCCCAGGAGTTAGCGGAATAGATGGACCTAGAGGACAGAACACAGGGCACAGTGCCCACAGCCCACCATGCCCTCAACCCTGGTGTCTGAAGGGGGGCGCTTCTCTGAGACCCGGACCTCTGGGTGTGGCTGCAGGCATCCCATGTGTCTGGTCTGCACACAGGACCGACGCCCCCGCCCCACCGCAGGCTCATGCGTCCCACCTCCCTGTTCAGAGACACTGATAATCTCTTGGTCTGGGATCTGAGACCTGTGGTCCCGGCCCGGTAGAGTCTCTGGTTGAGCCAACTCTACCTGCCCAGGACAAGCAACAAGCCCACCCTCCTTACCTTGATCTCTGACGGGGGCTGGGCTCTTTTCGGAAGCCATTTTACTCTCTGCCCCAGGGGGCTTCTTGGTGATTCCTTCCTCATTGTCGGACAGAAGTCCTGCCAATGGGTCTTCCAAGTCTCATGGCCAGAAGGAAAGCACAGATCAGTCTGCACCCTTTCTTCTGGAAAACAAGCCTCGCACTGTGTTGGGGGCCGATCACTCCAGGGGGGATTTCTAGCTGCTCTAATACATGAACAGCCACTCAGCGCCCAGAGGACACACATCAGCCTCGGCAGGGAGCCAGGGAGCGGCCCGGGGCCTGCCTGTGTGCCCCGAGGCTCTGCTGTCTGCACAGCCTTCTGGAAACATCCCCCAGGCATCAGAAGCGAAGTAAAACATTCGTGTGCATTTGGAAAAGGGAGGGGAGTTCTTACGCTTTATAAAACCTTCAGGTTGATGTCTGGCTTCAAAGTCTGGCAAATACGTGACCCAAATCTCCCCCCAATACAACCCCATCAGTCCCTCCCTGACTTCCTGAGGAGCTGAACCGGTGGCCCCGGCTGTCTGCTCCTCCTCCGACACACATGGCAACCTGCCGCCGGGCAAGCACGTGAGCACCACCCAGGCTCCTCCACTCTCAAAACCAAAGTGCCCCGGAAGCATGACCACGGGGCCTGTGGTACCTTCGAAGGAAAACTTTCTGTCCTGATGCCCAAAGCTGCTGGGAGAGGGAGGGGGCTTCTTGGCGGGAATGGCGTCCCCTGTAAGAAGCAAACAGAAGGCAAGGTCATAGGCCTGGCCCTCTCCCAGCCACGGTCCTGCCACACCATGACGGGGACCCTGGGACGGCGTGCCCTTCTCTGTGGGGGGCTGAGGGCTCATGGGTGTGGAGACGGCGGTGGGCTGGGTCGACACTTCGCTGGTTCTCACACAGGCTTCTGCCGGGGAAATGTGGTCTGGAGCCACTTCCTGTCCCCCAGTCACAGGTCACTCCAAACAGAGTCATGGACTTGGGAGGCACACAGGCTCCCAACAAACTCCCCAACTTACCTCCCATGGAGTTGGCCATGTTGCACCTAGAGGGCCTGGAAGCACACTGGGAAGGGAGGAAGCCGCCCCCTCCCCAACCACAGAGAAAGCCCACGGGAATGAGAGCTGCGTGCCCTCCTATGCCCAGAGCGTCCCTAGATCCCAGGCACACCCACGCTCACCTTTCTCCCTGGCTGTCAGCGTGCCGGCGGGTTTGGGATGACGAGGCAGTTCTTCTTTCCCAGGACCCCTGGCAGCTCTTTTGTCAGAGGCCAGATTAGACCTCTTCAGACCAAAGAGATCGGCATCCATGTCGTCCAGATCCTGGAAAAGCGGGAGGGAGGGAGGAATCCTCACCGGTGCTCAGCCGGGGTACCGTGTGGCCCTGTGCTCTGAGCAGCCTGGTGGTGATACGGCCTCCACATTCCGTGGGGGGACAAATGGGGACCTGGTTGGGGAACTGACCCTGAGTTACAGAACTGGTGAGAGGCCAGGCCGAAGCACAAGGTCTTCACCAGCTCAGTCTCAGGTAAGCCCCGTCTCAGGGGGCACCTCCACACCCCCTACTAGCACCTGTTGGCCCCAGCTTCTCTCACAGGCCTAGTAAGCAGTGGATGGAACTCTCTTTACGGTGGGAACCAAACAGCAGGACCCCGGGACTGAAGACTCCCAGAGGGACTGCCGCCAGGCTGTGAGAAGGGGCCAGGTACCCGGCCAGCAGAGGAAGGCAGTCAGGGCCTCCGCCACCACCGCCCCCCGCACAGACTCGCCACATGCTGACTCCCATAAGGGGAGGAAGACTTTCTCCGGGAGGACGCTTGGCACCCCAGGGGCAGAGGTGTGAGGAACACAGGGAAAAGGGGAAACTATGCAGGAAAAAGAGGAGTTGGGAAGGAAAACTGGATCACGGGGAAGCAGAGTGAGCTGGGGGGTAGGGACCCAGCTCATGGTTCTGGAGTGAGACTCGAAGTCACCACCAGCAGCTGAGTCAGAGGACTGGAGGGCTGTGGCCAGGGCTGCCAGTGGGCAGGCCCTGGGCAAGAGTGATTTCAAGATGAGGTTAAAGAGGCTGAATATGGAGCCAAGAAAGGGACAGACTCCAATTTTTTAGCCCTCCCTTCCCCCCAAGGCTGAAAGCAAGCGCTTGGCCTTGGCCTGGGACCCTAGGTTAGCAAGAGGGACGAGAGGCAGGACGTCAGGCGGGACGGGGCTGCGGGACGGACGGGTGGGAAAGCCAAGGTGACCTAAGGTGTCAGACCCTGGCTAGACCACCTGAGCCCTGGGGGATTATCTTAAAAACTGTACAGAATTTACGTCTTAAAATTCCATTCCCAAGCTTAGCTTGGCGCTTGATCCAATGAGAGCACAACTGGACTGAAGGGGCCTTGGCAGGGAATGTGGAGAGAAACACAAAGAACACTTAAGAAGGAGCCTTAGAGGAGAATCTCTCCTTCTCTCCCCCAATGGGGGTGGTGTCTCTGGGTGGGAGCCAGCCCCAGTGCACGAGGGGCTTGGTACAGGACTGTGTCTCCTGGTGGACGAATCTCTAGACAGCAGGAAAATGGATTTCTATCCAGAGACACTCAAAGGGCAGCAGCTCACGGATGAGCTCCATTTTGACTAGGAAGGGCTCAGGAACACAAATTGTAAAGGGAAAAATGTGAGGGAGAAGGAAGGCTTGGCACAGAACGTTCCTACCGCCTGCCCCCCACCCCGCCCCCCGCCCCACTCCCAGAACTGTGCAAGCCAGTTCGGTACCTTCATCGCCTGAAGCAAAGTCTGCGGGTC
Organism: Ursus maritimus; assembly: GCF_017311325.1. NCBI lineage: Eukaryota > Metazoa > Chordata > Mammalia > Carnivora > Ursidae > Ursus > Ursus maritimus. The sequence goes on along the minus strand of NW_024424897.1, from coordinate 5,659,962 downwards.
TGCATCGGAGACGTCTGACACCTAAGTCCACGGAAGAGCAAGGACACACGTTGGCCGAGGCCGCATAAAGCTCTGGCTCCTGTTGCCTTGCTACTGTGAGGGCAGACGGCTCAGCAGGGGCAGAGCTCGGCCAGTGGGGCACCAGCAGGAGGTCCTGCCTTCCCCTGGGACAGAAGTGTCCTCAGAAGTCAAACCTGCCCAGGTGTGGAGACCCAGAAAGAGGTGCCACTTTCTGCCCCTCCTCACTGGAAAGAATCCCTCCATCACAGGGCATCACTATGCCACTTCCCAACTGTGTAACCGGATAGCCGGGGAGATTACGGGAAACACAGTTGTAAGGGGCAAGATCCGAGATCCAACACTTGCTGGGAGCTCTGCTTTCTAGCTCATCTCACTGGTAGGAAGGAAAAGCCTGTTGGGTTCACATGTGGGTCCGCTTGGCAGCCCTTGGGTATTATTTTGAGAACACACCGGCTTTGCAGAAACTTCTAAACCTTTGTGTGAGCAACCTCCCAGCTGTCACCCCCAGTTCATTGCTTCTGGGGATAAGTAGAGAGGGTGGGGAGTAGCGTGGGCCAGGCTCACCTCGGCATCAGGTCCCAGGAGGCCCGCCGTGGTGCTGAAGGCACGGTCTTCCAGGAGGGACCTGCAAAGAGGCGCAATCAGCACCCACTTGCATCGCCGGGGTACTGACTGATTCTGAGAAAGGAAGGCGGCTCAGAGAGCCCCGCTGAACCTGGGGGCTGCTCCAGGAGAACGCGACAGAGTTGCTTAAAGAAATTTCACAGGCCACCGAATGCAGAGATTTTCCATTTTTCTAAAGCGGTAGAGCCCCTTTAAAACCAATCTGCTAAACACCTGTGACGAGCACAGCGTATAGACCTGTCCAATCGCTATGTGGTACGCTCGAGACTATTTTCACGCTGGGTATCAACTGTACTTCAAAAAAAAAAAAAAAAAAAGCCACGAGATGGGAAAACAACAGTTAAAAACAACAGATAAGAGAGAAAAACGGAGGGGCTCCTGGGTGGCTCAGTCAGTTAAACATCTGCCTTCGGCTCAGGTCATGATCCTAGGTCCTGGGATCGAGTCCCACATTGTGCTCCTTGCTTGGCAGGGAGCCTGCTTCTCCCCCTGCCTGCTGCTCCCCCGTGTGTGCTCTCTCTCTGACAAATAAATAAAATCTTCAAAAAAAAAAAAAAAAAGAGAGAGAGAGAGGGAGAGAAACAGAACTGCGTCGGCTAAGATGAAGGTGGAGGGTGGACAGCTCACAAAACTCGCTCCTATCCCTCCATTGTCAGGAGCACTTTGGAAGAACGACCTGAAAGCCCCTGATCCAGGCCAATTCTCTTATTCTGGGGGTGAGAACACTGAGGGCCCAGAGGTTCAGGAATCACCCACGATCACACAGTAAGTGTCATGGGCGGGACTGGCAGCCAGGACTCCCGACCCCGGTCAGTTAGCCTCCCACTCCTCAGGGTCCTTTAACGGAGGGAAGGGAGGAAAGGGAGGAGTAAGGGACAGAAGCAGCGGGGTGCACAACAAGTGGGAGAAAAGCAGGAGGGTGAGGAGGCAACAGCATCTGGACTGAAGGGGTGACAGTCACGCAGGCCAGTCCCGCTCTCACTTCGTTCTAGCCCTGGAAGAAGGCAGCGCCTGGGCAACAGCTGTGGCGTCTCGGGCACTCGAAGCTAGTTTAACAGGCTCTTCAGGTAGTGTCACTGGAAAAAAAGAGAACAGAAATGATACCATTTGGCAGGTGAACTGGAGTCAGATGAAAAAGACTGGAAGTTCCCCACCAAGCACTCCCAGAAAAACCTTCTCCCAGGAAGTTCACCCTAAATGCCAACTGAGGCCAAATGAAGAGCCCAACCCCACTGCACCCCATAAAGCACAGGAAGAACGATGCACTTCCACCCCCCAGAGCTCTCGGCTGGAACACAAGGCTTGGGCTCCGTGGGTTCTTCTGGGCCAGGTCGGGGGAGCCTCAGCCTGGCTGCCCTCAGTGAGCTCTCCATGGCCCCTGAAGCCCTGCTTTTCAAGACGGCAGAGGTGGGCACACACGATATCCGGAATATATAAGAAACTCTTACAACTCAATCGTAAAAAGACAACCCAATTTAAAAAAAGGATCCGAAGAGACCTTTCTCCAAAGAAGATACACAAATGGCCAATAAACCCATGAAAAAGATGTTCAATGTCATTAGTCATTAGGGAAATGCACGTTAAAACCACCATGAGAGGGGCGCCTGGGTGGCGCAGTCGTTAAGCGTCTGCCTTCGGCTCGGGTCATGATCCCAGCGTTCTGGCATCGAGCCCCGCATCAGGCTCCCTGCTCGGCGGGAAGCCTGGTTCTCCCTCTCCCACTTCCCCTGCTTGTGTTCCCTCTCTCACTGCCTCTCTGTCAAATAAATAAATACCAACACCATGAGAGGGGAGGGGGGTGGGGGGAAGGGGTAACAGGGTAACGGGCATTAAGGGGAGCGCGTGATGGAATGAGCACTGGGTGTTACATAAGACTGATGAGTCACTCAACTCCACCTCTACGTGAAAAATACTCTGTTAATTCATTGAATTTAAATTTAAAAAGATGAAAAAAAAAACCCGCACAATGAGATGTAACTGTATAGGGCTAAGATGAGCATAACCAAAAAGACAGAAAATTAGCAAGTGTTCGCAGGGATGTGGAGAAACTAGAACCCTCACATGCTGCTGGCGGGAATGCAAAATGGCGCGGCTGCCGTGGGAAACAGTCTGGTGGTGCCTCGACGAGTTAAACACAGTTACCATGTAAGCAGTTCCCTTCCTTAGGATACGCCCCCAAAGAACTGAAAACATATGGCCACACAAAAACGTGTACCTGGGTGTTCCTAAGCGCATCATTCATCCTAGCCCCGCCCCAACGTGGTGTCCACCACCCACGATGGGTGGACCAGCAAAACACGGTCCATCCACACACTGGAACACCGTCCAGCCATAGGGAGGACTGCAAACGGGAACGGCTCAGTGTGGGCGAACAAAGCCAGATGCAAAAGGCAAGCACGATGTGATTCCATTTTATACAACAGGTCTGGAACAGGCAAACCCACAGGGAAGGAAAGTGAGTAAGTGGCTGTGTAGGGTTGGGGGGAAGGGAGAGTAGGAGTGACTGCTAATGGACGTGGAGTTTCTTTATGAAAGTGCTCTGGAGTTAGATTGTGGTGATAATTACGTAACTTTGGGAACACACTAAAAACCAGTGAATTGTACACTTGAAAAGAGTGAATTTTCTGTGAATAAGATTTCAATTAAAAAAAAAAAAAAAGAGGGGCGCCTGGGTGGCTCAGTTGGTGAAGCGTTCGACTCTTGATTTCCGTTCAGGTCATGATCTTGGGGTCATGAGATAGAGCCCTGCCGCAGGCTCCGTGCTCAGTGTGTGTGGGGGGTCTGCTTGGGATTCTCTCTCTTCCTCTCCCTCTGCTACCCTCCCCCCCACTCTCTCGCTCTCAAATAGATAAATCTTAAAAAAAAAAAAAAAAGAACAAGCTAAAAACAGGGGGTTCTGCAAAAGGGGCACTTACTGTCATCCCCTAAGAGGTCACCAAGGACATCATCAATGGAGCCTAGAACAAATAGAAAAGGAATGGTCAAGACTTCAGGAGAAAACGATGTCCTTAAGAAGCCTCACGTCTTGAGACCTCGTCCCAATTCCAGACTCTTCACCACCAGAGGGCTCAGATGCTGGGGCCGGGGACCCAGCTCTCTCTTCAACGGCCACGAGATGTTTCCTAACTCTCTGACAACAGATCACAATGCCTTGTTGAAGGACCCCAGGGTAGAAATCGAAAAGAACTCCCTCAAAGGATGATGGCGAGCATTTTCAGGAGAGCCTGCATTCTACAGGACACACTGGCCAACAGACTCTGAATAAAGCCCCGTGTGCCTCTTTGGGAAAAGCGTCCAAGATTTCTAGGCACACATAAGCCTCTTTCACGCCAACAGCTTCCTCGTGCGCTTCCGTCTGAGATCTCCCCCTCCCCCAGCACTGGTCTGGGGGCACACCCCCTTGGCCACTTTCCGAGGGGGTATGTGGGGGGAAACCCAACGTACACGTACTGAACTAGTTCTTGTACCCAGCTGAAGTGCCTTTACCGCCCTTAATGCCAACTGTATACTTTCCAATACAGAGCTTGACAGGAGGGACTTTTTCCCCAAGCCCCACCCCTGTCCATTTATTTCTGGATTACTCTGAGGGCCAATAGGCACCACAGGGAGTCCCCCATAAAGACCAATGCTTTCCTGTGCAATTATGGGGAAACCGGCAAGACTCATGTCAAGAACATTTAGATACAGACACGTCTATGTTATTTTTGGATGAAAGGTGGGGAATTATTTTTGCCTTAAGGGTGATGTTCTATTTTTTCCACTTACCTTTCAATCCCTTCTTGGTTTTTGGTGCCTACCATTGGAAAAACAAATCACATTAACAAAATCAAAACAGTGAACGTGGCTGAAACCAAGAATACAGAATAAATTGTTTTGCCTTTTGCCAAGTCACCAGAGGAAAAGGAGCAGCAATGGCATTTAGAGACAGAAGCTCTTTATACTTTCCCAGGGTTTCTGAGAATAGACTCATTCAGAGCATGGAAGCAGCCGCCACTAACCAGCAATGGACACCACTGTGGGTGCCATTCGGTGGGCAGAAGTCTCTCCTTTTCCCTGATTTCCGATGCCACATGTGAACCCTCCCAGGCAGGATGTAACACGACTGGGAAGGTTTTCCCCTCTTCTGCGTCCCTGACTTCTCAACACCAACAAGGGACACTTAAAAATGCTTCTGGCTGGCCATCCAGAGGCTCAGAAGGCTTGCTCATCTCTTAATAAGTTTGGTATCAATTCTACCTGGTCTCTGGGGACCATATCCTGGTCCTTGTCACCCAAACCCTAAAGTTCTCCAGGCAGTCAAGATCTGGGGGGTGGAAGCAGGGGTAAGAGTCTGCATTCTGCCTACCATCTCAAGGCTCTGGGAGCTGCCTGTAGCTGGTTCACAGCGCTGTCCGACTCATTTGAATTCTGCCCACATCAGGCTCATCCTCCCTAATGAGGAAAATTCAAGTGGTTGCTTAAAAATGATGTAGCTTTCACAGTGCTTGGGTCCAAGGCCCATCAAGGTTTCTCTCACTTTACCCATTCAAGAGGTTAAAATCTAGTTCCATAAATTAAAAATTCCTTATAGGGAGAGCTACTTAGATGAGAAGCAAAGTGCTCTGGGTGATTTAAGGAGCTTTCTGAGGCCTGAAGATGACTCACACAAAGTGCAGTGGTCCTCATCTCTTCTCCTGAAAGAGGATGCAAGAGATGGTAGGTACCCATCTCAGAAAGGAGGTGGGTGCCTGGCACTATGGCCAATAAGCATTCCCAGGCAACACCCATGACTACATTTGTGCATTCAGCACAAGGAGTCGATGTGAGCACTGGTTTTACTCTTTGAAACTATTTTCACCAACGGTGGAAATTTTTCCCTTCACGCTAACTGTAAATCTGATTTAATCCATTAACAGCGAAGTGTTTGACTCAGATTGTCACTCTCTGAGCATTACCCCTCCTGAGCATTACCAAGACCGACCTTCCCATGCCTTGGAAGAAAGGAGTCAGAGGGGGTCATCTCTATTTGTCGGTGTTGCAGGTCCTGTTAACAGAATGCAAAATTCATCTGGGATTATTCACAGGGGCCACTCTGAATGTTTGTGTTTCTCTTTCTTTGTAATGGCAATTTGCACGACCTACAAGTCCAAACACGTTTTGTCTCATATCACATCCGAGAGCTTCTGCCATCTCCTAGGGATTTCGTCCTAGCCTCCCAGACCAGGGAATCTCTGAGAAGTTTGCAACGGCTAGAAGTGCCACAGAGTACCACCGCGTCATCGTATCTGCTCCGCCAACTCCGTGCCAGGCATTGAAAAATCCTTAGCAAGGGCCCTTCCGGTCACCCCCTAGGTCTGGAGACTCCGCGGCCCTCCCTGCGTCACCCGCTCCGCGCGCCCATCCCCGCTCAACCCCGAGCGCGGCCTCCTCTCCTCCCAGCCCCTGAAATCTCCCGGGTTACGCGCCATTCCCCGCGGAGGCGCAGCCACTAGCCATAGATGCTGGTCGGGACCCCACTCGAGCCCAACTCGCTCTGACCTCCCGCGCCGGAGCCCCGCGGACACCAATCTCTCAGTCGCTCGGAGTTCGAAAGAAAGCCGTGGCGCGAGGCATGCTGGGAGTTGTAGTCCTCGGTCCGGTCATTGACCAGAATCAAGAGAACAGGGAACGCCGAGATAAGCTACATTTCCCAGAGTACCGCGCCGTGGCCGTTAACCTCTGTTCGCGGCTGGCGCGTTGCTAGGAGCTGCCTCCACGCGGAGGAGGGCGGCCGGCTCCGAGGCCGTTGGGCTTCTTCCTCTCGCCCTCCCCGGGGACTGCCGGGACTTGGGTTCCAGGAATTCCTCTGAGCGCTGACTCGTGGCCAGGTGGCGGGGCATGAGAAATGTATTAAATTGACGTGTGAAACCGTGAACATTATGTATGTGTCCTACACTCCAAAGCTTAAGGAAGTGGCCGTGACCTACCGGCTCAATTGGGGAAATCAAAGCTGCTACGTCTGGGTGGCTCAGTCGGTTACGCATCTGCCTTCGGTTCAGGTTATGATCCCAGGGTCCTCAGATCAAGTTCTGCATCATGGGCTTCCTGCTCAGCGGGGTCGGCTTCTTTCCCTCTACCCCCACCCCCTGCTTATGCTCTCTCTCAAATAAATAATGAAAGAAAAGAAATGAAAAAAAAGAAAGGAAAATCAAAGCTGCAGAGCCAGAATGGAATCCGACACTGCCACCCAATAAAGGCACGTAACACGTTGTTAACCACAGGTTTTATTAAGGATTTTTTCAATTTTACAAAGGAAAAAGGGGGTAATGGTTTGGCTAACTCGCAGCCCAAGCCAAGCAGGGCTGGAGGGTCACAGATGTCCAATCATGGTTCAGAAGTTCTGGACCCGTGCACCTCCTCGGTACTCACACTTCCACTGACAGGTCCAGCCAGGGATGGGTAACAATACATGCTAAATGCATCTTGTGGGGTGGGAACCAAACGCAAACCCTAACAGTAAAAAGGAAAAGGTAGCAAGGAATTATACACTCTGAAGAATACAAGTAATTTCCTTGAATCTACAGCAATTGGAAATAAAATGGTGTTTTACAAAGTAGTCAGCAGTCTGAACATTATGTGGAAGGTTATATGTTTGCTACCGAAACCATGACCCAGTCAACAGTATTGTGGCAAAACCACCTATTTTGGTTCAGAATTCTTATAATCACTCCTCAATTTTTCATGATCTTCCTAAGATAATCAATGGCCCAGTTAAATGTATTTATTTTAAAACTTACTCATTTGAGAGAGAGAGAGAGTACAAGCAGGGAGGAGGGTTAGAGGGAGAAGCAGACTTCCGGTTGAGCAGGGTGCCTGACTTGGGGCACGATCCAAGGACCCCAGGATCATGACCTGAGGCGAAGGCAAACCCTTAGCCAACTGAGCCATGCAGGTACCAGTGGCCCAAATAAATTTGAAGCAAAATAAAAACGGAACAAAAAACCCTTGGAACCCAGGAATTTGCAGGTCTGCAACAGCTAACACCTGGTAACTCTAAGGATTCCTCATGTTTCTGTTTACCATCATGGAGCACAGGAATAGGTAGTGAGAATTTAGTGTGTATAGCTAAGAGCAAAAGTCTATTGGTATTTAAAAAAAAAAAGTCATTTCAGTCATTTACAGTGTGACTTGGTCGAATCCTCCAAGAACAGAGTAGTAAATACGTAGCTGAAATGACCTTTGCAATTATTTCATGAAAATGATCAAAATCTTTATCTGAGTAAGGAGAATCAATAAGAGACTCTTGGTCTCAGGTAGAACCACCCATGTCCTGCTTGAAGGCAACCTATGATCCCGAGCACACCTACCACATTTATAAAGATTAGCAGGTGTGCACACCTGCACCTCATCTCTTCCTTCCTAATAAGGCGGAAGGGGCTCAGAAGGGCGAGAGGGATGGAGAGTCACAGCCATCTAAACAATTTCTGTTCCCCATGAATTTGAACTGGTCATGCTTGTCCAACCAAAGCCCTGCACTGAAGAAAACCCAAGAATTAAAACCTAGCATGTTTAGGATCTATAAAATGCCTCCAGGTCTATGAAATCTGAAATCACACACATGGAGTTCTCCGAAGGCATGTGAATATAGTTAATGTAGCAATTAAGTCAATGTTCTGAAGATAAGCTGATACTTAGCACTGCTATGTTCTTAAGCCAAGAATATGAAGGCCCCAAAGGCTTTGGAACCAACTGTGCTTTGAGGCCACTAATGTTCAAACACTGAAATAGTCCTCTTTATTTAACTAGTAGAGCACAAAGTAGAGCTCCGGACACTTCAGGAAGACTCAACCTTCATCCACTACAAATAGCAAAATTGTATTAAGCCTCAAAATTCCAATTTTGAGTTTGGTTCATAGTATTTAGGAAAAAAAAGGCTTCTATCATTAATTCTCTTAGCACTTCTCATTTTAGAGAACAGTAGGTTGAAATTTATCTTTGTACTTGTGAAAACGGCTCGCAAAAGAACCCTTATCTGTAGCGGAGACCTGGCTTCTTCGGGAGAGCAAATTGGATCTGCAGCTCTGAGCGCTGAGACAAGTATGCGTTTCTCCGCTGGGGAGAGCGCGCTTTGTCTTGTTCTTAGTGTTACCTGCACCTGATAACCTCATAAACCTGGACCTTAAGATTCTTCGTGACTTAAACTCATGTTTAATTATGTGGCATTCTCTTTTCCTCGTGATATTACAAATTAGGGCGGTTTTACTGGATTTCTAGGTTACAGTGAATAAAGTACAAGACAAAAATCCCAATGTTAATAAAAAAGTATCAAATATCAGATAATTCACTTGTAAATAATACTCAAGGCGCTGGACTGAAGGGGGCTCTATAGTGTCTACAACTTGCTCAAACCTGCCTGGAGAGATCCCAGATCTATGCTGTTGGATTAGGTGGGTGTTAGTTCAAACCCGCTCAGATCCCAATTACAGATGGTCATCTGTGAATAAGGTATTTAACCACTAATTCTGAAGCAATTCTACATTTAACAGGTCAGTATTAAGCAATTTACTCTGTTATTTCCAAGAATCTGAATTACTGTCAAGATATATCCTGAAGAAATTAACAGAGTGCTTGTTAACATCAAGCTTAAAGCAAGTTCCTCTCTTGGGGGAAGGGTTAAGGCTTGTGTCAACAGACAGTACTTCTGCTGGCCAGGAAAGTCTCATATAACTGGTTTCAGTGGGATAGACTTTACGTTGGGTCCCAAGGTAGGAATAACACTTCCCTTGAATTAGACTACATTCTCAAGACTGATTCTAGAATTGGTTTCATGAGACAGATGTCACAGATACAGTTAACAGGTTAAAAAGAAAAAAAAAAAAATCAAGTGATGCTGTTTTACGTAGATTTTAAGAAAAAAACGTCATTAGGAAGTACGTGTTTAACCTTTAAATGTAGAATGATTGTGTAAATTAGGTTCAGCTCAAAGGACAATGTCACAATTCAGATCAAGCTCTTAGAAACAGACTGAAAATAAAGCCAATGTACAATAATAAGTCTATGGAACTTGTATTTATCCATTCGTCACAGTTTCGATGATTATATTGATTCTATGATTTATATCCAAAAACCAGAAGACATGGTTTGTCAAAAGAGTTTCCTGGGGTACTCCTGGGCAGAAGAGGTGGCGTGAGTGATGCTTCTATCTTTGTACTGCCAGACACGGTGACCTCCAAGCATTGTTAACGGCTTATGACAAATGGCAGAATACAGAAAATCTGGATTGTTCCAGAATATCCAGTGGGTAGGGCCACCACAGTCACAGTAACCGAACTAAGAGCTCTCCCTATACTCAATTCTACTACGAAGGAACTGTGACCCCTTCTCCTTTCTTAGCATCTCTTTCAGGACAGGGAGAGGGGGAGAGAGATGAATTATCATTGATGGAGGTGCCGTCAGTGGCCAAAAGTCAAATGCAGAGATAATTTTGCTTCTTGCCCTTTCCCAAGAAGTTTGGGACTGAGTTGTTGTGTTACCGCACCGATGATTTAGGGATCCTTCGAAAGGAAGATTAATTCCTAATGACACGGGACAGTGAGCCTGGGCTAGGCCTGTGCTGAAGAACTCCTGCCGGGAAGGTGCTACTGTGAACAGTTAGGTGGAAACAACTATTTGGTCGGCCAAGAGGGGCAAACAGGCGGAAGTCGTGTCACTGTGTCAGACACACATTTCACTCAGCTAAGTTTCCTGATTTGTTCCTTTCCCCGAATCCCTTCTCTTGAGTCCTGCTTCTTAGCCAGGGCCCATGGCAGGAGTGGTAGAACATTTAGCAGAAAAGGTGGGAAGGGCTTTACCCCCCTTAAAAAATACCTTTGCTTAAAAACACTTATATATCCAGTGATTAGCAATTAAGAGGTGAAAATAATTAACTACTCAGTAGTTAAATTCTACGAGTTATCCAAAGTCCTGGCCTACTGGGGTCAGCAGCACTATGGATGGAAGTCACGCTGCAGCTCGTAAAGCTCCTTCTGATGCCTGGCAGGTCTCCGGCAGTGTTAATTGCACTTAAAACACATCTGTTTTTTTCATTTAATCTCTGAAATCTGTTCATTTTTTTTTTCTTCATTTATAGAAAGAGGAAAGGGCTCAATTTATCATTTGCTCTATAGCTCTCTGAGTTTGGTAAAGGTTCCGAGCAGATCTGTGTGACAAGTGCGAGGGGTGCTGAGTCAGCTGCTTTCTGGAGCGGATGAACCTTGTCACCATGACCCTTCACAGCTTGGACTGCAGTGGTTTCAGGTACTTGCGGTACGACTCATGGACCTGCGGGCAGGGAGAAAGAAAGAATGACTGATGAGGAGCCCGCAACGTGAACGAGCATACTTTTAACTGAGAAGGTACCGGAGCCTTATTTGGATCGTGATCCAAAACACTGAAGGGGGGAAAAATAAAAAAAAACAACGGAGTCAACTGGGGGATGTGGACACTGACTGGGTAGTTCACGATATGATTCTTGTTTAGGTGGGAGAATGGCACTGTGGTCAGGTTTTAAAAAGTCCTTATCTTTTCGAGATACACAGTGAAATATCCATGGATAAAGTTATCTGCAATCTTGGGTGTTTCACCATAATGCCCAGGGGAGCTGGTGGGGGGAGGGGTGTTCAGGTGAAACACAATGACCATGAGATTAGTCACTGGCGTGTGACAAAGGGTACAGGGGGGTGTACTGTGGTACTCTGTGTTTGTACCTGTTTGAACGTGTCCACTAGTTATTAAGTAGTCAAGAAGACGAAAGATCTGCGTACTGTGGGAACAAGCCAGTTTCCTTCTGAATGTGCTACTCAAAGTGACTGTCCGAAGAGGCCACAGGAGCCACCAAAACTTTCAGAGGAGTCACCTCTGAGGTCTTTCCTGCCTTAATATTCAAATGAAGAATTTCAAAAGGTGAAAAGACATTGTTTTTCGTACCTCTGATTTGTTCAGTGGGGACTTCCTGGCCCACTCAAACAAATTTTCATACACGTTCCCATCATAACGGCCAAGCACGGAGCCGAGTGTCACATCCTGAAAATCAAATGCATCCACCAAAGCAACAGCATCTGGGCGAACCGCAGTCAGCAACTCCTTTATACGCTGATTTACTTGGGTAATTTGAGATTCTGTCATGATGCTTCCCTAGAAGAGAGAAAACAAGCGAACAAATGTATACGGACACATATACGCGCACACACACAACTAGAAAGTAGACCACAAAGATTTTTCTACCAAAAAAAAAAAAAAAGGACTTAAATTCAGAAAATACTCACCTGAAGAAAATCCCCTGCCTTCTGACTGATTCCATATAGACAATACAGGAGACATAAATTCCTTAAAACAGCGTGGACAGATTTATCTTGAATTTTGAGGAGTTTTTCTGAGAAGAGCTTAACTACCACATAGTGGCAATGTGCCTAGATAAAAAGAAAACATGAGAGTGAGAGAACCTTTGCAAAAGATTCACTGCACTGCAACAAGGATTTCTGCACTAAGAAAATGGGTTGGGGCAGCATGAAGGATGGAGAGGGAAGAAGAGAGAAAAAGGGAGAACTGTCACTGACCTCGCTTGCTTGAACAAGGTCAACGGAAGTTAGGTTCCATGCTACCTCCTTGCTTTCTCTGTGAATCACTTCATTTTGAAGGTTTTTGGCAGCAATTTCTACCAATCTGTTAAGAAATGAAAGAAAACTGGAGCTTGCAGAAAATGCCGAGCAGTGCTCAGGCCCCAGCCCCGAGAGCCCTCCCAGCTACCTACTTCAGCTTCCGAGGGGGGCTAACCTGGCTGCACGAAGTTTGTACGCTTCCGTTAGGCTGTCAGGGCTGTCGATGTCCACCACGGTCGGCCACACCGCCACCTGCTGCGGCTGGATGCGCTGGGTGGGCAGGTCGTTCAAGTAGGACACCATGCCGCACACCAACTTCCCTGAGTGCACCTGGTCGTAACTTTTCATCAGGAACCTAAAAATGACCAGTGCACATGCTTTCAGTAACTACGCTTCTCATGACATGGAGATAAACTCTTACAATGACTTTAAGCAATGTGAGAGGTGTTTTGTACTTGCTGGGTCAACCACAAGATAAAACCAGAGGGTTGGGATGGGAGGCAAAACCACATCTCTCAGAACAAATGTAACATGAAGAGCAAACATCGGAATAGGAACTATGAAGAGGACTCAATGTTCTTTTTTTAATTTATTTGAGAGACAGAGCGAGAGAGCGCATGCGCACGGGTGGGGGAAAGAGGTAGAGGGAGAGGGGAGAGAGAATCCCAGGCAGACTCTACACTGGGTGTGGAGCCCGATGCCGGGCTTGATCCCAGGACCCTGAGATCACGACCCGGGCCAAAACCAAGAGTCGGATGCCTAACGGACTGGGCCACCAGGGCGCCCCTCAAACGTTGTAACAACGGATAAAGCACACATCAGGTTCTCACCTAGCCGTCTGCAGCATCATGACGGTGTTCTCTCCCTCAAAGGTGCAGGTGGGGGTAAAATTGACATAGATATTCGGAAGGCCACTGCAGTGAGAGTAGCCATGTCCGCCGCACGCCATCCGACAGGCTTCGATAGCAGCATTAGTTGTCCAGGAGGTGAAAGCCTTCAGGCCGGCAGTGAGGGCGTGGAGCTGGAGGCGCGAGCACAGGCTGTCAGGGTGCGGGTGGCGCCGACGGTCTGAGCCGCCACAGGAAGCCCTCTCTTCCTCACCTAACAGCGTTGGCCACTCACCACATCACTTGCCACGCACGCAAACCGAAGCACGGTCACCTCAGTGGCCTGAATTCATACTGTTCCCACGCTCCCTTCCACACTGTTCCACTTGACAAAAAAGTCACGACTTACATTCCCTTGATTAATAAATGATCCACACGGTATAGTACTTCGGAAACTTAAAAACAAAACCCACATATCTTCATATCAGATTCACTTTCAATTAAAAAAATGGCTGTATCTTTTGAGAGTACATGGATTCTTCTCAAGAAATCCCCACATGTAGTTTTCTTTGGACGTAATTCAACAGGCAAATATCAAACAGAAGGGTGCCCAAGGGCGGAGCAGTAAACACATACCTCGGGCAGTTCACTCAGATCCCCTTGGCCAATGTCCTCGTTAATCCGGTGGTAGGTCTCCTTCATGTACGCACCGACAAACTGGAAGGCATAGGCCGTGGCCAGGAGGGGGAAGAGTTTATACTGCTGGGTCTGAAAATCCAGAATCTGTGGTTCTGGTTCACTAAAGGACACAGAAGGAACAAAAGTAAACACTTACATAAAACTTAACATGCACCAGATTTGGTCTAAATACTCTGACATACTGGATAGTTCTCATTCTCCCCCATTTCACAGAGGAGAAAACAAGAGGTTAAGAACCTGCCTGGGGTCACACAGCAAATATGTGGCAGATCCTCACTCAACTGAAATCTAGGCTGTTTGGCCACGGAAAAACCATGTTCTCCACCGTGTTGAACCCCTTAGGCGGACAGAATTTTCTAGCTGTGAAGTTCGTGTCTATCTTAGTCTTCGCAGTGTGACTGAGGAAACTGTATCTCACAGCAACATAAAAAATCAAAGTTAACTTCACAGAAGGAAGGCAATGATAAAGTCTAACACACTAGATGGCTGGATAAACTATTTTCACCACAATTTTGGAGAAGACCCCATGGACAGGGTTAATTATCTGACATCTTAGATGGTCAGCTCTTATTGATTTCTTTATTCCTTCTACAGGAGTTAAAAAGGTCATCAGGGAGTCACACTTAAGTAAAAAGCAGTAAGACTAAATTATGGCTATGAACACGACAGGGAGTCCCGGTCATGCCACCCCCATCATACCCATTTCATAGTTGTTAGGAGGAATTAGGATTTTCAAACTGCCTTTAGTGTTCTAAACATTTAATTTATCTTTTCAAAAAAGGTTTTATTTATTTATTTGAGAGAGAGAGAAAGTGAGAGAGAGAGCGAGCAAGCGAGCACGAGCAGCGGGAAAGGGAGAAGCAGGATCCCCACTAGCCCAGAGTCCGACATGAAGGCAGACGTTTAACGAACTGAGCCACCCAGGCGCCCCTGAACATTTCATTTACAGAGCTCAAATAACATTACTCTTTTTTTCTTAGGTTAAAAATAATAAGGTGGTTGGGGCGCCTGGGTGGTACAGTCGTTAAGCGTCTGCCTTTGGCTCAGGGCGTGATCCCAGCGTTCTAGGATCGAGCCCCGCATCAGGCTCCTCCGCTAGGAGCCTGCTTCTTCCTCTCCCACTCCCCCTGCTTGTGTTCCCTCTCTCGCTGGATGTCTCTCTCTGTCAAATTAATGAATAAAAATCTTAAAAAAAAAAATAAATAAGGTGGCTACCCTCATCTTTCTACTTAAGAAAGGAAGTCTAGTTTCTAAGTAGCAGACCCAGCACACTGCCATCTTAACTGATTTTGCATAGCCAATGCATCGTCTCGAGACCACATTTGGGAATTTTGATATTTGAATGGGGTCAAAGGTATTCTTAAGCACTGAGCCCATCTCAGATGCCTCCCTTACCCCAGCTTGATTTCAGACTGGTGCCTCACAGCGCTGTATCGGATGGCAATGGTGCAAGCCTTGGACAGACACCGAGCAGCTTCTCCTACGAGGAAGGACCTGACAAACACCATGGTCCCGTAGGTCAGCTTGTTACTCACAGGTTTCACGTATGTGCCATCAGGCTTCACCTGGACAAAGAACATGGGACTGATGCTAACTTCTGTTAGACCCAAGTGGCAGCCTGTGCTCATGATTCTCAAAGGGTGGTCCCCAGAATGGCAGCATCTCCTGGGAACTTGCTTAAAATACAAAATCTCATCTCCACCCTGATCTACTTTACACAGCCCTCCAGGTGATTCTAACGCATGCTAAAGTTTGAGACCCATTGGTTTAGCAAACTAGAATATGTTCCTCGTATCTGCCAACTGCTTTTGATTTCACTGTCATTAATAAAAGAAGTATCAGAAGTAAAAATATGTTATTACCTTCTAAAAGAACACACCCTTGCAACCCCGTGGTTATCAACAGCCCCCGAAACCCCCATATTTGACATCTCTGCTCCTCTCACTATACCTGGGCGTACTTCATCAGCATGTTCTCTCTGGGAATACGGTAATTGTCCATCTTCAGGTAGCCATTATCCATCTCATCATAGCCAAACTTGGGGCCGATATCTCCCACAGTAATGCCTACCACAGATGAAAGGAAAGTCATAAGGTGGTTATGTTCAGCAATTCCTGGCTTGCCCTGGCCTCTTTCGTGGTGTGCTACAGTTTTTGCAGAAGAAAGCGACGGTTTAGTTTTTCATCTTAACAGCAGACGAACAATTCTAACCTGGTAAAGGCTTATGGGTCCCAATTTCACGAATAGGTGCGATGAAGGCATGTAATCCGTAGCATTTCCCCTTAGTGATGAGTTGGGCAAGAACTATTGCATGATTTGAAGTCTTGCCAACTATAACATCGAAGAGAACAGGAGAGAGCAGTGAGCAAACTTTCTTAACACTTTCAAAGGACAGAAATAAAAGATGGGGAAAAACCATATGTTAAATACCAGCCTCCATCAGTAAAGTGTACCCAAGAGACTTAATGACAGTACCACACACAGTTTTCAGAAAGAAATTCACATAAGCTGGTAGTCACTAAAATTTACTGTGTTTTGCCTAAGCAATCCTTCATCCCAAATATATATATATGTATATATATGTAAGCTTTTATACACATTTTATTGAGATATTATTGACCTATAATATTTGTGAGTTTAAGGTATTATTGATTTGATAGTAATCCTTCATTTTAAAAAAGACTTTACTAAAAAAAAATAAGTAAAAAAATAAAAAAAGACTTTACTTTCTCTTCTACTTATTTCTCATTCATTTACATAATTTTTTTTTTAGGATAACCATAAGAACATTAATTTATTTCCTTTTTCTCCCTTAACGAAGTGCTTTCCAAAACAGTGACCACTAGCCACATGTGGCTATTTACATTTAAATTACTTATAACCACACGGGGAATACTAAGCTGCTTTAAATGGTGACTAAGGAAACTGTGCTAGTGATGGGAATGTTCAGATGAAAACTTGAGAGAGTAAGACAGCCATCCTTTCTGTGCCTTGTGAATGGAGGAAGGTCTACAAGAGAGCAGGCACTGCAAGACACTGTCACCAGCTGAGGGGAGTCTAAGCCTCCAGAGTGTTTCCTGTATTTCAAACCGATACTCTCATATAAGCTCCACACCCCAACACAATCTCGCAGTGACTCTTCAGAACATCCAATAAATGCTAAAAAATTCACATACGTCCACCAGGCCACCACTTGATGGAGGTCACAGTAGGGCTGTTGAGAATGAACTCCTGAGTTTCAGGGTCGTAAGTGGCTGTGGTTTCCAAGCCTCGGAGATGAGTTCCTAAGGAAATAAGTTACATTCACTTTGGATAAATTACGGGAACAAACAGGCACAGGGTAAAATCTCCTGCCCTGTCCTTTCAGCTCTAGTATCTCAGAGAACAACAAAACCTAATGGCAACACCACATTTGTAGACGTGCTACAGATAGGTAATAACCAAGATACATAATTCCTTATGTATATATTTTAAAGTAAACCCAACATGGGGCTCGAACTCATGACCCCGTGATCAAGAGTTACAGGCTCTACCCACTGAACCAGGGGCCCCATCATATCCTATCCTCAAACCAGGCAGTTCCTATCGAGGGAAAATATAGATGTCAAGCATATGTTCTGTTTCTATACTTTAATTAATGCACCTCTATTGAGATCAACCAAAAGAAAATGTAAAGGCAGTTTACAATCGTATTTTCACAAGATCATAGGATAGGAAAATAACAGGGAAGGTAACTGCCCTTTTAAAATAACACCTCTAAGTTTAAGTGTGCCAATTTCAACTCGTGTATGGTGTCTACACACCAGTTCAATGTTTCTGGCTTCTCTAGTCACAAAGACTAAGATAACGGGACAGAAAAAGACTCCAGCCAAAGTTCTTATAAATTAGAGACTTATTTCAGAGTGACTGGTAGAATGGAAAACAAGACTTTAAGGCCAGGCCTTAACTTTGACGCTGGCTGGTTCGTTACCGTGACAAGGAAGAGTTCCCAGTGTCATGTTTACTGGAGATGGACAAAGATTCATGCTTTATATCCTAATATGAATATGCCAAAGTTCTTTGAAAACAGTTATGGAAAAATGTTCTATGAGACACTCCCTCTAATAATACAATCCTGAAGCAAATGCTGAGAACCTTTTCCTGAACTTCTCAGATAATTCCAGACCTCATTAAACACTTAAACTTTGAAACATTTAGAAACTTCCAAGTTGAGGAACAGAAATGGCCACTTCATGTGTGATCCACAACCTTCTTGAGCACGTGTGACAATCAAGGAGACAGGCACTTTCACCAAAGACGTTTGTTACAGGAAAAGAAGTAACAGAACAGATAATGACAAAATGTTTGCAAATGCACAATGGAACCAAACAATACTCCACTCTGGGTCTTGTGAAAATCCTGTAAAATACAACTTAGCACCAAGAGCCAAATTAGCTATAAAATTAAGATAGAGTTGCACAGAAATGAGGAGCACACTGCAAATATACATTAGATCAGTGGTTCTGAAACCTTGAAGCAGGAAAAGAAAAGACAGATGGAAATGAACAGCAAATAGAGACACCAATTCAGACCAGATTAACAGGGACAGCCACTCCCTCCAAAACCGACTGCCTGGAAATAGGACTTATCTTTTTTTTTTTTTTTCATAATCTTTGGCCAAGCTACCTTCAGACCTTGACTGAATTTACTGAATTGAGGCACAAAAAAGATCAAAGTATAAAATGCTCACATTATGGTTATACAAGCCACTCATTTCCCTCAAGCAAGTCGGAGAGCACTTGTACTACCAATCTGTTTCTTCTGGAATTTGTGCAAGTTCATGAAGGCATCCGTAGGAAAGGTAATCAAATAGTACTGAAGAAAGAAAGATGGGCTCAGATTCCACATGCACACAAATTCTACACAACGCCAATGAACTTGACAAACCACGCAGTAAAATAAATCCTGACTTGTAATTCTTGACCCACTGAAGGGGAATCATGAGAAAGAACAATCAGCATATCTCTGTGATAACATAACCTTTATTTCCACCGACCAAAGCGATGTCTATGCCAAGACTTGTGTATGTGAAAAACCTGGCTTCTGCGGAAAGACCACGGTACGTGGATATGCCCTTGCTAACTCGCGGTGGGCTCTCCACGTATGCTAAGCTTGCAGAGCCCCGCCCAACCCAGAAGGTAGACTGAACGCACCATACCATGGCCCATCTCTGTCTGGGCATAAGTGCCAATGATCTCCAAGTTCCAGGCGGGCATGAAGAAGCGCTCCTGCTGCTCTGCGGTTGCCTGGTGAAGTAAAGTAGGCAAGAACATGCCCAAGTGGAGATCCAGAGGCTCAGGGCGCCCTCGGTGCACAAAACTTCGAAGAAACACCAAGGATGGGCATTTGAGAGAAGAGTCATCAGGTGTGAGAGATTCAGCAATGTGAACAGAGTAAGGGGAAGGAGAAAAAAAAAAACCTTCTTAAGTATGAATTAGTTGGGTGGGCGTTATCATGGGTGGGAGCACTGCCCCTTTCTGTATTACTTTAATAAACTCTTGGCTAAGTTCATTTTTCTTAAGTTGGTGGGAAGTTTTTCTTACGCTCCTCAGCGCTTCATTGGTCTTGGCGAGGACTGGCTACCGATTCCAAAGCCTGTGCAGCACAAACATGCGAGGCAGGCAGTGGAGTCCAGCCTTGCAATTAAATCAAAGGGAATAAAAAATTTGAAGAGGTTGTATGGGATGGAGAATTTAAGTTGCACAATGATTGATTCTGATGAGAAGGTGAGGCAAGAGAACTTTGTTCTCTCAGACAGACAAAATATCTCCTGGACAAAAGGCTTTCCTAGAAGCAATTTCAATAATGCTTCTAGGTTGGAATCGTTCATGTTTATCCATAAAACATCCAGCACAGACCCCCATTCCTTACATAAATCTGTTTTTTTTTTTAAATCTGGTTATTTCATTCAGATTCGTCACAAACATCCAGCCATGCCCTACTGAAACAATGTAATACAAAAATTGACAGCACTCTTCACCCAATGATTAATACCAGAAATAAAAAAGACATGCAATTTTTAGTAAAGACCATAATAATCATTACAAATAATAGATTCATGCATAACAAGCCGATTACACGTGAATAGTCACTAATGATAAGAAACATCTTAGTTGTAGTAAGTCTGAATCCATTTACTTTTTTTACCACTGAGCCAGACAGGTGCCCCTGAATCCACTTTAAAGCCATTCTTTTCCACTTTAAATTTGCAGACGCCTTAGACTTCTGTGTGAATTTCTAATAGAAAGTAGACTGATACGCCTTCGTTATCGTTACACATCACTGGCATCCCACTGAACTTCCAGCTCTAACTTAACTGACTCTATATTGCTCTTATTATTCTCTTTAATTATCTGAGAAATTAGCCTACTCAACATTTCAGTTTTGAAATCTCTCAGTTTGTCCAGAGGGTAAGGAGGAAAATAACCAGGGCACGCAGTGAGGGCTGATCGGCTACGTCTTCTGACTGCATGGTTGTGCTGTTACCCAATCACAGAAAAACCAAAGACTGACCCACTTCCTCATTTTATAAAAAAATTAGGCTGAGGTGAGTTAAGTGCTTTCAGGTCAGGAAGATAATGGCACAACGAGGACAAGAATCCCACCACCTAATCACATCTTCTGGCTGGGGAAATTCTCGTACAAGTGCAACCGGGACTGAGCACAATGAGGAGGACACCAGAGAGACCAAGGAAAGAGGCCGAAACTAGAGCAGCTCTCCTTGGAAGTGGCAAAGGGAAACCCCCTGTAACACATTAGCACCGGTGGAAACTGCGTAGAGAGATCCATGGAACCTCTCTGTGCTATTTCTGCAACTTTCTATGAATTTATAATCATTTCAAAATAAAAAGTTAAAAAAAATAGTGGAAATCCTCCAGAAAAACACACTGGCGTGATGAGAGAGTGCTTTTACCTCACAAACANAGGGAATGCCACTGCCTCCAGCTTTTAAAAGAACGGTGCCGGGAAGAAAAATCAATGTACACCTGGGACCCGAGAGAAGGCAACTAGCGGAACCAGGACTGAACCCTGTGGCACGGGACCAGCCACTTTTAGCGCTGAAAGAGTATTGGGCGTTACCAGAACCCAGAGCAATTCCTGCGGGGGGACGGGCCACTCTGAAGCAGCCCATCAGACTCTCAGGAGGGGTCTGCAGCTGTGTGCTGGGTCACCGAATGACACACGCCAGGGTTACCACGAAATACACTGAGTAGGGCAGGGGTAAACCACTGAAATCAGAAACCATTTTGAGACTGAAGAATGTTTTTAGGAGAAAGAGGTCTCTTGTGACTAGGGTAAGGATCATTCACAAGTGGATGAAATTTAGACATGTTACAAGGAGAAAGTGACCTGGACAGGTTGTTTTTTTTTTTTTTTTTTTACTTAAATCAGGTATTCATTGCAAAAAGTTGGTTATATATGCATGATAAAGATTATATATTATTTTTAAATCATTAATTTTAAAATTACTTTGGTGAGTGCTACAGTCAATTCTTTTAAAACCATAACACCAAAAGGCCTTCCCAGTGCCTACCTCTATATGACACAGGGCTGGCAGCCAATGCTGAGGACAAAATGATTAGATTAATAATACATAAGAAACAAAGGACTTAAAATAGCATCTCCATGGACAGCATGATTATAATCCTAAGAAATTAACAACAAAATATCATCAATAAAACTGAATTTAGAAAAGCTGTAGGCTCTAAGGAAAAAAAAAAATCACTGCATTCTTATCCATTAGGGCGCTTAAAACAAAAACCTCAGTAAAAAGAAAAGCAATTTACAAACACAACAAAATATTTAAAATTTGTTAAGTAACTTAGCTCAGGATATTAAAGATTTAACTAAGAAAAAATATCAATACCTAATAGGATGAATACAAGAAGTTATACGTAATGGGAACGAAATTGCTAATTCCCGATCGAGAAGTCAGTCCTTTATCATTATAAAGATAATACTTCCCAAGAAATACAAGGACTTAATGTAACACGGATTTGAAATTCCTGCAGAATGTAATTTAGAATTTGACTAAGATCGGAATTCGCCTAGAAGAGTAAGTGTACAAGAACACCAAATATTTAGGTCTTAAAATGGGATAAGCAGCAGGCTTATCTGCTTATCCCATCAGATTTTTAAATATCTTACAAAACAACAACAAGGGGCGCCTGGGTGGCGCAGTCGTTAAGCGTCTGCCTTCGGCTCAGGGCGTGATCCCGGCGTTACGGGATCGAGCCCCACATCAGGCTCCTCCGCTATGAGCCTGCTTCTTCCTCTCCCATTCCCCCTGCTTGTGTTCCCTCTCTCGCTGGCTGTCTCTGTCTCTGTCAAATAAACAAATAAATAAATCTTAAAAAAACAAAACAAAACAAAACAAAAACGAACCAATGTTTATGACATTAGGAGAAAAACAAAGGGACTAACCAACAGAACATATTTTAAGGTTCCAGAAATAAATTGAAACTATTAATAAAACTCTAAGAACTGGAAAGAACAATGGGGAAAAACTACTAGTTAAACATAAAAACAGTATGGGATTCATTCATCGTTCTCTATCATATACAAGTCAAAGCATTAAACATAAATCAAACAAAAAAAGCTGGAAGAAAATAGAGAGTAATTATCCAAGATATGGGGAAAAAAATGTATACCTATTCAGAGAAGGATGCAATCAACACATAAGGCCAAAACGTTTAACAAAACAGAAGTCAATTAAAAAAAATACTTGAAGGATACAACATAATCATATAAGATCAATGTACAGATTCTAGTCAATCAATACACAAAGGAGTAAAACCCAGTTTATACATAGGAAATACAGAGAGTAAGCCAAAACATCCAGGCTCACTGGCATTGGAAAATTAAAACTTTAACTCTTAGATATATATTAAAGTAGCAAAAATAAAATAAAATAAAATAAAGTAACCACACTGATGGGGTTTATGGAGACATGGTACACTAATAATTCACTGAATATACTATAGACTTGTTCTGTGTTTCAAGAAGCCTTAAACTTTGCAACAAAAGCTATAAAATGTTCACTACTTTCAACGCAGTAATTTACTTCTGAGAAAGATATTCCAAAGGCATAACCCCAAAGGGCATAGATTTTGTAAAGAAATACTGTTAATAATAATCATAGCGGGAAATCAGTATAGCCCAAAACCTACGGAGCAAGTCTTATGGGAAGTCCAACAGGGAAGAGACTCACTTGGAAGAAAGAGACAGGAGACAGGGAGTGCAAATACAGGGGAGAGAGACTAGGGACTTACACAATCATGTTTACCATCTATTTCTCAAGTTTCAAAGGAAGAGAAGTGCTTCAGTTCATATTGGAGTATTGGTGATGGGACGGCGCAGACACTGCACCAATCTTCAAGGATGGTAAATGCGTATTGTATAAGCTCTATTTTCCTGAACAACAGCAGCAGAAAACAAAGGAAGGAGAATTGCTATAAAGTGGCCAGAACCTGAAGTGACCAAGTATCTGTGAAGACCAAACATACCACCTGCTTTGGGAGGCGGACCAATGTACGGTGAGGATTATTATTGCTGGACCACGTTCCACAGATGGTCCCTTCAACACCAGAACCCCCGGGAGAGGGTGAGCCCCACAGCCCAGACCTCTGCCCTTGAATAAATAAGGCTCACAGACCCACAGACCAAATGCGTGCGGATTGTGTATGCCTCTACAGACAGGCGAGTATTTAGAGGAGGGAAGACAGAAGACAGGTGATGGAGACTTCGTGCAGGGCACTGAATTTCAAGACTCTTCAGGATCCTGGAAGGAGCCTGAGCAATGCTGTCTCCTCACTTCTCAGCAGCTACCTAGAGCTGAAAGAATCCCGAACTCAAAGTTATAGGTGCTTCCGTGACACTTGAGACAATCATTGTGGGCCAGTCAACATTCCGAAGTTTCCAGATTGAACCGTCAAACCTCCATCTGCACAAGTCGCTCTATTTCCAGTCTCTTTGATGTCGAAGGACTTACTATTCTACACAAGGCTATACTGTCACAGGATGCGAATTAACCGACAAACTGGTGCCCCAGAAAAGAACAGCAGTGGACGAAGCACAACGAACACCAACAGGAACGGACAAGACTCTAGTGAGAAACGAGACCTAATCTGACAACTCTGTTCTCTAAAATACAGAGATTAAGACAAAGTTGGTTCAAAAACAAGAAAATATCTGAAAAAGAGAAGCAATAAGGGAAAGAAAACTAACAAAAAGGCAAACTCACCCAGAACAACACAGGACCTCAGTCCAATTTCTGGGCTCCTTAGACCAGAAACATCAAGTCCTCGTTTCTTCCTCTTTCAAAATTTAGGGCAAATATACATTTACAATGTACTTTATAGAAGCAGAAGGGTTAGACCAGTGAGACATACATATCAAACACATTTAGCCTCAGAATAATTTACATCTTTATGCCTCCTATGAATAGCACTGACTGTAGTCAAGTAAATTCCACACTGATGCATACTTAAACAAAAGGAGGGTTGTGTACCACAAAGCTATTTCAAGATTACAAAGCACGCGCGCACGCGCACGCACACACACACACACACACACACACTTTCTCCCTCCCTCCCTCCCCCAGACAGGAAGACCTCTATGACTGTTACATTTCTTCCCTTAGGAAACCTTTCTTCGGGCTGCTTATTTCAGCACTGGCTACCCCGAAGTGCAAGTCTTGGACGTTTTGGCAGGGTGTTCATAAGACATTACAGCCAGAATCTGCAGTTCTCATGGGGATTATGATAAAGAACATTTTCTTAAACCACTTCACCAATCAAAAGCACCAAATCAAATACAAAAATGAAGTTTTCATGCTATTTGCATCTCTTCCTCTTTTCCTTATTATTTACATAATGGAAGCTTTACGATAAATTAGGGAATGAGACTGGGCAGCTCAAATTAAAACCCCCAAACCTGCCAAAGGCCTTGTCTATGAAAACAAACCTCCTTCACATTAAGACCAAACACAGGGGCGCCTGGGTGGCGCAGTCGTTAACCGTCTGCCTTCGGCTCAGGGCGTGATCCCAGCGTTCTGGGATCGAGCCCCACATCGGGCTCCTCCACTAGGAGCCTGCTTCTTCCTCTCCCACTCCCCCTGCTTGTGTTCCCTCTCTCGCTGGCTGTCTCTCTCTGTCAAATAGATAAATAAAATCTTAAAAAAAAAAAAAAAAAAAAAAGACAAAACACAAAGCTTTTTGAAAGGAGCTGGCCATTTATAAACAATTGAAGTAGAAACCACGCCCAGCATGGAGCCCATCGCAGGGCTCAAACACACGACCCTGAGATCAAGACCTCAGTTGGACACTTAACTGAGCCACCCAGGTGCCCCATTTTTATGAACAATTTAACCAAGAATGACCGGCAATACAAGGTCCAAAATATGTAAAAAAAAAAAAAAAAGTATAATAAAAAGACTGCTGTCAAGAAATGAAGAGAATCATGAACTGCCTCACAAGCCTGCTAGGCAGCAACAAAAGAAAAAGACACTTAAATGCTTTAACCCTCTACCCCCCCTTAAAATCCTTATCTTTCCCTTCATTAAAGCAGAGAAGCAACTTCCAGATATTGCTAAGGCATTAACGCTGTCAAGAATTTCCAATAAGGTCTCTTTTTATAATTAGACACCAACACAATTTTGCCACATTTTCAATCCCATCTTCCCAAACTGCTCGACAGCCATTCAAATGGGATCTATGTAGCAAGGGCAAAAAGGCTTTTAGAAGCAACAATGAAGGATGTTTCAGGCTAGAGTCTTGGATCAGTGTATGGGGAAATGACTTATGAGAAAATGAGAAGCTGAATTTTATTTAAGGCTTAACAACTGAAAGACAAAATTCCAAAAGTGTAGCAGCAGGAAAAACCAAACATCAGGAGTCATTTATCAGTTTAAGTCCTGAGGTGGGTTACCCACTGACCCTCAAATGTGGACTAACCGTGGCCCATTTCCGTCTGGGCGTAGGTGCCAATTATCTGGAGTCCTTTGGATGAAGGCAGCCATTTCTCTTGCTGAGCAGTGGTGCCCTGATTCAGCAAGGTGGGAATAAACATGGAGAAATTGAGGCCCACAGGTTCCACAAAATTGACCAAATGCATTCTACAGGAGAGAAAAAAAAAGGATCTCAGCCTTACTCTAGAAACTGCATTCTACCATCCATTCTTGCCACACAACCATGGCCCTCAGGATTGAGACTGGGAAAACTGCAACCCTTCTCTTAAGAAATTAAATGTAAAATTAACCATTTTCCCACCTGGAAGGCCAAATCCAGTGGCATCTATCCCCTCCCCACCCAAGTCAATTCAGGGCCCGAACTCTTTAACTCGACACTTCATCAAGGAAGCAAACTCCACCCAAGTTGTAGCCTAAAAATCCCTTTTGGTTGTTTTGGTTTTGTTGGTGTCATCTGTCGGTTTTATTGGATTCTTTGGAGTATGTGTGTTTGCTTTATTTCCAAGTTTTATTTGTTTTGAAAATCAAAAGGAACTCCACAGAACACTTATTTGTAGAGCTTCTAACAAAACTTCTAAAGAATAGTTGAATCTTTCCCTAGATAACACCAAAGCAAACATCCAGGTTAGTAAATATATTCCAGGGCCAAACCACAGATCTCAGCAAGTCTTCAGAGTTCACAGATGGGTAAGTAGAAACATGAGAATGTTAAACATTTATCTCTGATGTCTCTGATACTCACTCCAGGTTAAGGAACTCCAATCACACTGAAATTCTGTCCTCAACTATTTTCTCATGAAACACAATCTGTGAAATAGTTAAAATACAAATCACATTCACTAGTCAGCCTTGGCTACACTGTGAAATACCTTGCGGGTGTCTGTTTTGTTCTATCTCCATAAAGAGCTCGGAGTACAAAGGAAGTATCACCTAAGTGACCTTCACGACTCCTCAAGGAAAGAACAGGAAGCAGTGTCACCAGTTTGTCTTGGTCTGTCCAGTAAGCACAGCCTGAATTAAAAGAAAGTGGGGGAAGACTGCCAATTCACTTTTAGGGTGGCCCTAAAACCAATCCTACCACCTTTAGGTTCAAAGATCACCTTTCAGGGGTGCTGGGGGCAGACTGAAACATCTAAGGAATGCCTGCAACCAAGGAACATCAAAAACGCCTTTTTAACCCAGAGGTTCCATAATTTTTACGCCAATATCAAATGTCAATTTATTTATTTATAAAAAAGATTTTATTTATTTATCTGACAGAGAGAGAGAGAGAGAGCGCACGCCAGTGAGAGAGGGAACACAAGCAGGGGAGTGGGAGAGGAAGAAGCAGGGTGCCAGCAGAGCAGGAAGCCCGACACGGGGCTCGATCCCAGAACCCTGGGATCACGCCCGGAGCCGAAGGCAGATGCCCAACCGACTGAGCCACCCAGGCGCCCCTTGAATGTCCATTTAAACTGAATGGAGGGAGCAACAGGAAAAAGGAGGGGTATGAACAGAAGTGAGTTAGCTTCCAAGTAACTTGGGTCAACAGGAGTTTACTGCTGTTGGACGGTAGAGAAGTAACGCCCAGCCTCACTGACGTGGGAGTCAAAAGCCTGATGAGGTAGAGAAATGTGGACAGCATTTTTTCAAAGGCAAGAGCCCCACAGCATTTCCTAACAATTATATTTCACTACAAGAGGAAACGAACTTCCAAGAATTTCTGAGGAAGAGAAGCCGTAGTTTAGGCGTCAAAAATGGTGGCCACATAAGACTCTTATTCCCCGTAAGGGAAGTGAGGAGACTGTGGGGTTATCTGAAATAACAATACCGACACAATATAATCCTAGGAAACTCAGAGGGAAAAATAGAAGACAGAAAACAAAGACTGTCGAATATTTATGTTAATAAACATACTGAGATTCTTTTGAGGATACTTGAAAATCAACTCATGAACAAAATCTCAATGCTTGTTTCTAAATTATGTTTAATACCTCCTGCAGATGCTTTTCAAGGAATCAGCTTTAAAAACCTAAGGAGGGTAACAAAAACCATGGCTGATCCTCATTAGAATTTTATATTACTTTTAAAAATACTTTAGAGTTTTCTTTTCATAGTAAACAGGATAGTTAAAAGACAAAATTACAAGAGAGATTAGGAAAACAACTTTTACATTCCCCAAACAGCAAGGTTTTTTCAACAAGTCCTGGAGAGAACAGTTCTTCTACTGCTCAAGTTGAGAAAACGCACAGTATCTCACTAATATTCCATCAACTTCAAGATATTCCCATACATGAATTTTGAGATAGGAGAAATAATTATGAAGAAACCAGTAAATGCTCAAAATCCCCTGAAAGAGAAATATTACTCTATCACCAGTTCCGGCGTCACCCCCCGCCCATCTCAGCATTTAAGAAATCAGGTGCATCTCACAAATAACAGGATGTCATAGTTAGCTGGCAGCACTTTTTCTCTCTT
Source organism: Ursus maritimus (assembly GCF_017311325.1). Classification (NCBI taxonomy): domain Eukaryota; kingdom Metazoa; phylum Chordata; class Mammalia; order Carnivora; family Ursidae; genus Ursus; species Ursus maritimus. The sequence goes on along the minus strand of NW_024424897.1, from coordinate 5,631,733 downwards.
AGTGGTACGTGAAACCCAAGTGTGAGCCACAATCATTGGTGGGCTTGGATTCAATGGCATTCAGTAACTGCCAAGACTAATTTTCAATCCCTTTCTCTTACGTAAATTGATCCCCCTGTCCTATCCTATCCTAGAGATCCTGGAAGGATGTCAAAAGGTGTGTTAAGGGGCGCCTGGGTGGCATAGCGGTTAAGCGTCTGCCTTTGGCTCAGGGCGTGATCCCGGCGTTATGGGATCGAGCCCCACATCAGGCTCCTCCGCTAGGAGCCTGCTTCTTCCTCTCCCACTCCCCCTGCTTGTGTTCCCTCTCTCGCTGGCTGTCTCTATCTCTGTCGAATAAATAAATAAAATCTTTTTAAAAAAAAAAAAAGTGTGTTAAACTTTGTCCTCTATGGGCACCTGGGTGGTTCAGTCACTAAGCAGCTGCCTTTGGCTCAGGTCATGATCCCTGGGTCCTGGTTTGCCGGGAGCCTGCTTCTCCCTCTCCCTCTGCCTGTTGCTCCCGCTACTTGTGCTCTCTGTCAAATAAATATGTAAAATCTTTAAAAACCAAAACCAAAACACCTTTGTACTCTATATTCCCCAAACAGCAAGGTCTGTAGCATTAAAAAGGATAGGTAAAACAACTGGCTCGTGTCCTGGGCCACATAAAGGAATTTGCTCTATTTCATTGTGACTTCACTCAACTCTGCTTACACTCTAACCACCACTGATTATGAAATCTAATCAATTCTGAAACACACTGCATCAACCACTTAAAAGTAAAACAAAACAACCCTCTTTTTTGGGGTTGTTTAAAAAAGGATAAAATCTTACACTTTTGAAGTTTACCTAAAACCCAACTCAGGTGATTCAGAAACATGATCTTCTAGGAGGTACTCTAGCTGAATATTCTCACAGCCGTGAGTTACAAATTTTAAAAGTAAAAAAGAACATTTGGAAGTTGGTAAATACTTCGATTTGGGCCACTAAAAATAAGCAAATCATAATTTTATGACTAAAAGGGAAAGGAATTCTCAGGGCAGTCTGAAGGGCCAGAGTGAATGATTTCATCCTTAACAGTAGTAACCAGGTCAGACTGAAAAACTTCAGATACCAAACATACTAGAGGCAGTAGAATAAAGGAGAAATCTCTACCACTACATTAAGGCAGAACTTGTAACACGTTCCCTTTTTCTGGCTCTTGAATACACACCATTCGTATCATTTCATCTTTACTGATGAAAATAATGGAATTCTTCTAAAATGTTGAAACCCCCCAAAAAAGGAAGTGCCCAGGAATGAATGAGAAGTGTAAGAGAGGATACAGGCCAAAGAAATCTTGTACTCAGGGGCGCCTGGGTGGCACAGCGGTTAAGCGTCTGCCTTCGGCTCAGGGCGTGATCCCGGCGTTCTGGGATCGAGCCCCACATCAGGCTCCTCCGCTATGAGCCTGCTTCTTCCTCTCGCACTCCCCCTGCTTGTGTTCCCTCTCTCGCTGGCTGTCTATCTCTGTCAAATAAATAAATAAAATCTTTAAAAAAAAAAAAAAAAAAGAAATCTTGTACTCAGATCATGTAATTAGAGTGAGTGTTCATTCAGATAAAGGCAAGGGAAAAAAAAGTGCCTATTTTATTTCTAATTAAGAAACAAAACATGATAAAAAACGGACGGTCTGGAAAAAGAAAAAGTACATACTCTTTCCAGCACTAGGACCAAGGCATGGCTTTAGGAGGTCTCTTATGCTGGGAGAGCCATTTAAATAACACTGCCACCAGATTTAAGAATGCTAGGTTCTTAAAATATTTTATAGTCACTCTGAAGTTTGACTCATTTTCTTCCTGTACCCCACATTGCATCAGTTTAAACTCAAGCTCTACACTCTCATATGGACATACAATCTGTTATTGCTCCAAAATATTGTTTGGTCTTGCAACTAAAAATCGAATTCAGCCTCTAAATTTAGCAGAACTCCTTGTTACAAAGAGCAAAGGCAAATCTGCAATTTAAATCACTCTACACTGAGATGTCTGGGCCAAAGGAATTGGTACTGATGCCTGAGAATGAAAACCGCAGCCTCTCCCTTCGCGATCACCATTTTACAAACGTCATCCCTTTAAAAGCCTTAAATACAAAAGTAAACACTAGTTTTCACACATATCACTTGAAAGTGGGGTGAAAATACGCAGTGTGCGTCTTCCAACGCCGAGCACGATGAAAAAGGACACGACGGGCTGTGCGTTTTTATAAATTAAGGCTTGGGCTTGGGGACTTCGTCTAGGCTAAGGCATACCTACTTTTTAAACCACATGATTTCCTCTGGGTCTGCGATGCCAAACTCCCTCATCTTCTTCACCATGTTGGCACTCTTCCTAACAGCCACCTCGTAACGCTGGCTGCGAGTGAGGAAATTCAAGTCCTCGTGCTGGAAGTCTGGGTCCTTCAGAATCAGGTTCTCTGGAAGGGAGCGAGAGGGCATCAAGTGGAAGACAGACATGCAGGGCTCCGGGACACCTCCTTCAATCCCAGCGGGTTTGGGGAGCGCGGGCACAGATGCCCCCCTCGGGAGGGACGACACCCCTCACCCCGCCACAGGCCGGCCCCGGGAGTGGGGGTCCCGGCTCCCCCAAAGCCGAGCCAGGCACTGCGGCCTACGCTCCACAGCGCCCCGCGACTCCTCATCGAGCGAGTCTGGAGCCGCGCTCGGGGAAGGAGGGAGGACTGGCCCGCCGCCCTCACCGATCTCTCGGCGGCGCCGGGTGTTCTCGGGGCTACCGTCCAGGACGTGCGTGAGCAGCTCCGGGTTGAAGCTGGCGGCTTCCCGCTCCCTGCGAAGATCTTGGTTCATGGTGGCGACACGGAGCGGCGGAGGCAGAGGTCGAAGAGCTGGCGGCGGCAGCGGCGACGGGTGTCCCCAGCTCCGGCCCGGCCCTGCCCTAAGAGCAGCCCCAGGACGGCGCGAGGCCCCGCCCCCGCTCGCCTGGGCCCGCCCCGGCCCGCCCCGGCCCGCCCCGGCCCGCCCCTTCTCCTTCACCGCCGCGGGTGGGCGCGCTCTCGACCGCGGCCGAGGCGGACACGGCGCCGGCGTGGGCGCGGTGACCGTATCCGCAGTGGGGCGGGCGAGTCCTCCGCTCTGGTCCAGGGGAGCCCTAGAGCGGCCCCCCGGGGCGGAAACCCCGGAAGACGGTCAAGAAATTGCCCTGGGCGCGGGGAGGGAGGAAGGCCAGGCGCTCCTGGTAACCCGCCCCTCCCTCGTCACGCGATCGCGCGGGGCGGAAAGAGGGAACCCGAGGCCGCCGCGACGCCCCGACCGGTTGGCGAGGAGGTAGGGAAGGGGCGGGACAACGCGGCTGAGGAGGAGTGCGCTTGCGCTTTGGGACTTGTCCGTCCCGCCGCTTCCGGGTCCGCGTGTAGAGGTCTTCCGAGGGCTGAAGGTCCTTGATGGGGGCCGGGGGGTGGGGGTGGTTTGAGCCTCTGGGCCACGCGGCGTTGCTCGGGAGGGTTGTAGTAGGGTTTCCCCACACCCTCCCAGATTGGAGAAAAAAAGGAGGAGGACAAAAGTCGCCCTGGGAGGAGGCCTCCAGTTATCTTTTGTTAAGATAATGGCATCCTTGCTGCCAGAAGCGTTGGCTTCCGGGAGCTGGGTGTGGGACTGGGGCCCTCCTCCCCTTGTATGGGTGGGTGTGGACCAGAATGTGACCGAGCTGGCGGTTGAGAGGTCTTGGAATCCAGACTTTTCTGCTTTCACAGTTACCACCGTCGTCATCAAAGTAATAGATATCTTTGTTTAGGAAACCTAATGTCGGAGAATTTGTAGTGAAAAGCAAAAGCTCCCCATTCTCAGAGGCAGCCACTTTTAACCTGTTGTGTTTTTTTAACTCTGATTTCGAAAAAATCGCTACCTAAAATACTTGCTAGCTCTTGATTTGTTCGTTTTAGTTACCTTTTGACTTCATACCACTGTAATGAAGATAGAGCACACTAAACCATCTCCTTTATCTCTCCCTAATATACCCTTCTAACTTCAAACAACATACTAATCCCCTGTTTTTTAAAACTATGCACTTCATGCTGTTATTTATTGCATCAGTTTTTAGTAACAGTACTGGGAATAGGGTAAGGTAAATGCACTCACCTCTGATATAATTTATGGGAGCACTAATCAAGATTAATACAGACAAGATCATTATTATTGATTTTTCCTTTTGCCCCAGACTCTTAATATATCAGGACAAGGCACTGCTACTGATTAATTAATTACTAATTAATTAATAATAATGCCCTCATGGAGCTGATAATCTAGTGGGAGACAGAGGCATTAAACAAGTAAACAAATCACAGTTTTTGAAATTCTATTACTTAGTAAATTAAATGAAGAAAATAAATCAAGCTGAGGGGATAGAGGGACTGGGGGTGGTGGAGAATGCTGATTTAGGTAGGGTGGACAGGGAAGGCCTTGCTGAAGAGGGGGAGGATGAACTGGGACCTAAACAGGGAAAGAGAACCAGTTATGTGAAGGTCTGGGGAAGACTGCTCAAGTCTGAGGAAAGCAAGTGTGCAGGGCCTGAGGGTGAGGGTCAGCTGGAGGAAGTGTGATAGCAAACATGAGAGCCGAGAGGTAGGCCAGGTGCAGACCCCATGTGGCACTGTGAGCCGACACAGACTTTCAATTTTAATAGGAATTTATAATAGGAAGTCTTTAATCGATTTTCAGTGGGGTTTTGTGACCTGATTCACATTTTTTTAATATTAATTGTGGAAATGTTCCAACATGTACAAAGGTAGAAGGAATAATACAATAAACCCCATCTACTTTTCAGCCAGGTCCAATAATTATCCACTGTACCTCTACCCAGTTCCCCTCCATGTTAATTTTAAGCAAATCTGATATCATGTCCATAAAGACTTTTAGTATGTATCTTTAAACTATTTTTAACACAATCCCAATACCATTATCACAATTGGAAATGTTAACAAAAATTTCTTGTGGTCATTACAACCAATATTCAAATGTTTCATAAAAAATTCTCTATACAGTTTGTTCAAATCAGGGTCCAAACAAAGTCTACACGTTGCAGTTGCAGATTGATAAGAATCTTAAGCCTCTTTTAATGTATCGGTTTCCACTCTACAATTTTTTTCTTCAAGTTATTTGAAAAAGCTAGGTCAAGTGGCACCTGGGTGGCTCAGGTCTTAAACTCAGGTCTTGATCTCAGGGTCACGACCAGCATGACCTTAAAAAAAAAAAAAAATAAGAAGGAAAGAAAGAGAGGAAAAAGGTAGGTCATCTTTCGCATTGAATTTCCCCACAATCTGGATTTTACCAATCTCGGTGATATCTTTGATATGTTCCTCTGTTTCTGTATTTTCTGTAAGCTGTTGGTTGTATCTAGAGGCATTGTTAGATTCAGACTTGAGGTTCTGGCAGAAAATACTCTCTTTGGCAGTTTCCTTTTAAAATATCACTATGGTTGTTATGAAGAGAGTGAGCAATAGAAGGAAAATAGTGGAAGCCGAGATCAGTTTTAAAGCTGATGAAAGCTTGGACTGTGGTGGCTTGGAGGGAGTGAAGTGCATAGATTCATATGTATTTTTTAGAGATTTTATTTATTTATTTTGAGAGAGAGAGAGCATGAGCAGGGGGAGGGGGCGCGGAGGGGCAGAGGGAGAAGTGGACTCTTTGCTGAGCAGGGAGCCCCATGCGGGATTCAATCCCAATACCCTGGGATCATGACCTGAGCTGAAGGCAGGTGCTTAACCGACTGAGCCACCCAGTATGTATTTTGAAGTAGAACTGACAGAAATTCGTGACGGGTCAGATGAGACCATGAGAATAGGAGGGCATCAAGAGTGACTGGTAGGCTTGAGCGGATGGGAGACAGTGGTGCGGCCAGGGACAGAGAGGGGCGACATAGAGGTCATATTAGAGCCATAGGACTTGGTTCTGGTTAAAACATCACCCACCCACCTGTGCCTATTTCCTCTCCTTTTCAGGGCCCATGGAAATAGACAAAGAGAACAGGGGAACAGCGATTATCAAATGAAAGAAATACAATACTATTGATACAATACTGTTATCTAATCTACAAACCTTTTCATGAATTTATAATTGTCCAACAATGTCCTTTATGACAGTTTTCTCCTGCAACCCAGATCCAGTCCAGCAACATGAATTCTATTTAGTTGTGTTCATTTCCTAGCGTCTCTGTAGCAAACGACCCCCAGCTGGGTGGCTTAAGTAACAGACATTTATTATCTCATGGTTGTGGAGGTTAGAAGTCCAAGACCTCGACAGCTTTGGATCCTTGCGAGACTGTGAGGGAGAGCTGCTCCTTGCCTCTCTCAGCTTCCGGCACTTTGCTGGCAGTCGGTGGTGTGCCTGGTTTCTATACACACCACTCTGATGCCTGCCTTCATCTTAATCTCTTTTAACTGGAGCAGTTTGTCTTCTGTGACTGACATGTTCAAAGTAGATAAGCCAGTTGTTTTATAGACCATCCCTCAATTCAGATGTGTGCTAGTTCTTCATGATTAGATTCAGATGATGCATTTTTTGCAGGAATACCACAAAAACAATGTGTCTGTCTCAGTGCATTATACCCAGGCAGTACACGAAGGCTGTACTTGCTAACTTCCATGACTGCGAAGTGGATCATTTTTCTCTTTGTAATTAATAGGCAGTCCATGGGCAGATATGTTGAAACCATGTAAATATCCTATTCCTCGTCAGACTTTTTTACCCAGTACGTGTAACATCCATTGATGATTCTTCCCTGAATATATTTTTTACTCTGGTGATTGCAAAACCTATCAAGACATAATAAAACAATCTTTTTATTTGGTAAAATTCATGAAGTTGAGATTAAATTTTAAAATTTGTAGTAATTGGGGCACCTGTGTGGCTCAGTTGGTTAACCGTCTGCCTTTGGCTCAGGTCGTGATGTCAGGGTCCTGGGATCGAGCCCCGAGTCAGGCTCCCTGCTCATCAGGGAGTCTGCTTCTCCCTCTCCCTCTGCCTCCTCCCCCCTGCTCATGCGCTCTCTCTCTCTCTCTCTCTCAAATAAATAAATAAATAAATAGTAAGAATCTCCATGTGATAGAATCTTTTGAGGCCAAAGTTCAAGTCTTGTGTTGTAACTTGCCTTGTAATGTTGAAGATTCATTGTGCAATATAAGCTGATAAAGAATTGTAGCTTTGCAAACATTTATGAGGGACGCCTGGGTGGCTTAGTCGGTTACACATCTGCCTTTGGCTCAGATCATGATCCCGGGGTCCTGGGATGGAGCCCTCAGAGCAGGCTCCCTGCTCAGCAGAGAGTCTGCTTCTCCCTCTTCCTCTGCCCCTCCGTCTCCGCTCATGCTCTCTCTCACTTTCTCTCTCAAATACATAAAATCTTTAAACACACACACACACACACACACACACACACACACACACACACACAAAACATTTCTGAGTTGCTTCCGGACTGGTGAAGAGGAGGAGGTGCTGGGACTGAGGTGTGCTCCGAGGGAGAAGGTCCACGCCCCTTCCCACATACCTTGCTCCATGCATCTCTTCCGTCTGGCTGTTCCTTTCATCCTTTTATAATAAACTGGTAATCTGTTTTGGTTGTGGAGTAGTTAGCATACACAATCAAGATACCTATCTCCAAGAAAGAAACCCAAAGCTGATAAAAGCTATCAGGAACTTAGTGACAGGTATTACTTTTCTGACTCAGTCCTACTACAGAAATCTTACCGATTGCTTCAGAAAAAAAAGAAAGCAGCAGTCAGATCCCGTCTCCATCCTTCCCATCCTTCCTCTACGATATTTTCAGATTTCCCAGTCGTTAAAAAAAGAAGACTATCTCTCTTGTTCATGCTGTGGGTTTTTCTCCCAGCAGTGAAAGTTTTGCCTTGGGCAATGAAAAGGGCAAGGCTCTGCTGTGTAGCTTACACCATTACTCAGATTTGCAAAGACTGTACGTGAAACCCGGCTAAGCCGTTAAGAAAAGCCAGTCTTGATAATACTTCTCACAAAATTTTTGCATGTCTGATGACATATGGATAATGATTTACTGAGCCAGCTGTGCTTATGGAAATTAACAGAAATGTCTTAATAAACACATAGCAACTTTTGTTTGGAAAAAAAATCGGGTGGGGCGCCTGGTGGCTCAGCTGGATGGGTGTCTGATTCTCGGGTTCAGCTCAGGTTGTGATCTCATGGGCTGTAGGATCGAGCCCTGCGTAGGGCTCTGCCCTCACGGGGAGTCTGCTTGATGATTCTCTCCCTCTGCCCCTCACCCCCCCAAATAAATAAATAAATCTTTAAAAAATTAATAAAATAAAAAATTGGGGCACCTGGGTGGCTCAGTCGGTGACAGGTCTGCCTTTGGGTCAGGTCATGATCCCAGGGCCTTGGGATCGAGCCCTACATCGGGCTCCCTGCTCAGTGGGGAGTCTGCTTCTCCCTCTCCCTCTGCTCCTCACCCCACTTATGCGTGCTTTCTCTCTCAAATAAATAAATAAAATCTTTAAAAATAAAGAAATGAATGAATAATCAATGATGGGTGCCCGGCTGGTTCAGTCAGAAGAGTATGCTACTCTTTTTTTTTTTTTTAAGATTTTATTTGTTTATTTGACAGAGAGACAGGCAGCGAGAGAGGGAACACAAGCAGGGGGAGTTGGAGAAGGAGAAGCAGGCTTCCCCCTGAGCAGGGAGCCTGATGCAGGGCTCGATCCCAGGACCCTGGGATCATGACCTGAGCCAAAGGCAGACGCTTAACGACTGAGCCACCCAGGCACCCCAAGAGTATGCTACTCTTGATCTCGGGGTCATGGGTTTGAGCCCCATGTGGGTATAGCGATTACTTAAATAAATAAACTTGTTTATTTAAAATTTGCAAAAGCATATACCACTCCAAAGAGTCAATTCTGTATGATAATTAAAAAAATATTTAATGACATAGTTACTTACAGCGTAGCTTATAGTATATGTGGTACTAGAGAGTAGAAAAATTAAGGTTTATTTATTTTAGAGGCGAAGAGAGAGAGGGTGGGGAGAGGGGCAGAGAGAGAGAATCCTCAAGTAGACTGTCCACTGAGCAGGGAGCCCAACGCAGGGCTCGAGCCCAGGACCCTGAGATCACACACGACTCGAGCTGAAACCACTTAACTGACTAAACCACCCAGGCGCCCCTAGAAAAATTACTCTTAAAAAAGGGTCTAAATTTTCACCTTTTTACTAGATCGGACAGAACTGTCCCCATTATCCCAAAACAGGAACCAATACATTTTTTTCTTCTCTTGACTGATTTTTTATTTTGCTTTGTGGTTTGTTTTTGTTTTTGTTTTTGTTTTGCTTCTTTCTCTCATGCCAGAGATGATTTGAGGGCTCTCTCATTTCTGGGGACAGGAACGGCTCTGCTCCCTGGTCGCAGGGACATAGAGTATCTGCAGTAGGACTGGCCCTGGGCCAGTTGCCCCTGTGCTGTTGTTCTGTACACACGGTCTTGAAATGATCTTTGAAAATTGGTCAGTGACACTGCCCTATGACCTCCTCATTAGACGATACTGAAGCCAGTTGTGCAAGGTTCTAGGTAACATTAAGTTTCTTTTTTTTTTTAAGTCGGCTCCATGCCCAGTGCAGAGCCCACCATGGGGCTTGAACTCACGACCCTGACATCAAGACATGTGCTGAGATCAAGAGTCAGACACTTGACCGGCTGAGCCACCCAGGCAGCCCTAACATTAATTAAGCTTTTGTGCTAAAGCTATGTCATCCGGCTTCTGCAGGGATCTCACTTGGGACGATTTCATTGCCATTTCCTGTCTTTCTGTCGCCCCTTGGCTTATCCTGTTGAACAGTTGAAGCCTGTCACCTTCAGGGTCCCTTTGTCATTGAATAATTACTCCTGAATCCCCACTTCTCGAACATTGTCTACACGTGGATCCCCATGTTCTGGAGTGTTCTTTCACGCATACACAGATGTACATTTCATATGTACATGCCTGCTCCTTACCTTTTTTCTTGATGGTCTGTCTTGGAGATCTTGCCACATGACCGCATACAATGCCTCATCGTAAGAAGCCCGCCAAGTGTCCTGTGCATCGTTACCACAAGACTTATTGAACCAGTGTTTTCTTTCTCTTTTTAAAATTACTAACAAAACCTCATAACCCTAGTCTAACCATGAGAAGGACACCAGACAAACCCAGACGGAACGTCATTCTACAAAATACCTGAGTAGGACACCTCAAAACTCTCAGGGGTAAAAAACAAGGAAAGTCTGAGAAACTGTCGCAGCACAGAGGAGTCTCAAGAGACAACTGAGTGTAGTGTGGTATTCTGGAAGGGTCTATGGAGCGAAGAGGGACATCAGGGAAAAAACTGAGGAAATCCAAATGAAGTGCGACGTCGGGTTAATAACCTGTCAGTACAGGTTCATTAATTGTGACGAATGTGTCCTGTTAATGTAAGATGTTAATTATAGGGAAAACCGGGTATGATGTACCATCTTTACAGGTTTGGCTGTTTTTTTAGAGGTGGGCAGAGGCAGAGGGAGGAAGAGAATCTTAAGCAGTCTCCATGCCCAGGGGGAGCCCTGCAAGCAGCTTGATCTCACGACCCCGAGATCAAGACCTGAGCTGAGATCAAGAGTTGGACGCCCAACCAACTGAGCTCCCCAGGTGCGCCGGGGTCTTCATTTAAAAAAAAATTTTTTTTTAATTCTTTTTCTTTTTTTTTTCAAAATAAACTTTTTACTTTAGAGTAGTTTTAGATTTATATTAAAAAAACAAAAACAACAACAAACCTGTAGAGGCATCTGTGTGGCTCGGTCAGTTGGGTGTCTGACTCTTGATCTCAGCTCGGCTCTTGATCTCAGGACTGTTGGTTCAGGCCCCACACTGGGCTCTGTGCTGCGTGTAGAGCCTACTAAAAAAAAAGAAGAAAAAAGGGAGACTCACTTTATGTACAATTGTGAAAGAATGTCAAAATACATTGGGGCGCCTGGGTGGCTCAGTCGGTTAAGCGTCTGCCTTTGGCTCAGGTCATGATCCCAGGTTGCTGGGATCGAGTCCCGCATCGGGCTCCTTGCTCAGTAGGGAGCCTGTTTCTCCCTCTGCCTGTGGCTCTCCCTGCTTGTGCGCGCTCTCTCTCTCTAATAAATAAATAAATAAATAAATAAATAAATAAATAAATAAAATCTTTTAAAAAAATGTTAAATGGAAAAAAAATCAAAATACAGAACAGCATATATAGTATTGAGGGAAGGGGCTGGGCACCTGGTGGCATAGTTGGTTAAGGATCCTACTTTTGATGTCGGCTCAGGTCATGATTTCAGGATCATGAGATTGAGCCCCAAGTCCGGCTCCACGCTGCGTGATGGGTATGGAGATTCTCCCTCTTTCTCTCCCCCCCACCCCTGCTCCTGATCTCTCTCAAATAAATAAATAAAATCTTAAAAAAAAAAAAGAAATTTATAGTATAGAGGGGAATTAAATATCGTGTCTTTGTTATTATTTGCATAACGAAACCCTGGAAGGTTACATAAGAAATGAATAAAAATGATTTTCTTTAAGGACCAGGGTTGGCAAACTTCATCACAGATCAGATCCAGCTCATTGCATGTTTTTGTAAATAAAGCTTAAGGAACAACGGCGTGTTGAACAGTTGTGACAGATGGTGAGTTACCGTCTGCTCTTTTATAGACCCTTCTTCGGGGCATCAGGGTAGGAATGGATTGCAGAGGGGTTGAGTGGGACGACAGTTCTCCATGTAGATTTTTTTTTTTAAGATTTATTTATTTGAGAGAGAAAGCGCGCGTATGCATGGGGGGCTACTCGTGGGGCAGAGGGAGAGAGAGTCCCAAGCAGGCTCCGTGCAGAGCAAGGAACCCGACAAGGAGCTCGATCTCAGCACCCGAGATCACGACCCAAGCTGAAACCCAAGAGTCCCACACCCAACGGACTGAGCCTCCCAGGTGCCCCAGATTTTTTTTTATATCGTTTTGCTTTTTTAAATTAGTGAATGCATTACTAATCAAAAAGTATTTTAAAATATTAAACTACCACTCTTAAATATCTTCAAATATTAAACTACCACTAGAACTAGCCTTGTAGGTGTCACTGGTCTCCAGTATCTGCTAATCTCAGTCTTGGGGTCTGCTTGGTTTGTCAGGAATCTTCAGAAATCCCTCTCAGCTCTTTGAGATGCTGCCCAAACCTGGAATCTACTACTTCCCCTGGGAAGTCAGTGCCGGCCAAGTTCCTGATGGGGGCACACTGAGAACATTTGGCAGGTGAGAATGGTTTTTTTCACATGGTGGGGGGATGTGTAAGTGCCTCCCACACACACACCCGCCAGAAAAACAATTAAATGGTGTTATTATAAGTTTGTCTAGTTTGGTTTTTGTTTTTTTTTAAGTTTTATTTATTCAAGTAATCTCTGTACCCATGGTGGGGCTTGAACTCATGACCCCAAGATAAAGAGTCGCACGAACCCCTGACTGAGCCAGCTGGGCATCCCTTGTCAACTTAAAAAAAAAAAATTATTTATTTATTTGACAGAGAGAGAGAGAGTGCGCAGAAGAAGCAAGCATGAGCAGGGGGGAAGGGTGGAGGGAGAGGGAAAAGCAGGCTCCCCGCTGAGCAGGAGCCCGATGCAGGACTCGATCTCCTGGGATCGTGACCTGAGCCAAAGGCAGACGCTTAACCCACTGAGCCACCCAGGCGCCCTCAACTTATTTTTTAAATGCTAAAACATTAATATTTGTTCATTGGAAAAAATGTAGACAATCCATAGAAGTGGATTGAAAAACACGTGATTGAAAAAGAAAGCAAGCAAAAATCACCTGTAATCTCAGTGTCTAGACAGCCACTGCTAACCTTGGCAGTTAATTTAGACGCGCTCGTGTGTGGGGGCGTAGATGAGTATGTGGTTGGGTGTGTGATCACACCCCATGTGTATAGCATCGTTAGGGAAATGCAAACTAAAACCACAACGAGATACTGCTCTATATATGCCCACTGGAGTGGCGGAATTCAGAGAGACTGATGAAACCGAATGCCAGTGACGGTGTGGAGCAACTGGAACTCCTGTACACTTCCGGAGAAAATCTAAAATGGCGCAATGATTTTGGAAAACCACCTGCAGTGTCTTTAAAAGCTAAACATCTAATGCGGCCCCTGGTGGGCTCAGTCAGTACAACATGCGACTCTCCATTTCAGGGTTGTGAGTTTGAGCTCCACGTTGGGTATAGAGATTACTTTAAAAAAATAAAATCTTTAAAAAAAAGAAAAGAGGGGGACCTGGGTGGCACAGCGGTTAAGCGTCTGCCTTCGGCTTAGGGCGTGATCTCGGCGTTGTGGGATCGAGCCCCACATCAGGCTCCTCCGCTATGAGCCTGCTTCTTCCTCTCCCACTCCCCCTGCTTGTGTTCCCTCTCGCTGGCTGTCTCTATCTCTGTCAAGTAAATAAATAAAATCTTAAAAAAAAAAAATTAAAAAAATTAAAAAAAAGAAAAGAAAAGAAACCAGGCCCCCCAAAATTGCATGTTGTATGGCTCCATTTATGTAAAAGTTTAGAAAATGCAAAAAAAATCTGTAGTGAAAAAAAAGCAGGCCAGTTGCCTGCAAGGATGCCTGGATGTGACATGTTGGGGGATTGTGAAAATGCCGGAGGGAACTTTTCAGGGTGATGAAACCGTATGTTCATTACTGATTATGTGGACAGTTGCTCAAGTGTGTCCAATGTCAGATGTCAAGTTGTGTACCTTAAATATGTACAGCTTATTATATTTCAGTTACAGCTAAGTAAAACCAAGGGGAAAAGCATGTTACAGAATGTTAAAAAGGAGGGGGCAAAAGACTTGAACAGACACTTCACAAAAGAGGATATACATAACACTTCGCAGTCATATGAAAAGTAAACAACAATACATACATGTACACACACACGAATGGGTAATGAGCACATGGAAAGTTGCTCAACATCGTTAGTCACAGGGAAATGCAAATTAAAACCACAGCGAGGGCGCCTGAGTAGCTCAGTCAGTTGGGCGTCTGCCTTCGGCTCAGGGCAGGATCCCAGGGTCCTGGGATCGAGCCCCACATTGGGTTCCGCGCTCAGCAAGGAGCCTGCCTCTCCCTCGGCCCTTCCCTCCCACTTGTGCTCGTGCTCGCTCTCTCTCGCACTCTCTCAAATAAATACATAAAATCTTTTGTGTGTGTGTTTTTAAAGATTTTATGTATTTATTTGATACAGAGACAGCGCGCACAAGTAGGGGGAGCAGCAGGCAGAGCGAGAGGAAGAAGCAGACCCCCCACTGAGCAGGAAACCTAGGTGGGGCTCGATCCCAGGACCCTGGGATCACAACCTGAGCCGAAGGCAGATGCTTAATGACTGAGCCACCCAGGCGCCCAAAATAAAATAAAATAAAATAAATAATAGCCAAAATAAAGAAAATCTTTAAAAACACACACACACCACAATGATATGGTATTGTCATGCCCACTAGGACACTAGGATGGCTAAAATTAAAAAGACTGACCATAGCAAGTACTGGCCGGGCTGTGGAGTCACCGGAACCCCGCACACATCGCTGCTGGGAGTGTACAACAGCACAACCACTTTGAAAAACAGTTCGGCAGTTTCTTTGAGAGGTTAACAGGCAGGTTGACCTTAGGACCCTGCACTCCTGCTTGGGTACCTACCTAAGAGAAATGAAAACATGTGTCAGCAAAGCGATTTGTCTACCAAAGTTCATACCTGTTTATTCCTAATAGCCCAACACTGGAAGCAAACCAAACAGTCTGACGAATGGATACACAAATTATTTTCAATAATTTCAGCAGAGTGAAATTGAACGACAGAAGGGATCGGATTTACCCAACAGCACAAACGAATCTCGAAACCATTATGCGGACCGCAAGAAGCTGCACACGCAAGGATACACGCTGTTGTGATCTTTCTAGGAGGTGCCCGAGCAGGAAAACGCCCCTGCAGGGACCAAGGCAGATCAGGGGTTGGCTGGCATGGGAGATGCGGAGATTGACTTCAGAGTAGTGGCACAAGGGAACTTTTGGGGGTGATGGAAATGGGCCACATCTTAATCGGGGTGCTGTTACCTCAGTGTATACTTTCGGCCACACTCCTTAACCAGGTGCTTGTACCGCATATCATTTGTACCTTCACAGTATAGACTGAAAACAGTGTTTCCGACTTGTTGCTGCCGTTTTTATTTCTCTGGTCAGAGGCCCCTGCGTTTATCGGCCTCCCAGAACCTTTTGAGCTTTTTGTGTGGTTCCGTGTGTGGACAGAAATGATCGCACTTTCCCCAACCTGCAGGTTGTGCCTCTATGACGTGACCCAATCCCGGGTGACCCTGAGAGCTCAGCACGGATCTGACGAGCACCAGATCCTGGTCTGCACGAAGTTGGTGGAGCCCTTCCAAGCCCACGTGGACTCCCTGTACCTTGTCCTCGGAGAGCTGGAGCACCAGGGTAAGCCGTGGCTTCACAGTCCCCTTTCACGCTGGGTCCGGGGCGGGGCAGTCTTCAGTGAGGACTGGGCCTGGCTTCTGCCCCAACAGGAGCCCCTCACTGGGGCTAGCTTCCCTTCCACATCAGTCCACAAGTTCAAAGACTCATGGAAACGGATGTGATCGGCCCAGTGGACCTGCTCTAGGGAAGTGAGAGGGGAGAGAAATCATTAATTTCTGAAGGCTTGCCTCATGCCAGGCCTGGTAGTACACGGCTTGCTTCGGTCTTTTTGAATTTGCCCACCAGGTCTTAAACTGAGTCCCATTGTCGCTGTTCCATAGATGAGAAAACTAAGCAAGGAGAGGATGGGGCTGGAAAAACAGGCCAGGAAGTCAGGGTAAGAGAAATAGAAAGGAAGGAATCCCAACAACCTGGGAGAAGCTCTCTGGCATCAAGAGTTGAAGGTTGCAGGGCACCGGGTGGCTCAGTCAGAAAAGCGTCTGCCTTCGGCTCAGGTCATGATCCCAGGGTCTTGGGATCGAGCCCCACGTCAGGCTCCCTGCTCAGCGGGGAGTCTGCTTCTCCCTCTCCCTCTGATTCCCGCACCCCACTAGTGCTCTCTCTCTCGCTATCTTAAATAAATGAATAAGATCTTAAAAAAAAAAAAAAAGTTGAAGGTTGCTTTTTTTCTTTTTTTAAACATTTTTTTTTTTAAGATTTTTATTTATTTAACAGAGAGAGACAGCCAGCCAGAGAGGGAACACAAGCAGGGGGAGTGGGAGAGGAAGAAGCAGGCTCCCAGCAGAGGATCCCGATGTGGGGCTCGATGTGGGGCTCGATCCCAGAGCGCTGGGATCACGCCCTGAGCCGAAGGCAGACGCTTAATGACTGCGCCACCCAGGCGCCCCCGAATGTTGCTTTTTAAAACCGAGGTACTTGAATGAATTCTTTGCCTCCCTATCTGGGTGTCACCTTCCCTTACGTGGTTCGTGTTATACATACTATGTAATGTTGTATCTGGTTGTTTAGTCCTCACATTATATTGTGAACATTTCTCCATGTTTTTAAAATTTTTTAGATATAATAGTGTTTTATGGCTATATAATATTTTATAGATTAAATGTGTATCAATTCACAAGACCATGCACATTTATATTATTTCCATTTTTTGCTCTTACAGTGTACATTTACTGGATAAAGAAATTATTGTATATTCAGTCAGTAGGATATTATGCAGCCATTAGGATATTATGCAGCCATTAAAAATGGTGTAAATTTATATTGGTTGACATGAAGAGATGTTCACAGTATCTTCTTTTTTTTTTTAAGTTTTTTTTTTTTATTTATTTGAGAGAGACAGAGGGAGAGCAGAGAGGGGGAGTTAGAGAAGCAGACTCCCTGCTGAGCAGAGAGCCTGACTCGGTCTGGATCCCAGGAACCTGAGATCATGACCGGAGCTGAAGGCAGATGCTTCATCAACTGAGCCACCAAGGTGCCCCCCCCCTTTTTTTTGAGAGGAGAGAGCATGAGAGCATTGGGAGGAGGAGGGGGCGAGGGGAAGCAGGAAGCGGGGGAAGGAGAGGAGAATCCCAAGCAGTCTCCATGCCCGGTGCAGAGCCCAATGCAGGGCTCCGTCCCACGACTCTGAGGTCATGACCTGAGCCGAAATCAAGAGTCGGGTGCTCCACCAGCTGAGCCACCCAGGCGCCCCGATGTTCATAATATCTTACTAAGAACAATCAGTTTACGATATAGTATGTATCGTATGATCCCATTTTTTTAAAGACTTTATTTTTAAGTAATCTCTATACCCAACGTGTGGCTTGAACTTACAACCCCAAGATCAAGAGTCGCATGCTGTATGGACTGAGCCAGCCAGGCACCCCAATATACATATTTTTATATACACAGAAGTTTGAAAGATATTCACCGAAATGTTAATAGGAGTTATTTCTGGGTGGTGGGACTGTGGGATTTTTTTGTATTTTATTAGCATTTTATAATGAAAATGTATTGCTTTTATAGCCAGAGGAGAAAAACATCTTAAAAAAAATCTATCTGTCAGGGCACCTGGGTGGCTCAGTCGGTTAAGCGTCTGGCTCTTGATCTCAGCTCAGGTCTTGATCTCAGTGTCACGAGTTCAAGCCCTGCATTGGGCCCCACGCTGGGCATGGAGCCTACTTACAAAAAAAAAAAAAAAAAAGTAAAAGATTTAATAAAACTATCTATCTACCTCGATATATAGTAAAAATGCTACGATTAATATCCTCATGTGCTATCTTTGTCCATTTTCTGATTATTTCTTCAGGATAGTTTCCTAAAAATAGAATTGCTCTATCGAAGGATGCAAACATTTATGTTTCTTACTTTATACCGCTAACGTCCTTTCTAAAAGTCGTGATGGTTTTTAACTCTGGATGAAATGTGCTAGAAAAAATGTTATTAGATGGTGCTTACTTTAATTATCTCTGGTTTAATAAAAATTAATCTTTATTCAGGCTTAAGCCTTTGAGTTAGTTCACAGAGTACCTGCCCTCATATTCATTTGAGAGAGGCGTCCGGAACAGGGGTGCGAATGGGTACAAAGGACCTTTGCACAAATGATTTCCACTTTGACTTGAGCCCAGGTCACCTGTACCCGCAGCCCTGCAGTGAATCCTGGGAGGTCCCGGCAGCCCACCGCCCAGTGTCCCGGATGCTAAGGTCCGATTGCAAATATAGAAAGGGGCGTTGAAACTAAGGTGGGACAGCAGGCCAGGACAAGAACAGGACCTGGAGTGGACATTTAGAATTCCTGGTGGGGAGAAAAACGGAAGAAAAACTTTGTAAGTTCAACACATGTAATTTTTTTCATTTACTATTTTTGAGTCAAAGGAGCACAAAAGTGGAATGGTAGAGTGGACCTCCCTGTAGCCATCACCCAGATTCAGCACGGACCCTCCGTCTGCTGTTGCCGAGTATCCACCGCCTGCATTTATTTATTTATTTTGCTAGTGTCTTTTGGAGCAAATCTGACATCATTTCATTTCCCCGTAAACACCTCATACGCCTCTACCATTGCCACAATCAGACCCAACAAAATAGCTGTCGCTTGATATAATCGAATACCTCGTCCGTGTTCACTGCCTTCCCTCCATGACTTTTTAAAATTGATTAGTTCAGATCCATTTATTGGATTTGGCTTCCATACCCCAAGTCTCTGGAACAGTTCTGTCCTCCACCTTTTTTTTGTTTTTTTTTTTTAATGCCATTTATTAGAGAGCTCGGGTCTGGAATTGGCCGATTGCTTCCTCCTGGTTGCATTAAAACATCTTTCCCCTGCCTTTTTCTGAATGGATTATAGTTCAGGGACAGCTCACAGGTGAGGAGGAAAAGTTCTTCAGAGAAGAATCACAGTGCCTAAATGCAGGAAATGTCGAAAGGCACCTCCTTAAAAGTCCTGATAAAATCATGAATCCAGGCAACGATAGTTATCACTGGCTGCTCGCATCCTCCGTGGTCCCTGAAAGCGCGGCAGGAACGCAGCACAGCAGGGGTCAGCCAGCAACACCTGGGCCTGCCCCAAAGGCCACGCTGTAGAAGCAGATGTGTCAGCCCCAAGGCACCTGGAAGGCACAGGCAGTGACACTCACAAGTGTCCTTGCCTCCGTCCCCCAGACCCGAGCCTGAATGATCGAGCCTCAGGCCCGGCAGCATTCTCCGGGGCCTCTGGCTACCTGACTGCTTCTCCTTTTCATCACAATCTATGTGTTTTTTCTTTCTTAAAAGAAAAAATTTCCCCCTAAATTTCTAATTTCTCAATAAGATGTGCTCATCGTTTGAAACTGACACACGGAAGGAAAGAAGAATGAGGAGGGAGGGGCAGAGTGTGGGCTGAGCATGCAGGCCGCTCCCCGTCCCTAGTCTGCGACGCTCCTGCCCGGCTGCTTCCAAACCTCTGTGCGTCCGTCCCCATCAGGTCGCGAGTCCCGTGGGACACAGACAGCAACTAGACATGGGTCTGTCAGGTGGCAAGGTTAGCAGCTCTGAGGACAGACAAGAGGCCACCCAAAGTCACCTTTCTGGGGCACCTGGCTGGCTCGGTCATAAGAGCATGTGATTCTTGATCTCGGGGTCGTGTGTTCGAGCCCCACGTTGGGCGTAGGGATGACTCAAATAGATAAAACTTAAAAAGAAAAGTAAACAAAGTCACCGTCCTGAAATTTGTGCACAGAGTGAGCCGAGGAGGCCAAAAAGGTGAAGAAATGGCTGCCATGTCAGAAACCCACTGGCTCTGACACGTGCTTGGGGCACCATCCAAGAGCCTGAGGGCTTCCTGCCCAGGGTGGAGGTGTTGGGACGCAGCCTTTCCTCAGTTCTGCTCCAGAGTCCCTAGGAGAATTCCCACGCTGCAGGTGACCTTGCCTACAGCGAGAGGCTACCCTCGAGCCCTTGCCATAAATCCCATAAATCCTCCCTGCCTGGTTTTCTCCTAGCTGACTGCTCTTCCCGGCCCTCGCAAGGCTTCCTGTTCTGTCTTCTGGAAACTTCACTCCTCCCTGAAAGGCTCCTTTTTACGCCCTCACCTTCACCGGGACGTGCCTGAAACCTGGCTCTTTCCCAGGACAGCAGTTCCCGGTGGAGCTTGGTCAGTCTCCCAGGTCACACACGCCACAGGGCCCAGAGGTGGGGCCAGCAGCCTGCTAGCTGCTCGGGTTTGCCATTCACACCTTTGTCCTCTGCGGCCAACCGGTTCTGTCCCACTTCTGCCAGCCACAGCCACGGCCACACCTCTGCCACCTGCGACTACAGCCGTGACTCCTGTACCTCCCTGCTCTTCAGCCTGTGCACTTGGGGCTCCTCCTTTTTCTCCCGCCTTCTCTCCTGTTCACTTTCCCCCACTCCAGCCAGGCCTCATGCCATGGCAACCCCTTTCCTGGCGGACGGTTCCCGCCCTTGCCTTCCATCACCGCTGCCTGACAAAGCCCCACCCTCCGCCCTCGCAGGTCCCACCGACTGCTGATGGAGAAGGCTCACGCGCTCGGTGGGTTCCCGGCATGATTTCAAGGCCTCTCGTTGCGCTGGGGCCCTCCACGGGTCCCGGTCCACCCTCTCCCACCATCGGCAACAGCTGTTTTTGGGACTCACCTGTCACAGGAGACCCCTGCCCCTTTCAGCATAAGTGACTGCCTCACTTCCTACGTCCCAGGTCCAACGGAGGCCGCAGCAGCAGCCCCTCCTAAAATTACCTGTGTCCACACCTGCCAGTGGCTCCTTTCTTCCTGTCTGGGAGGCAGAGGGGCCGGTCTTCCCTGTGCTGTGACTCACGGCCTGGCCCCTACGGGGACTTTGCCCTCTCAACTGAGTCCTTAACCTGTTACCACTGCCTCTTCCCTCTCAGCGTAGAAATCACTCAAGCTTCTCCTATATTAAGATAATAACAGTAACAGTGTCATCATCTTCTGCCCTGTGTCCCCACTTCGCTATGACTCTCCTCCCCCGCCGGGGCGGGTGCCCTAAAAGAAGATCTGTTCTTCCCTATCACCCCTTCCCTCTCTCCTGCCTGCGCCTCCACCCGTTGCATTCCCACCGTCCTTGTCATTCAGGCCCTCGGGTGCTCCGGGTTTGTTGAACTTGAAAGAAATTCCCCTAAAGGACGCTAGCTGTCTTGTCTGTAGAATCTGTTCTCCCCTGCCTGCAGTGTTTCTTCACACCCTGTCCCTTGCATCCCAGTTACAAGGACCTGCAGATGGACTGACAGAATTGCCTGGTTCGTCCCTTGCGATAATCATATTCTTAAGGTCACTTCCATGTTTAATAATGTTTTTCATTTACAGAGAGAAACAGTATGTTCCTCAGTATGGATCTAGGCGGGTGGGTTTCCCCAGGCTGGCGGGAGGAAAGAGCTGACGGGGCGTCATGTAAGGGAAGTTTTGTGCAGGGCGCCTGGGGGGCTTAGTTAAGCGTCTGACTCTTGGTTTTGGCTCAGGCCATCATCTCGCGGTCATGAGATCGAGCCTGGCGCGGGGCTCTGCGCTCAGTGCGGAGTCTGCTTCAGGTTCTCTCTCCCTCTCCCTCTGCTTCTCCCTCGTGTGTGCTCTGTCTCTCTAAAATAAAGAAAATCTTTAAAATAAAGAAATCTTCTTTTAAAGATTTTTAAATTTATTTTTGCGAGAGAGAGAGCGAGCGCGAGCAGGGGAAAGGGCAGAGCGACACGCAGACCCCCCACTGAGTGGGGAGTCCAACGTGCAGCTCGATCCCAGGACTCTGGGATCGTGACCTGAGCTGAAGTCAGCCGCATAACCGACTGAGCCACCCAGGTGCCCCCAAAATAAATAAATCTTAAAAAAAAAAAAAAAGTTCTGTGCAATTAAGTCAAAGGAAGTTTCTCTTTTTAAAGAGGGCAGGGGGGCAGGGGGAGAGAGAGAACTCAAGCAGACTCCCTGCTGAGTGAGGAGCCTGCTGCAGGGCTCCAGAAAGAGTCAACAGTCTACACTGCTGGATAGGTGGATGGATCAAGGTAGCCTCACACACCCACTCCTCTGTAGGCCGCACAGTTTCTGCAGCCCAGCACTGGGGCCAACCACCTGAGCACGCAGAGGCCACCTCCTGTTTCAAACAAGTTCATCTGCCTGTGTTGAAGGCTGGAATCTAGACAGTCTGACACTCTGAATTCTGCCCCCGCACTATGTTAAATCGAAAAAATGGGGCGCCTGGCTGGCTCGGTCAGTAGAGTGTGCAACTCGGTCAGTAGAGTGTGATCTCGAGGTCATGAGGTCAAGCCCCACGTTGGGTGTGGAGCCTACTTTAAAAAAAAGAAGAAGGGAGGGAGGAAGGAAGGAAGGAAAGAAAGTGGTCTAGACTAGGAGGAAGGCAAGGCATGACCTATCTAACCAGAGAGCCTGTATCTCAAAACCGCATCAGAAGGAAACAGGATGTCCTCGAACATTGAATGTGTTCATTGACATGACCAGGGAGTGTAAAGAACGTGGACGAAAAAAAGAAAAGAAAAATCAGGGCACCTGGGTGGCTCCGTTGGTTGAGCGTCTGACTCTTGATCTCAGCTCAGGTCTTGATCTCAGGGCTGTGAGTTGAGTTGCGCTGTCAACTTACGTGGAGCCAACTTACAAAAAAACAACAACCCAACAACCAACCTGCTAGGGCAGGCCCAGATGCCTTTCCTGCTCGATGTCACCTGCGCATTGACAAATCTTTCCATCAGGTCAACACAGCATGTGCTAGAAGCACCTCCCAGCCCCTCTCCAGGGTGGCATGACTTGCCCTACAAGGCCAAGCTCTCCCCTTGGATTTACTAATTATGAGGTTCTCTTTGCCCCAGTTTCCAATGCCGGTGGGGCCCAGTATGCCAAGAGGGCCCTTCCTTTAGTACACATGGAAAACTGGGATGGTGACTGAGACCCCTCCTCAACCCCGGGCACTTGGGGCCTACAGGTGGCAGGAATTAAGATGACAAAGGATGGAGGTAGAGGATCCATCTCTCTGGCCCTCCCTCCGTGGAGAAGTGGGACTTTCAGGCTATCCCCTGAGTTCCAGACACATGTGATAGTGTGCGCCGGGCCCACCATTCCGAAGCCCAAGTAGGAAAGATTACCGGTATCCCGAATGCCGTCCTTCAAACTCAGCCCGAGAGCGAGTCCCGGGGAGACAGCCGAATGCGTCAGTGAGGTGTGCTGCTGGCACGGGGGTCAGTCACTGCTAGTGCCTCGCGCTTATGTCTTTCAGACGGAGGCTCCGTGGTCAAGGCCCGGGTGCTGACTTGTGTGGAAGGAATGAATCTGCCCCTGTTAGAGCAAGCCGTCCGGGAGCAGAGGCGGTACCAGCAAGAGAGGGTCAGCAGCCAGTAGCAAATGGCAGTTCCTGCAACCGTCCCCCCCAACCTGCTCCCGAGGCCAAGCCCACTGGAGATGCCTGAGCTGAGAAGACGCGGGACCTTTCCCAGAGTGACAGCCTTTGTCTGCAGCCGGAGAGGAGGGGTTGCCAATTTGGATTGTTCCAGACACCCTGTCGCCCCACCAGGAGCCTGCGGGAGGCTGCGCTGTGGGGTGTGGGGGCTGAGCCTCGAGTGGGAATATGGAGGGTTCTGGAAGGTCCTCATGAATAAAGGCCCCAGTGGGGGAGACCTTGCCTTGTGTGCACGTGGTGCAGCGCCGGCGGGGACCAGGAGGGGGAGCCGCCGCGCAGGCAGTCTGCCAGCAGGGAGGCCCCAGGAGCACAGGGTTTCTGGTGATTTCTGGGCTGGGGTTTGTGGGAGGGGTGCTAGGGGCCCCCAGGGCCCGGGTGGCGGGCTCAGGACACAGGGGGGCTGCCCCCACCGAAGTTCTGCCCTCAGAGGAGGCCGAGCGTCCCCAGACAGTTGGGGCACAGCCCCTCACCCTGGCCGTGCGGCCTAGGGCAGGACTGTGGCTCCAGAAACCCTTCCCGACCCCTGACTTCTGCCCCGGGGCTGACTGCAGCCCCCTAGGCCACCCTTCTGGGTAGCCTTGGCCCCCAGAGCCTGGGCCCTGAGGGGCTGAGGTGGGGGCTCTGCTGAGGAGTTTGGGCCCTCCCGCGCTCCGTAGCCAGGCACCTTCCTGCCTGGGGAGGGGGGAGAGGCCTGGGTTGGGCGGGTTCCTGGGGATGAGGGAGGGGCAGTGGCGGGCCTGGGCCCGGGTGGGGGCTGGACAGGGGGTTCTGTGGGGGCCGGAGGGGCAGCGGGGGTGCTGGGTGTGGCGGCGAATGCCCCAGGCGCCCTCTGTTTCCTGGGCAGCTCTGCGGCTATGGACGTGTTCCAGAAGGTAGAGAAGGTCGGAGAGGGCACCTATGGGGTGGTGTATAAGGCCAAGAACAAGGAGACAGGGCAGCTTGTGGCCCTCAAGAAGATCAGGCTGGATCTGTGAGTGCTGCCGCCACGGCCCCTGAGACACCCCGCCCGGGGGCGACCCCTGCCCCCACCTCCGGGCTTTACCCCCAGCACTAGTGAGTGTGCCGGGCGCCTCACTGCCCCCATTCCGGCTTTGCCCAGGGCCCTGGGCGGTGTAAGGACGCGCTGGGGAGCGCAGTGCCCTATTACTGGGGGCCAGGCCGCTGGTTCGGAACACGGAACACGCAGGTGACTCCGTCGGGCCCGAAGCCCCCTTCTTGGCTCCCTGCCGCCACTGCTGTACCCTCCTTTCCTGCAGGGAGACGGAGGGAGTCCCAAGCACGGCCATCAGGGAGATCTCCCTGCTCAAAGAGCTGAAGCACCCCAACATCGTCAGGTGAGGTGGGGGAAGGAGGGGGGAAGCTGGGCCTGTCGCGGCCCCGCTGGGAGCCGTGGGGTGACGGGTGTCCCCTGGCCAGGCTGCTGGACGTGGTGCACAGTGAGAAGAAGCTTTACCTGGTGTTTGAGTTCCTCAGCCAGGACCTGAAGAAGTACATGGACTCCGCCCCGGCCTCCGAGCTGCCCCTGCACTTGGTCAAGGTAGCGAGGGAAGGTCGGGGAAGGCCCGCGAACGCCCCGCTCCGCCAGCCCGCCTCGCGCTCACCCGGCTCCTCTTTCCGCTCGGAGGGCAGAGCTACCTCCTCCAGCTGCTGCAGGGGGTGAATTTCTGCCACTCTCATCGGGTCATCCACCGAGACCTGAAGCCCCAGAATCTGCTCATCAATGAGCTGGGCGCCATCAAGCTGGCTGACTTCGGACTGGCTCGAGCCTTCGGGGTGCCCCTGCGCACCTACACCCACGAGGTACTGCAGGACCGAGGGGAGACGGAGGACCGCTGAAGCGACGTCCCCCGAGCACTCAGCCACCCTGAAGGACGCGGTCTCTTTGCCCTCACAGGTGGTGACACTCTGGTATCGCGCCCCTGAGATCCTCTTGGGCAGCAAGTTCTATTCCACAGCTGTGGATGTCTGGAGCATTGGCTGCATCTTTGCCGAGATGGTAGAAGGAGGGACAAACGTGGCCACGGGGAGGCCACAGGCAGGGTCCTGCTGGGGTGGGAGTGGGATCTGATTCTCCTGTGAGAGGTGGATTCACGGGTGTTTGGGACTGGCTACGGGACTAAGGAAGCAAACCTTGTTCCAGAAAAGGCCAGGATTCTTAGCACAGCCCTGGGAAGGATATCTTAGCTGGGATTGGATTCTGTAGGACACGGGAGGGGACTGGACCCCCACACCTCCTCTTCCTCATTTCAGGTGACCCGCAGAGCCCTGTTTCCCGGTGACTCTGAGATTGACCAGCTCTTCCGAATCTTTCGGACCCTGGGGACACCCAGTGAAGCCATGTGGCCGGGGGTCACCCAGCTGCCTGACTACAAGGGCAGTTTCCCCAAGTGGACCAGGAAGGGGCTGGAGGAGATTGTGCCCGGTCTGGAACCAGAGGGCAAGGACCTGCTCATGGTAGGTACTGGTGGGACGCAGCGGAGGGTAAGAAAGACTGCTGCTCCCACCGGAAGTGTCTCTTCGTCAGCCAGCCCCTTGTGTCACCCTTGCTCCTCCTGAGTCCAGCTGGTCGCTTTTCTGACACCTGAACACAACTAGCTTGTCCCTGTCCCTGTGCATCTTGATCGTTCAGCCTGGAGGCCCTTCCCCTCATAAGTCCAGCAACATGAGACTCGATCCCAGGACCCAAAGGCAAACACCCAAGTGCCCGATACTTACCCTTTTTCTGTAAACTTTCGCAGGCAGGGAGCATGCCTCCTCCACGTAGTTGCTCCTCACGTGAGGCTGTTCCCTGCTGTCTGAGCCCCTGCCACAGTCTGTGCTCACCTGTCCTATTGCATCATCCTGACCAGTCGGGCTGACCCAGGCCAGACTGACTGGGAGCCCTCGGGCAGAGCCATCCATTGCCCACAAAGATTCAGAGCCACATCTGTCTCTTTAATCTGGTGTTGGGCCAGAGGAAGGCAGGGCAGTATTTTCATCATTCATACACAGAGGCCTGTGCATGTCGACCCACCCAGTGCCAGCAGGATGGTGTATGCCTCCAGCCAAGGCTCTTAGCACGCCGTCCTGGCTACTCCCTGGCGCGGGGTTCCTCCACAGCCTAGGTGGGGCTTTGGGACTCTGCATTCCTGCTCCACCCGCAAGTATGCTCCCCAGACAGGTTTGGCCCTCTCCTTCCTGATACAGGGGGAGAAATCTGTCCCAACCCGAAGTAGGCTGAGGCCTGGGAACCTCAGGTAGGAAGAGGACAGGTGGACTCAGCCTCTAGTCTGAAGGAGATGGGGATGACTTCCCAGGCCGGCCTAGAACTAGTTCTTTGTCCCCAGATTCTGGGAGTGGCCAGAACTGGCTCTCGAGCCCGGAGGTCGTGGTTGTGCCCTGTTCTGGTTTGAAGGCAGCTGCTCTGGGGCCTGGGGCCGGGCACCTGGGCCTGGAGGGTAACTCCACTCCGGGCCTGGCCACACCAAGGCTCAGGCTCTTTCCTCCTCCCCCTTCCTCCACAGCAACTCTTGCAGTACGACCCCAGCCGGCGGATCTCAGCCAAGGCTGCCCTCGTGCATCCGTACTTCTCGTCCACCGACACCCCCCGGGCCCCCCACCAGTGCGTGCTGGAGCGGTACTGCCGCTGAGCGGGCCAAGCTTGCAGGCCTCTCTCCAGCCACCGCCCCCGCTGCCTCCCCACGCACTTCCCCAGAAGTATCTGGGAGAGAGCAAAGCTCAGAGGAGCTTGGCCTCAGCCTCCAGAGGGCTGCGTTTGAGTTAGTTCTGCCTGCAGGTTAGCAAGTTGCGGTGTTGTTGGTTGGGCTTGACGATGCTGTTTCGAGATGGGGGCATGGAAGCTCCGTGCGCCAGGGGGTACGTGGTGCGGTGGAGACTGCGTCCCCTGGCACTGGAACTACAGCCGCCAAGGAGAGCGCGAAGCCTGCCCCCCGCTGGCGGCAAGGCGGAGCCAGACCCCCAGTGAAAGGGTGCCCCCTGCTGGTGTTTATGGCTTTAAAATGTTTTCTAGGGAAGAGTAGCATTCCAGTGAAGAGTCCAAGTTAAACAGGAAGCGGGGCAAGTGGGAGAGAGGACATTTTCCTGATCCCAGAGAGGGTGAGGGTGTGTGTGGCAGTTCTGAGTAGTTGTCTTGTACTTACGATATGCTTGTGTTCGTTTGCCTCTGGTTTTAAGAACAGGAAATAAAAGTGATATATTCCTGAGTTTTCCAGTGTTTTTCTCCTCAAGGGGTTACCAGGGACTTGCTGCCAAGGGGGAGGTGGACAGAGGGCTGGAGACCGTTCCTGGCCTGATCTGAGATACCCAGGACAGAGGTGGTGGGGAGGGGCTGTTCATGATCTTTCCGTGACCTGCCAACCAGGGACCCGAAGCCCTTGGAAGCACCTGTTCCCTTGGCAGGGCTGGCTGGGCATGTCCACTTCCCACCCGGGAAGGGCCTCCAGCCACGCTGCCCCTTGCGCTCACGGCTCAGACAAATCGATTCCGCCTTTCCAAACATGAACTAGACGAACTAGACGCCGGGAGAAGTTGTTTATTGGAAGCACTGGGTGGGGGAGGGGTTTGGAAAAACAGATGTGCTGATCTCAGGGTCTGGGGATGGACTGGGCACCAGAGTTAGGGGAGGGGGTCCAACACCGCAAACTTTTGAGTAATAGCACCACGATCAGAGGGAAGACCCAGCCCCTCGGACTAGGCTGTGCTGGGGGTGAGGGTGCCTGCGTCCCACCCGCCCGCTCACGCTGCTCCCCATGACTACTTGGCCCCATCAGCACAGGGAGCGCAGCACCCGGGGGGAGGCGGAGCGGTAGCAGTGGTACCCCTCCAGCGTGGCTGGGAGCAGCAGCAGGCCGCTCAGGGGGTCTCTCCGGCAGCGCCCCATGGCCTCCTTGTAGCTCACCCGCTCCTTGGAGATGGGGTCTGTCAAATCCTTCTCGTAGCTGGACTCATCCTGCAGGAGCTGGGCCAGCTCTTCACTGATCATTCCGGACAGCATGGCCTGAGGGACAGGGATGCGGCCAGTCCTCTTGGGGTCGATGAGCCCCCCGGTCAGGTGCTGCACTTGCAGGTGGGGGAGCACGCTCTCCTGCGGCATCCAGCCCTTCTGGATGGCCTCACCCACCGACAGCCTCTTCTTGGTGACGGGATCCTCAATGCCCGTGAAGGCCTTCTGGGCGTTGAGCAGCCTCTGCATTGAAGTGTTCTCGATCAGTCCCCTCTCCATAGCCTTGTGCACGGAGTAGCGCTCCCGGCTGAGGAGGTCCACGATGCCCCCCGTGGCCGCCTGGGCCTCCAGCAGCTTCTGCCCCGTGATGGGGTCCAGCATGTTCTTGGCCACGGCCGTCTTGATGGTGCATTTGTTGTCTGTGGTTGTGTCATAGACGCCAGCAATGGGAAAACTGTCATCGCCGAGCCCGAGCGAGACTCCCGGAGAGAAGAAGCCGGGGCCCTGGGGGGCTGGGGAGGTGAGCGGGGACTTGGAGATGATGGAGCCGATGGAGAGCGAGGAGCAGGGCTTGGTCTCCCCGGCCACGAGCAGCGCGAACTCGGAGATGGGGAGGTGGCCGTCCTTGTAGAGATGGTACTCCTCCTTGGAGATGCGCCGGCAGCGCAGGGCGGCCTCGATGGAGTACTGCTTCCCGCTCTTGCGGTCCAGGAGCACGGACTCCTCGCCGCAGGGGCCCGAGGTGGTGACCTCCTCCCAGTCGCACTCGAGCTCCTGCAGCTGGAGGTACTGGCCTCGATCGATGATGCCCCTCTTGTAGGCCTCGTACGGGGACATGTCCTTCCCTGTCTCAGGTTCGAGGATGGAGATCTTGGTGGAAAGGTTGGTCTCTCGAGTCTGGGTCTCCTGGTTGAGCTCCTCCCTGCTCACTTTGGCGTGCAGGTCCCGGAGGGTCCTCTCCTTCTCATAGATCTGGTCCTTCTCACGGAGGATGGCCGCCTCGAGCTGTGAGAGCTCCTGGCCCCGCTGGGCGGCCTTCTGCCGTTCGCTCTCCGTCTTCTGGCCGAGCAGCTTCGCCTCCTCCTGCAGCTGCAGCACTTTCTGCTGCTTCTGCCTCTCCAGCTCCCGCAGCTCCTGCTGCAGCTGCCGGCACTCCCGGTCTGCCTGGTCCCGGGCCTTCTGGAGCTCGGCCTCCTCCCGGGCCCAGGTCCTCCCCAGCGCCTCGGCCCTGTCCAGCCGCTCCCGGAGGTGCCGCACCTCCTCCTCCCGGCTCTGCCGGGCCGAGCGCTCCCTGTTGAGCACCTCCCACGCCCGGGACCGCTCGCCCTCCAGCACCCGGTCCTTCTCCACCCTGATCACTTCCTTGTAGACGGTCTTCTCGTGCGATTTGGTGCTCTGGAGGACATCGATCTGCACCTGCAGGTTCTTGCACTCCCGATGCAACTCCGTCACCTGGGACTTCTCCCGGTCCAGGTCCTGCCGCAGGGCTTCCGTGGACTTCTCCAGAGCCGGGTCCTTCTCCAGCTTGACCACCTCCTCCATGATGATCTTCTCCTGCACCACGGGAGGCCGCTTCTCGAGCTCTTGAATCCTCAAGGTCAGCTGCCGCAGCTCCCTCTCCACGGCCAGCTTCTTGCTCCGGTCCTCCTGGAAGCTGAGCAGGCTCTCCTTCTCCTGCACGCCGGCCCGGAGCTGCTGCACCTCCCGCTCCAGCTGCCGCCGCCGGCCCGCCTCCTCGTCCAGGCTCCGGCTCAGCCGGCTGTGGTCCTCGCGGAGCTTCGGGTCCTTCTGGGTGACCACCACCTCCTGCAGCACCACCTTCTCCTCGGGCCGCCTCCTCTCCAGCAGCAGGTACCTGTTCTGCAGCTCATGGACCAGGTCCTCGGCAGCCCGCCTCTTCTGTGCGGCTTCTCGCACCTCCTGGCGCAGCCGCTCGGCCTCCTTCTCCAGCACCGGGTCCTTCTCGTGGCGCACCACCTCCTTGTTCACAGTCTTGGTCTCCACCTTGGACCGCTCCCGCTTCCACTCATCGCGCTCCCCCTGCAGCCGGATGAGCTGCTCCTGGGCACGCCCGCTGCCGTTGACCAGCTCGTTGAGCTGGGCCTTCAGGCGGTCGATCTCCCGCAGCACCTCGGGGCTCCTCTCGTGCTTCACCACCTCCTGCGTCACCTCCTTGTACTCCACCGCCGGCTTCTGGGCCCGGAGGGCGGCCAGGTCGGGCAGCAGCCCCTCCACCTCCTGCTCCACGCGGCTCCTCTTGCTGGCCGTCTCCTGCAGCTGGGCCCTGAGCCGTACCATCTCCTGCTGCGTCTCCGGAGCCACCTGGAAGGTCTCGTGGACGCGCTCCTGGAGCTCCACCTTGGGCTTCTGCTTCTCCACCACGCTGTACTTGCCACGCAGGTCCTCCAGCTCCCGCGCCAGCAGTGCGTTCTTGCTCCTGGCCTCCTCCAGGAGGCTCCTCAGCCTGGACGCCTCTTCGAGAAGGCCTGGGTCCTGCTCCACCTTCTTCACCTCCTTCACGATCACCTTGGGCTCCACGGCGCCGATCGCACGCTCTAGTTCTTCCATGCGAGCCTGCAGCTTGGCGGCGGCCTCCACTGCCGCCTTCCTCCGCCCCGTGTCCTCCTCCAACTGCCTCCTCAGGGCCTGGGCTGCCTTGAGCATTTCCAGGTCCTTCTCCACCTTGACCACTTCTTTCACCACCACCTTCTCCTTCACGTTCGGCGCCTTCTGCTCCAGGGCCAGCAGCTCCTTCTTTAGGGTCTCTAGCTGGGCCGAGACAGTGGCGTTCTCCCCCCGCAGGTGCTGGATCTCGCCACTGAGCTGGGCCGCCTGGCTATCCAAGCCGGGATCCCTCTCAATCTGGGTGACCTCCTTGGTCAGCAGGTGAGGCTGCATGGCCCTCCTCTTGCTCTCCAGCTGGACGACCTTCTGGGCCACCGCCTCCAGGTCTGCCTGCAGGCGGGCCCGCTTCTTGCCTTCATCCTCCACCTGGGACTTGGCCCTGGCCAGGCTGTTCTCCAGCTGGGGGTCGCGGTAGAACTCCACCACCTCCTTCTCTTCCAGCCTCTCCAAGGGTCGCTGCGTCCTCAGCTTCAGCAGCTGGTTCCTCTGCTCCTCCAGCTCCTGCTGCACCTGGGCAACCCGCTTCCTCTCCTCCTCCAACTGGGACTTCAGGGCCTCCGACTCCCTCCCTGCTCTGGCTGGGCCCTCAGACCCCTGCCGGGTGTCATGGGTCACCTGGATATCCTCACTGAGCTCCTTCTGCAGAGTGAGAGGAAGAAGGGAAGAGTACTGGAGCGGAGGGGGAGGAAAGGGAAGAGCCCCATTTCCACCGGCCCCACCCCTACCCTGAGATCGAAGACCCCTCCCTGCTTCCTGAGACTTCCGGTAGGTCCTGGGAGCGGGAGCTGCAGACCTGAGGTGCTTGGATGCAGGATTTCGAGAGGACCCCTCAGCCCCACGATGTTAGGATGCAAGGCAGTGTTCGGGTGGAGTTTGCACTAGAACGTGCAAACAGGACAGGTCTCCTTTCCAAACCTTTCCCCCTCGCCTTCCATCCAGGCTCCCAGATATGGGCCCACGCTCCTCTGGGGGATGCTGGGGTACTCCTCTGGGTAGAGGAAACCTGGCAAGTCCCTCAGCCAGACATCAAGAGTCACAGAGGGCTTCTGTCTCCTGGTCCCCCAGGTGTGGAAACTCAGGTGGTCTCTTGACCCTTGTGGCTGGTCCTAAGGCTGAAAATATTGTGGGGATCTTTCTCCTGTCCCCACCAGTGGACTGCCCAGTGGTGACACTGTGACTGCACTGAACGACATCTCCAGGGCCTGACTCTGAGATGGGTACCAGCCTGGAAGAGCTGCTGGGAGGAGGGCAGAGGGGGGAGGTGGGGAGCTGGCCCTCTCAGGCCACGGAGCCTGCCCGGGGGCTGCAGGCTGCAGGGCGAGGAAGAAGGGAAGTGGGGGCCAGGTTAACAAGCAGCCCAGGCTGCCTGGCACCGGGACAGAGGGGGTGTTGTCACCATACCTTCTCCAGCATCCTTCTGGCAAACTCCAGCTGGTGCAGCTGCTGCTGGTGTGCAGCTGCGACCTCAGTGTAGGCCTTTGTCAGGCTCTTCTCCTAGAGAGGCCAAGGGGAGGCGGAGGGAGGGCAGGGTCAGCTCCAGCCGTAGCGCCTGCAGAGCTGGTGTGCGGGGACACCGAGCCCCACCGGGTCTGTCCCATCTCACCTGCGCCTGGATGCTCTCCTGCAGGGGAGCCACTCGGGGTCTCTTGGGGGCTGACCCGGCCTGGGTGGTCTCCAGGGAGCAGCGATAGGTGTCTGCCTGCAACTCATAGTCCTGAGCAGGAAGGGAAGGACAACAGGCTCTTGGTCAGTGGGGGCCGCTAGGGATGGGAGAGCGGGGGACTGGCAGAGGAAGGAGGGGAGAGGTAGGAAAGTGCTCACCTGGAGAGCTGCCTGCAGGTCCTGGGAGAGGCGGGACACCATGGCCCTGTCCTGCTCCCGGCCCTGGACCTCCTGCTGCAGCCTCTGCGAGGGAGGAAGTGAGAGTCAGGGGAGGTCAGTGAACACTACTCTCCCAGTCTCCCCTGCAGGGGCCTCGGTTGCGCACGCCACGGGGGTGGGAGGTCGCCTGAGGAACTGCCTTTCCAGGCACGATTCTCTCCAGGAATTCTTCCTTCGTCTCTTTGGCAGAGTCCCTTCCTTCTGTCTTACCCCTTAGACTCCTGTTCTAGCAGGAAAGTTCTCACCCAGTGCATCACAACCACCTAGAGAGCTTGTTAAAACAGAGATTGAAGGCCCCACCCCCAGAGTGTCCGGGCAGATCTGGGTTGGGGCCTGAGAATTTGCATGTCTCCGGTCTCCACGATGCTGGTGCTGCTGGTCCCGGGACCACCCTCTAAGAACCACTGCTCTGTCCCAATTGCTCTTAAGCCTGGCTGCCCCTTTTATTCACTTGGGGGAACTTTAAAAAAAGTACGGGTGCTCTGGTCCCAGTGATTCCAATTTAATCAGTCTGGAGTGGGGCTCTGGTACAGGGATGTTTTAAAAGCCCCCTAGATGATTCTAATCTGCAGCCAGGTCTAAGAATCTCTGTCCCAAGCCAGCTTCCTGGCATTACCCTCTCACACTCATAGACACTGTCATCCTCCTGCGGCCCCAGGCCCTTGCCTTCCAGACCACTTACCCTGCCCCCGACATGTCCTGCCGTGGGCTCTCCCCCAGAGCACTTACCAGCATCATGGCCGGCAATGCACCGGCCTCTCCCACCAGACTGTGGGCTGTCTGAGAGCTGGCTGTACCCACAGCCTCTGGTTCATCGCCAGTACATGGCCGGGGATTGGCAAGGAGGAGGAGGACGCGGTAGGAGTTGGAACCCCCACGCTGCCCACCTCAGACCAGATGGAGACGGCCTTGCCGTTTCTGTGGGCCAGGTGGAGCATGGAGGGTGGGGGTGGGTGGGTGGTGGTCTCCCCAAGGCCTGTGGTCTGAGCTTTGAGGGCTCTTAGAACACTGGCCACTAGGGGGCCCCACGCGCCCAGGCGGCTGTACCTGTGGGGAGGCCCCGGCCCATCTGCCTGCAGGTGGCCTGCAGCCCCAGCCTCACCTTCTGCGCCTGCAGCTTGTAGGCCAGCTGGCTGGGCCCGTCGCTGGGCCGCACCTGGTTGCGGGGCAGGTGCTCCAGCCAGAAGCTCAGGTTGTCCCTGCAGTTCTTGAACTGCTGGTAGGTGAGGCCGACATCCTGCAGCATCTTCTCCCTGCAGGAGAAGACCCGGAGCAGGCCCGGAGCAGAGGTGAGCGTTGCCCTCTGGGGATGGGTGAGGGGTGCACGGAGGAGGCTGGTGGGTGCCTCCCTCCCCGGGATGAGTCAGAAGGCCCGAGTGACCCACCAGGCTGATCCCCTCACTCTGGCCCTGTGTTGGAGCTGGGCATTCAGGGATGGACCAGACCGTCTCAGCCAGGGAGATAGGTAGGCTCACCCTGGGAGATAGCTACTGTTATTATGCCAGCTTAGAGCAGAGGAAACTAGCCTCAGAGAGGTGAAGTCACCAGTCCGAGGTCACACAGCTTAGCGGCGGCAGCTGCCGTGCACCATGGGGGCGTGCCCGGAGCCCTGATGGCCCAGCCACTCACCGCAGGTCCAGCTGGTCCCCCACAGCGTGGTAGCGGTCGGTGAGGGCCCTCGCCTGGCGCTGCTGGCGAGGCAGGTCTTGGCAGAACTCATGGAAGTTGTTCTGCAGGGCGCTGCACGCATGCTCAGTGGCCTTCAGCTCCCGGTGCAGCCCCAGCACGCAGGCCTGCCGTTCCAGCAGCTCCCTCCGCAGGCACTGGAAGAGGAGGGGACATGGTGCCATGAACCCTCGTGGTTCCACGAGTCGCCATGTGACCCCACTTGCTAGTTAATACTTGGTGAGGCCCCCTCCCACCAGGAGGCTGACCAACCCCTCACCTGCAGCTCGCTGACCCTCTCTTGCAGCGCGCCCGGGCCGGCAGGGATGGGGGCCTCCTGCGCCACGGAGGACTCGAAGCCTCGGATGACTCTGTCCGCGTCCTGGATCTGGTGCTCCAGACCCAGGGCAGCTCTGGCTCTATCTCGAGGGGGCCCAAGGTCAGGCACTCCGTCAGCCACACCCCAGAGGTGCCACCCAGCTGTCCCCCTTCCCCGGGCCCCAGAGCACTCACTTCTCCCCGTAGAGGCTGCAGAGAAGCTGCACGTCGCTGTACTTGTTCTTGACACTGTTGAGGGCCACGGGCAGGTGCAGGGTGGCGGGGCCCACCGGCCGGCTGGACAGAAACACCTCACACTCCCGCTGGGCCGCCTCCTTCTCTGCTCCCAGGCCCTGCAGCCGCTGGGCTGTGCCCTGAGGCAGGGAGGGGCAGGGTCAGACGTCTCCTTCCTGGGTGGGGGTGGGGGGCAGACCCTGCCCACCAGGCCTCAGAGTGTGGTGTGTATGAGCCTGGGCACAGGCCAGAGACCCGGGGACAGTCCTGGCCCCGAGAGTCCCCATGTGGATGACCTTGGGCCAGTCAGCCTGGCTGAGCCCGTCTCCTCATCTGCTGAATGACTGGAGGGAGGAGGCAGCGTGATCCCATGCCACCGTGCCCTGCACAAAACGTCAGTTCCCTGCCCCGTCACCCCAGGCCAGACAGCAAAGCCCTAGCTCTGTCCACGTGGCATGTGGGGTTCCTGTTCCTCATCATTCTCTCATCCCATCCGTAAGTCATCGGGCCGCCTCACTGTGGCCCCACCCTGATGTGGGAGATGCGCTGACTTCAAGACTCAAGGACGTACTTGGGGTCTGCCAGGTCCCTGTGCAGTCATAATCAGTGACTTGCCCATGACTTGCACACACGGCTGACGCAGAGCCTCGGGCAGTGGTGGTGTCTGCTGTGCTATTGCCCTCAGCCTCCTTCTGCCCCGGCCTCCGCCCCCTGGTCTCCGCCCCACGACACTCCCGCAGAAACACCCAGCAGGCCAGCTCAGAGTGGAGACCGGACCTGCATCACCTCGCGCACATCCGGCCCCGGCCCTCTGACCTGGGAAATGCTACGTCCTCCCTACGGTACAAGATGGAGTGGACAACAAGCTGCGCGACAATGTGTAAGGACAAGACTCAGAAATTTAAAAACCAAACCCAAAGGATATATTTGACTAGAAACCAGTTGGGAAAGACAGAACCAACTGCACCCCCAGGTGTGGGAGGGACGGCGTGCACTACGGCGCCCAGAGGATGAGTTCCTTGTGACAGTGTTGACACACTGCAGCCTCACCAGGGAGGCGTCCTTGCTGCTCTCAGGACCCTCGCCAGAACGCCTCCCCAGTGCTGGGCACAGGGCCTTTACTGTGGGCCCTGCCCTTCCAGAACCTTCCCGGGCCTTAGTACACTTCCTCCAGATGAGCTGGGTATCATCGTGCCTGTTTTCGGTGTTGAGGAAACCAAGGCCCAGAGAGGTAAAGTGACTTCCCCAGATCACACAGCTGTTCAGTGGAGGAGCCAGGACGGGAACCAGCTTGTCTTGAGCCCTGGACTGTCCACTCCCTTCCTCTGCCTTGGGTCCCTGCGACTGCTCCCACACTTGCTTCATCCTTAGTTCATGCACCCCCAGCGCGGGCCTGTTTCTTATTTCGCTGTCCTCACTCACCCACCCACCTTGTGGCTTTGGATGCGGCCCTCCAGGTCCCCCAGTGGGTTTGCCCGGCTCAGCGGGGCCCGGGCCCAGGCCAGCAGCTGCCTCTCTATCTGCTTCAGGTCTCCGTCCAGCCGGGTCATCTGTGTCAGGAGCTTCTGGGCCTGTGGGTCTACTGGGGCTGAGCCAGTGGGAGCTGGGGGCATAGGGTGCTGTGAGGGTCCAGGCCCATCTGCCTGAGGAGCAGCTCTTCCCTGGGTGCCCCCAGAGCATCCAGTGTGGGGTAGGAAGGAAGGGGGAGAGCAGGCAGGGCCTAACCAGGGGAGGGGCAATGCTTGGGGCTTGCCAACCCAAGAGATGGAATCCTCCCCGGCCAGCCCTCAGTACCCTGCTGGCCAGTCTGTAAGGGCTGCGCAGTGCTGGCCGTCACGTGACTCTGGACTGTGGCCAATTTCTGCTTCAGGGCCTGAAGCTCTGAGGCCAGCCTAGAACAAGGAAGAGACCAGACAAGGATGTCTCCTCTCTCTCCGAGCCCCCCACCCCACCCCAGGAGTCATGGGTCCAGGAGAAGGCCAGGCAATGGCCTCAAACACCACAGGACCGGGTCTGGTCCCACAGCCTGCCTCCTGCCCCTGAGGATCCCCAGGCAAACCCACTTGGAGGCCCTGGCCTCAGCTTCAGGGTCCGGAGCTGGGATGCAGAAGCAGGCGGCTGGGGCACGTTTGGTCTCCCCACCTGGGCCTTGAATGACCCAGGTGTGCTGGTCAGTGTTGTCCATCAGCAAATACCGCTCACCCCGCAGCAGCTGCACCTGGGGGACAGGCGGGGAGGGGCTCACGGAGAATCAGGGCAGGGAATAAGGTAGGAACGAGGGCCAAGATGGGGTAGGGGTGGGGATGGGCCAGAGGCAGGGCAGGGCTTAGAGAGGGGTAGGGCTGGGGCAGGGTGGGGATGGGTAGGAGTGGGGCGATGGTGGGACTAGAGGGGGCAGGGCCGGGGCTGGGCGGGCTGAGCTCGTACTTCTCCCGAGTCCCAGTCGCAGATGCTGTCCACGTGCAGGGGCTGCTGGGGTGGGGTCCTGCGCTGCTGCAGAGGGGCCACCTGCTTGCTCCACCGCTCTAGGTCCCTAATGGTCTTCTCAGCGACAGCCAGCTGCTGCTTCTCTGCCTGTGGGGTCCCAGGCTGCCCTTGAGGCCTGCCCCATACCACCCCCCATGAGAGCCAGGGGTCTGGTCTTCATGGAGTCAGGGTCTCTAAGTCAGGAAAGTAAAAGAAGCCTCTCCAGCAGGCCCAGGATTCTGGAATCTGCTGGTTGGGACAGGGGGGCTACCTAGCATCACTCAGGCCTCTAGAGTGGGGCCTGGGGAGGGGCTCAGAGCTCTTCTGGGTGGTCCCTGTCACATTACAGGTGAGGAAACAGGTCCAGGGTAGGGAAGGTGGTAACAGGGCAGCCCCTCTTACTGGAGCAGACCCTCTTCTCCTGCCCTCCTCCCAGGATGGGCTCAGGGCAGGACTAAGCCCCTGGGAAGGGTGAGGCCCAGACACAGGGGCCAGCCCCAATTCCTGGAGTGGAAGGCAGGTGGCCTGGGCTGGGGAGCAACCCCCCCCCACCTCACCTCCAGCTGCTGCAGCAGCTCTGTGGGGGCACCAGGGGGCGCCCCAGGGGCGGGGCTGTACTGGGTGTCCAGGCTGGAGTCCAGCTTTGCCAGGGTTTGGCTGATTGAGTCCGCGTCTTCCTGGAACTGAGGTGGTGGGCAGTCAGGGGCAGAGCCTGGGGCAGCCCACTGTCCACCAACCCTGCAAGCCAGCTAAACGCACATTGTCCCAGGCCCTGGCACTGGCGGCTTTCCAGGCTGTGGGGCCTTTTCCACTGGGGCATTCTGCAAATGGCGCATCTTGGGCTCAGTGGACTTGCTTCAGTGTTATAAAACACCTTGGCTTCTGTCCGTCCTGCCCAGGTGGAGGCGGGGCTCTCCTGCTCACTCCAGCTCCTGCAGTCGTCCTGGCTGGGACCGGGGGTGGGGGCCAGGGTGTCGGGGCTGGAGTGGGAGCTGGGATTGGGCTCTAAAGAAACACCCTGCGGCTGGGTGATGCTGCGGAATTCCTGTCCCCGGGCGTGATAATGGTATGGTGGTTGCGTAGGAAAATATTTTTTTAAAAAGGAAGAAAAAAACTCGTTGGCTTTTGTCCCTCTCAAAGCCTATGAAACATTTTGGGAGGAAGTTACCAAAAAAAAAAAAAAAAGGAAAAGAAAAAAGAAAAAGAAGTTCCTGTTGTGTGTTCTGTCAATGTTTCTCAACCCTCTTTTCGTTGTCATCCCTTCTAAGGAGAATTTTTGGACATCTTCTCCTTAATCTCGCTACCATCCCTATAAAATTGTAATGCTACAGATATGCTCTATATCCTTCCGGGATGGATACTGGTGATTTATGCATAAAAAGAGGAAGTTTCTTTCCCCCCCTTAAGAACCAAGCCTCCTGGCAGCAGCACCACCCGGCCGCGAATGTTCGTGTGACATTGTTCTCTGGGACCTAGTCACAGGACACGGCTCTGCCACTTCTCAGAGGCGCCCTGTCCCCCGCCGCGCATGCGTCCTGTGGCGTTCCCCAGGCCCCGCACCCCGCCGCCCGCGGGCTCACCCGGCGGTAGGCGTCCACGTGCTGCAGCTGGCTCTCCTGGCAGATGCACAGATTCAGGAAGTTCTGCCACTCCGTCTTCAGGGCCTCCTGGTGGGTCTGTGGACAGCGGCACCGAGCCCTCGGACCATGCCCGCCCAGACCTGCGCCCCGTCGGCTGCCCAGACCTGGGCCATGTATCCCTCTCCCCAGCCTCCCCCGGAAGCCCCTCCTCTGCCCCCCCACCGACTGAGGGAGCAGGTGTCCCTGCGACAACAGGCAGGATCTGTCCTTCGCACCTGGATGGGCCCCACGGCCGGGTGCCCCAGCTCCACCATGCGCTCCCCGTCGTCCTCCAGCTGGTTCACGCTCTGCTCCTGGCTCAGCAGCTCATGCTGCTTGAAGTGCTGGGGGGAGCGTCGGGAGCACGGGTGAGGAGAGGACAGGGTGAGGATGGCCAGTCCCCCCTCCCAGCCCCAGTCTCCCACACCCACCTCGTACTCCCGCCGCACGCCCTCGGGGTCCACCAGGAGGTCGCTCCAGTCCTGCTGCAGGATGCCCTGCTGCTGCTGGGCCAGGGCGCTCAGCAGGCGCGTGCAGCCCTGCAGGTGTGTGTACAGGCTGCCCAGGCTCTGCCTGCGCCACGAGGCTGCCTTCTGTGCTTGGCGAGACGTGGGAGGGAGAAGGGGGAGCAGGGGGTGTCGTCAGCATGTGTCCGGAAACGCTGCCCCCCCCACCCAAGGGTGCAGGTAGCTGGGCCCTGCCCCATTCCCAGCCCTTCCGCTGCTCACCAGGAGGTCCCGGTATTGGCTCCTGATGGTAGCTGCATCCTGCCTTGACCAATGGGGGGGACAGAGCAGGCTCAGTGAGAGGCGGGGTGCAGGGTAGATGGCAGCCCACACCCCAGGCCGACTGTGCCCCCACCCGGACCCCTGGGCTGCACAGGATCTGATGGGAGAGATAGCGGGGGTAGGGCTGGAGGGCCAGGCAGGGATGGACGTCACGCACCGGCCCGATGAGGTTCCGGAGCTGCTGCCCGTAGGCCTCGATCTCCTTCTGCAGGATGTTGTGCTCAGCGATCTGCTGCTCCAGCTCTGCCGTGCCCGGCCCGTACCGACCCTCGCGCACCTGCTTCTGCAGGACAGCCGGCCACTCAGCTCAGCCACCGGGCTGGGGTGGCGGCCCTCGCTTGCCCTCCCCACGTCCCCATATGGAGGAGTGGAATTGGTCGTTTGGGCAGAGGGTGGACGGGCCAGCTGAGCGGCCTCAGGGAATGGCAGCCACTCACCCTGGGGGACATACTATTCTCCAGGGGCCTGGCTGAGGCCCAAGCATCTTCATGACTGCAGTCCCTGACTCCTACTGGTCCCCAGAACGTAGGGCTCAGCCTCTAAAACATCTTCCTACTCTTCCCATGCCTCCTTACCTCCCTGGCCTCGGCACCTCCTGCCTAGAGACCTCTTGGTAGCCTCTGGGACCCTGTGACACCCTCCTCTGCCCATGCCCTCCCCACTGTCCCTTCATTGTTATCACGGCACCCCTTCTGTTGTGGCATCAAAGCACAATTCCTCACCTGATGTTCAGGGTGCCTGTGACCTGGCTTTGCCTGCCTGCCCAGAAAACCCCACTTCCCACCATACTCTAGGCTGGAGCCTCTGTTTCTTCTTCTGGAATGTCCTCTCCTCACCATTTCGCCCCAGCCTAACTAAGCTCTCCCACCTCTCTGAGGCCTCTTTATATGCCCCTTCCTACAGGAAGCCTTCCCTGACTGCACTGTCCCCTCTGCTCTCTCCCTGCCCAGAGCCTCCCACAGGTGCAAGCATACCAACAGGCCCCTGACGACAGCTCTGTTTTGCTCTCTGATTGTGCCAGGTGTGATTCTGAGCTCCTGGCGGTGTCTCTGACATGGAGGACAGCGCTGACCTGTTTTTGCTCCAGCACGCGTGACCAGTCGACCCTGGGCCCCATGTCTGGCGGCAGCACTATCTTCTCGTACAGGGCACGGTACTCGGCACACTCCTGGGTCACCCGCTCATGCAGCTGCTTGATGCTGCCAAGGAGGAGGCCAGCAGGTCAGGGCCGGGCCTGGGGTTCCCCTGGAACCCCAGCATCTCTGTCCCTAGGGCTCCAGCCCTGGCTGCCACCCCACTTACTCCTTCTCGATCTCCTCAGCCTGTGGGTGCTTGAGCCGCCGGGCCTTGTCCACATCCAGGAAGAGGTCCTTCAGCAGCACCTCGGCCTCCTTCAAGCTGCGGCCCACCTCCTGCCGGTGCTGCAGGGCCTGGCTCTGCTCGCCGTGCAGACGGTCCTGTAGGTGGGGGACGACATCCCTGCGGCCCCTCATCGCCGCCTGGGCCCTACCCTGAGTTCCCCAGGCTGCACAGACAACCTCGGGGCCCACGCTGGCAGAGGGCCAGGCCTAGGGCATCTGTGGGGTGGGTGCAGGGACACAGGGGTGACCTGGGTCCCCCTCCCCAAGCCCCCAAGTTGGGAGTCCAACAGAAAAGGAGAGCTGAGCCCTCTCTCCCACTGTGTTTGGGGAAAGACCATAAAGGACAAGGGTTGTCTGCCCCACTTTAGCCATCCCCAGTGGGCACTCTGGAGCTTTAGTGAGCCTCTAGTGCCCCCATGCCCCGCCGCTTGCCCCTGAGGCCTTACCTGCTGCAGTCTCTTCTGGGTCTCCAGGATGTCCCTCTCCACCTGGTCAGCATTGGCCTGCATGCGGGAGATGAGCAGGGCCAACTCCGGGGCGGCAGCCCTGGGGTGCAGGGGGGAGGGGAACAGAGCCAGCATGGTTGGAAAAGACCCCTCTGTTCCACCTGCATGGGGCCCCTTGTCTCCCTCTGCCCTGTCCTGCCCTCCAGCTGGGCTAACTGCCCGGGAGGGAGGCATCTAGGACCTGGGGAGCTCTGGTCTCTCTCTATAGGAGACTCTGTGAGATAACCAGCCCTGAAGGTGGGGGAGCACTGTCCTCACATGAGGGTTCAGAAAGTGGGGGTCTCTGGTGTGCCCGGCACCATGGAGCAGGCCAACATCACTGTCCTGGCAGTGAGCTCTCAACCCCACCCAGCTCCTGCCACTTCCTTGGGAGTGAATCATGCCTCAGCCCCTGATACCCGAAACAGCAAGGCTGGTCTTTGGGGGGGGGCAGTTGCGCTGGCTGTCCCCCACCCCAACCTCCTCCCACCCCAGCCCTGCCTGCCCCTCACCACCCCAGGCTTTGCCTGTGCCCAGGCCAACAAGCCTTTGGAGGAGCTGCACAGCACTGGGGCAGGGGGAAGCCAAGAGATTGTTGGGACGCCCCGACAGTGCCCAGATTTAAGGATTAAGCCCAGATTGGGACCTGGCATGTTCCAGGTCACACAGCAAAGAGCAGAGCCAGCCTGATCTGACTCCCCAGGGTCCTTTCTACGGGGCACCTGCTGTGTGCTGAGCTCACTCTCTGGGGCCTAGAGGCCCAAGCAGACCTAATAAAAGTAGATTGGTCCAAGGCTCATAAGCACAGCACCCTATGAAGTTACAGTCCTGGGCAAGGGGAAGGCACACTGAGCTGGGCCTTGAACTAGGGGTGAAAGGATGAGCCCACCCCCCACCCCACCCCCTGCCTGGGCAGAGGGGCAGTGCCAGGACAGACCCAGTCTGAAAGATCTCTGGCCAAACAGGCTGAGTTAGATCATTCTCTAGCACTACTGCTGTGTGGCCTTGGGCAAGTTACCTAAACTCTCTGTGCCCAAGGTTCCTCGCTTGTAGAGTGGAGCTTTAATAACACGTACATCACAGTGCTACTGTGTTAGGAGCATGGCCCATTGGAAGCACGCAGTGCACAGCCTGCGTGAGTCAGCATCCCGTGCATGCTGGTGTTGATTTCACTAGGGAGTAAGCTCCATGAGGGCAAGGACCTGTTGGTTCTGTGCAAGGTGACATCCTCAGTGCCTAGAACAGTCCTGGCACACAGTAGGTGCTCAATAAAGGTATGTTAAATGAATGGACCGCACAGCAGGGGACCAGTGAGCCCTGTTTGGGGGGCCACAGCCAGAGCCAACCGGGCAGTCCCAGGTTACGAGAGCACTGCCCAGGAGCCTATATGGGAGCAGGGAGCCGTGGGTCCTGACCCCCCGGTGACCTGTCCCCAGGCCTGGCCTCCTGGGAGGGCTGCTCCCACCGGGAGGCGCACACTCCACCCTGGGCAGGGCCGAGGAGTGCCAGGGAGGACAGGTCACTCCAGCGAGAGTCTTAACTGCTGTCTTTCCTGTCTGCCCAGAAGCCCAGCCTCCGTGTCATCGCCCCAATCCGATCCCTATCGGGGTAATGAGCCTTTCATCTCCGCTCCCATCTGCCACCTCCACTCTGCACAGGCCAGTGAGAAGGAAGAACAGGAGGGAAGCAGCCAAGTCTGTCTTCGGACCATGTGGCTGCCGAGAGCCAGGCTGGGTCCGGCGGGGAGCTGGGGGAGCAGAGGAGGCTCTGAGGATGAACTGGCCTGCGGGCTCTCCTCTTTCCCTGCAGCACCCTCTCCTCATACCCACACGGTGCAAGAATCACCCCAACACTGTAACAAAACTCCAGGCCCGAGGGGAGAGCCTTGTGAGGAAAGCTGCAGCTTGGGCTCTGCGGCACAG
Source organism: Ursus maritimus (assembly GCF_017311325.1). Classification (NCBI taxonomy): domain Eukaryota; kingdom Metazoa; phylum Chordata; class Mammalia; order Carnivora; family Ursidae; genus Ursus; species Ursus maritimus. The sequence goes on along the minus strand of NW_024424897.1, from coordinate 5,588,081 downwards.
CCCTGCCTCCCTGCACCTGGCACCCCACCTCCTCCTCCTGGCCTCAGTCCTTCTGCCCACCCTGGGCCCAGGTTCCAAGGGTCAGCCCAGCCCAAGCAGAGCCTCCAGGGCAGAGCCACAGAGAGAGAGCCAAGCAATCCAGTCTCCCAGCCCCCAGGGCCCTCCCCCTTCAGTGTGTCTCCTGCAGAGAACCCCTACCCATAGCCCTCAGGTCCCCTGGACAATGCGGGAGCCCCAGGCCAGCCCTGGCCTCCTGCCAGGGCTGGAACTCGGTCTGGGCTTGGGAGTGAGTCCACCCCACCACCACCCCCAGATTTCTGGCCTCGGGACACTAAATGCCAGTACTGGGCTAGTCCTGAATTCTGGGCTGCCGTCTCCAGGAAGCTAGAGCACCTGGGCCTGGCACCACCCCCACCCCAGCCCACTGTCCCAGGCCCCGCTCACCGGCTGTGCTTGCTGGGGGAGCCCTTCGGAGAGCCCTTGGCTGGGGAGCTCTTAGGGGACCCCTTCCCTTGGGAGCCTTTGCTCAGACCCTTGAACATGGTCGTAAAGGCAGGTGCCGGCTCAGGCTGGGCTCGGCCGGTGCAGGCAGGTGGTGGGTGGCAGGCGGGCGGCAGGCGTGCGTCCTCGCTGGCTGTTTAGCTGGGCTCTGGTGAGGTGGGGTGGCCGGGCACTGCGCAGGCAGTTTCTGGGAGGCCCCTCCCCGCAGGTGAGGCAGCAAGCGAGCGCGGGCTGGAGCTGCCACGCATGCACCCACACTGCCCACACTCGGCTGCTCCTGCACAACCAGTTTGGGAGGAAAGGGCACGGCCCAGAGGGCGGGGCGCCCGAGCCTGCCCGGCTCCCAGAGAAGGTCTGGACTTGTTACACCCACATACCCAGAGGGAACCGGCAGAGATCACACCCAGACGGGGAAATAGCCAGGCCCAGGAGGGACAGGGCTGCAGACAGACAGATGCTCGCACAGGCTCAGGGACAGAGGCCCGGCCTCAGAGCTTGGGCTGGGGGTGACTAAACACTTCCAGGCAGCCCAGGGCACCCGGCTATCAGGCTATCAGGCGTACCCCCACCCACAGCTCTCACCCGACCCCAGCAGAGGTGGGGCCGCTCCTCCACCACCACTATGGGGCAGCCAGGGGGCATTCACCCCAGACAACTGGCACAAGGTACATTTTAAAAGTGGCCACCACTCAGTCGGCTCCCCAGAGGACAACCTCACGGTCCCACTGCCTGATCTTCCTGGCTGGCTCAGTGTCATCCTGTCTGTCTGTGGCTCTGGGATCCTCCAAAGAGTTTCGGACCAGTGCCAGAGGGGCTGGGACGCCCCCTGTACCCCTCGCCCCAGGACCCCCAGCATTAGCCTCCAGGTGCTGCTGACCCTAGGGTCTGGCTGAGCCCTCCTGGGAACCACTGTACTGGGGTTTTTCTGCCTGCCTCTCCTTACCCAGTCCCCCAGAGGTGGCCCTGATAGAGTCAGATGGGGTGGTGGACCGTGGTGCCAGCTTATCGGCCTCTTCCTTGCCTTAAGTGCCAGGGAGGCCATCTTGGTAGCTGCCTTCTCCTGCAGTGCCCCCTATATCCAGGCCCTCCCTTCACTGTCCCACCTCGAAGAATCCTACAGCTCGAGAGGCACTCCCTGGAACCATTACAGTGTTGGTGGGGGGCGGGCTGGATGAGTAGCAACGGGGAGGGATGTGGCTGTGCTGGCTTTAGAGCACGGGGACATCCTGGCAGGCCCAGCTGGGGGTAGAAAACAGAGAAGATATAAGGATGGATCCCTCCAGCTAGAGAGGGCAGGGCAAGAACTGAGACTGGCCACAGGCCCCAGTGGGACAAAAGAGGCTGAAGTCCCTTTTCCCTGCGTCTCATGGACAAGTCACTGAACCTGGTCCTAGAGAGGGGACAGGAGTCACCCATCCTGGCAGGGGTGGGGAGGGCACCAGGGGGCCTTGAGAAAAAGTAGCAACAGGGAAGCAGAGTGTCTCCAAAGTTCGGCTCCTGGATGCTGATTGTGAGCTGGAGCCACAGATGGAAGGCCAGGCCCAGAGGCCACGCAGCCCCTGCCCCTCCTCCACGTTATTGCTGGGTGACAATTTTCTTTGAACCACTACTAGCAGGCCTGCAATCTACTGTCCTCAGAAAGGGGCCATTGTTTAAAGGACCGCAGGATCCAGGAGCCAGCCCTGAACGCCAGCCTCTCATCTCCAACCGGAGAGCCCACTTCCTTATCTTTGAGATTGGATAAGTGATGGCAATGCCCAGGAGAGCCAAGATGGGAGGCAGGAGATTGCAGCCCTCAGCCCACTGGCCTGCCTCCCCGAAGACTCTGGGCCCCTTCCTGGGAGGTGGTAGTCATTGGAGGTAGGGGGCCCAGGGGGAAAAGATGTCTAGACTCCAGCCCTGGGAGCAGAAGCAGCCAGGGGAGCACCCACACACACACCAACCTGGACAGGGGAGAGGGATGCAGACCCCAGCTGCCGATGGCAGGAGGCAAAAGGCGGCCAGGCTGAGATTTGCAATGGTTGAGCTTTGTCTCCTGTCTGCAGAAGCTCTCCTGGAAATAAATGAGCACCATAGGAGGCTCTCACACGCCCCAGAGATTAAGGCTAACTGATTCACTGCAAGAAAAACAAGAGCTGAATTCCTGGCGTGACTGTCTAATGCCAAATCAAATCAGCCCCCGGCTCCCCAGATTGGGGCTGACATGCAGCCGGCAAGAACAGCCTGGCCTTAGAGGTGCTCCTAGTCAGACGGTCGTGACTCTGAACCCCAAGACCAAAGCACAGGAGAAGGGACAGAGACAAAGACCGGGTTTTAAATACGTGAGAAAGACAAGAGTCATTTAGAAGGCCAGGACGGGACAGAGCCTTCGTGGAGACCTGCACTGTCCCACACGGCAGCCACAAGATTTCAGCCACTGGATTTCAAAGACTCAGTGTGAAAAAAAGATGTGAAATATCTCATCAATAATTTTTTATCTTGATTAAAGCCACAAGATTTTGGATATACTGTGTTAAATGAAATGTACTTTCAAAAATCAGTTTCATCTGTTGCTTTTTACTTTTTTAAAATGTGGCTACTAGAAAACTTAAAATTACGCATGTGGCTTGCATTTGTGGCTCACATTAAGTTGACCCCTGAGCAACGTGGGGGTTAGAGATGCCGACCCCCCTCCCGCCCCCCGCGCAGTTGAAAATCTCTGTATAACTTTTGACTCCCCCAAAACTTAACTGCTACCAGCCTACTGTTGACCGGAAGCCTTACTGGTAACAGAAATGGTCGATCGATACACCTCTTGTGTGAGAGACGTATTATATACTGTATTCCCACAATGAAGAAAGCTAGAGAAAAGATGTCTTTAAGAAAATCGTAAGGAAGAGAAAATATACTTACAGTACTGGACTGTATTTATAGAAAAAAAAAAAAAAGCGCCCCATATAAGTGGACCTGTGCAGTACAAACCCATGCTTTTCAAGGGTTAACTGACAACTGTGCCAAACAGCCGTGGCCTAGAAGCTGGACAGGACAACAACTTTCAGCCTTCCCAGACCTCACCCTGCCACATCTCCTCCTTTTGAACAAGGCACGAAGCCCAGGACTGGCTCCCTGTCCCGCCCCCAGGGCCTCCCCTTGCCTGGCACTTGCTTCCTCCTCTGTGGATTGAGAGGTTGAGGCCCACTGGCCCGGGGTCTCCCCCCAGAACCGTGCCAGCTAGGACTTCAAGTAGCAGCTTCTCACATCCCCTAGCCTGGAGCTGGCAGGCAGGCCGACGCGGGCCCCTCACAGCTCATGGGTGGGAGGCCAGAGCGGGTGAGCTGATCAGAACTGAAAGCCGCCAAGCTTCCAGCTCCAAGGCCGCCGTGCACGCATGCAGCTAGGCAACGGGGTAGCAGCTTGGATAGTGTGCCAGGGCTTAAGCTACCCGTTCTCTCCTCAAGCTCTTGGGGCTCCTGCAGGGGACATTCTTCTCCCTGCTGAAGCAGATGGTGGCGATTCCTGACTTTGCCCGGAAGCCATAACCTGCCAAGCTCCCATATGCTCCTCGATCAGGACAAGCTTTGCCATCTCAGGAAATTACCCTCTGTTTGTACAAAAGCTCTGCCACCACACCCTTGGAGCCAAGCTGGCTGATAACCACTCCTGCCTCATACTTGCTTGGCCCGCCGGGGAGCAAAGGTGCCTCCACAAGCTGGGCCTAGAGAAGACGAGGGCTGGTGAGGAGGGGAGCTAGCGCTGAGTCTCCCTCTGTCTGCAGGCGCCAAGGGAGGCAGAGCCGCGGCCCCAGGAATCTGCAGAGTGCCCTGGAGGAGGCTCTCTTGGCTGAGAGTGTGCCCGATGAGCCTGCGAAAAACGGTGCTGAAGGTCCGCCTGGAGAGAAGCAGAAGGTGACTATCACTTGCCCAGCTAAAGCAGAACAGGCAGGAAAAGGAGCTGGTTATTCCTTCTGGGCCTTTTACAGGGAGAGTCTAGAGGAAGCAACTCAAACCTACCAACCAACCCACCCTACCTGTCGGGAGATCAGGGTCCCCCATACTAGACGACGAGACAGAGGATAAGGGGTGACCTCAGGAGTCCTCAAGTCCCAAGTCTGCCTCAGAGGACAAGGCCAAGGCTGTTCCCCTCTAGGACTGACTCCCTTTCCTTAGCCTTGGGCCACGGCGGCCGGCCTAGTCCAGGCACGGGACCAGTGCCGGGACAGCTATGTCTCTGGACCACAGCATAGCCTGTTGTTGCGTGAGCAAGCCCTACATTCCCGAAGTCTGCAGCTGCCCATGCTCTCAGGAGCTGCTGGGCCTCCAGCTCTCCCCAGTTGCTCTCCCCAGGTGCCCAAGGGCTCCGGGCCCTCCTGTGAAGTTCAGGTCTGCCAGCGGTGACCAGGCAATCGTGGCGCTCTCGAGCTCAGCAGCGGGAGTCACCCTGGCCGCACCAAAGCGGCACTGGCTAACCTGCACTGAGCCCCGGTCACTGGTCTGAAGAAGGAAAAGGTTTATAAAACAAAACAAAATAACAGTCTCCGTAGCTGAGAAGCAACCCTTCCTAATTAGTCTTTACGGCCAGGAAATTGGAAGCACACAGGGCAGCTCAGTGCACTCGCTCGTTGTCCTGGTGATGCTGTTTAGACCGAGCGGGGAGAGGGGCCTGGCTAGGGGCACGCGGCAGAGCAAGGCCGTGGGGGCGCACTGAGGGAAGGGGGAAGGGCAGGTGTCAGTGGAAGGGGCCCCACCAACTCCCCACACAGCAGCCCCACCTCCGGGACACTGGGCTCCCGCTGTCCCCGGGGAGAGCTGCTCACTGCAGGGCTACAGTCAGGAGAAGAGACTTTCCTAGCTCAGTCCTAGCCAGGCGGGGGCTCCTCCCGCGAGGCCCCAGGTCCCAGCCAGGGTGGCGTGCAGGCTACAGGCAGCACTGGAGGGAGAAGCCCGTGTTCTAATGCTGGCGCCGTCCAGGCGAGGCGGGGGGGTGGGGGTGGAGGAAATTCCTATTTGTCAAGTGCCTCTTGGGTACTAAGTAAGCCCTTCGCACATTTTCCTTCTCAGTCAGAGAAGCAGATGCCCTTCTTTTCCAGGTGAGGACCCCCACGCCCTCTCCATTCCACAGACGAGCCAGAGCTGACGAACATCACAGCTTTTGGGGACCGGTCACCTGCCTGTCGTAACTGCACTGCCTCTTGCCAGAAGACCCCTGGGAAAAGTTCAGCCGAATAGAAGGGATGTGGTTCTTTTCCAAGTGTGAGGAGTCACTGAATCACAGACTGAGCAGGAGGACACATACTGCAGTTAGTGGAGGTGAAGAAACCATCTGCCGAAAATGGGGACTACGGAGAAGCCAGGGTCCCCCTCCAACGCCATGAAAATCCCCGCAGAAGGTATGGCTGAGGGCATGGCAGGGCCCTGTCCGCTCGGCATTTCCCGTAGGGCTCGGTACCAGCACAGAGCAAGCAGCCCATCAGACTGACGGGCTGTCACAATCCTGCCCCAAAGCAAAAATAAAAACCACACCTTAGAACCTGAGATCACGGTCCCTTAACAGCTCAGCAAGGTCAGACAAAATGTTCTCTCAAGTACTCCATCAGTATTCGTCATCTGAGATCACATTTCATCTAACTTATGTCAACTAATAACACGGCCAACACCACAGAGCTGCCCTGCACCGGGGGGCGGGGGGGGGCTTGCTTGCCACTCGTGCAGTCCTGCCCGCGCCCCGCCTCTGACATGCTGCAGACCAACAGGCTAGATTCTTCCAGCTGGTGCTGTCAGGATGCAGGCAGCGTCCAATCTGTCTCTCTGCTTTGGAACATCGATAAATTTTACAGCTAAACCTGGTTTCCGTCTCTTCTGTAGCAACAACTGTCTTAAAAATAAAATTAGAACCAACACATATTTTTGCTATCTTTGGGTGTTTTCCTAGACCTCTGAAGGGTCCAAACTTGTGAAGGCTGTGGACAGCAACATGCTGTTCAGAAGTCTGCGATCGGCTAGCTCTGGGTATTAACGATGCCAGGTGTGCAAGACCAGCACTGCCACAGCAGTCACGGCGACCAGGCAGAGCGCAGCCCCTACCCCCGCAGTCCCCGAGTCAAGTGTCCCTCTAGAGGGGGTGAGGCCATGGCCTCAGTGGGAGGAGAGATCAGGATGGTCTCCAGCCACAGTACGGGCAGGGGCGCACTGCCACCACAGGCTGTCACCTCCCGGCCATGGTGAAAGGCTCAGGCTGCCACCAGAGAAAGCCTGGCAGTATTTCATTTCCAACAGGGGAATCCAAGAATTCTCAGCTTAAAGTAAAAATAGAGAGTGGCTTGAAACAACGCAGAGAGGAGAAAGCACCCAGGAAACTGAGCGGTCAGGGCCCCTCCAGCCCCGGCTGCCTCAACGCTCTGTTTTTCCAAACAGAACCAACAGGGTTAGAGGCCACAAACCTGGCCAAATTATGTCTTAACAATCTGATGTTCAGCATTACCTCCTGGTAACTAAAGTTAGCTTTTCACCACTCATGTTTCCGCAAGTCAAGACCACCACCACTCAACAGCCAGTAAGAACCAGTAGCACAGCCACGGTGAGGCACAACCCGACGCAAGCTTCTCCTCCTCTCTGGATCTGGGGAGACAGAGGCCTCTCGCAGGGTCCAAGCCTCCTGAGCAACCACAGCTCTTCCTGGGGAGGAATGGGAGCTCCAACTGCCAGAACGAGCAGGGGAAGAAATGCAGGTACCCGCATCCACCCCTTACACCTCGAGACCTCACTCTTGTTCCCTGGAAAGGACGGACTGTGTGGCTGCTGGCATCTCGGTCTGTGAATCTAGCCAGCAAAATGTGCTGGCCCAAGGAGCGGCCCGGGGCTCGGACTCTGAACTGAGTGCCGTGAGAGATGCTTCCTGGCCTGAGGACACGATGGGGTCCTGCTTTTGGCACAGTCTCCCATGACAGCCTGTTTAATGTCCAGGGATCCTATGTGAAGGGATGAGCAAGCTAACCAGAGACCTTGGCCCTGCCAGGGCTGTCTTCTTATGTAAACACGTGCTCTTAATACTAACCATGTCTTGTTATGGCCTCACTGGCTGACCACAGCCACTACTCCTCAGAGCAGCTGCCAGAGACACCAGGAGGAAGGGAATTTCTAGTGTGGCCACAAGAAAGGAAAAGCTTAGAAAAGGTCAATCAGAATGACCGACTCCAGATTCCACCTCCCCAGTGATGCCAGCACTCACAAGAGTGCAGGAGGGGTGGGAAGGGCCATGAGCAAGACAAAGGGACGTCTTCCCAGATGAGGGCAGGAGGGGACACCGGCTCAAGCTGGAGGGCTGCCCGCCCGGGGGCCTGCAGTGGGGGGCTTGGCCCAGCTGTGGCTGCAGCCGATGGGCACAGAGAATGGGGCGAGGGAAGCACAGAACTTAGTTCACAGCCTGCTGCTGCCAAGCTGGGGAGCCGAAAGGAGGACGAGGAAAAGGATAAAGACCCCCAGGGCTCTCTCAGCCCATGAGGGACACAGTCCTAAGCTTTTGGGACCAAAATCCAAGACCTCATGCTCACGTCATCTGTGTTGTATCTTCAGAGGGTGGGAGGATAAACCCTGACGTGTATGGCACAGACGATAAAACTTTCTATTTAAAAACAAAATCTGGGGGCACCTGGATGGCTCAGTTGGTTAAGTGTCTGCCTTCGGTTCAGGACATGATCCCAGGGTCCTGGGATCGAGCTCTGCATTGGGCTCCCTGCTCAGCAGGGAGCCTGCTTCTCCCTCTCCCTACACTGCTCCCCCTGCTCGTGTACTCTCTCTCTCTCAAATAAATAAAATCTTCTGAAAAATAAATAAAATAGAAATAAAATCAGCTTCCTAAGGCTCTTTGACCCAAAGCAAATCCTGGGAGGGAGACAGATTACAATCTGAGCCTCTGGAGTCCTCGACAACATTCAATTCTAACAAAGACTGATTTTGTCTTCCTGTCTTCTAACTTCTGGCAAGCCCCCTGCAGTTCCCTGGGAAAACAAGAAGCACGGCTGTACCCACCATGGGTCCAGCTTGAAACAATGCTCTCAGGTCTTTAACCACGCAGGCTTCCCTTCAAGCTGCTCTCGTGAGCTCCAGGTGTGTGCCACACTTCAGGAAAGCGCGTTTCCATCTCCAAAGGGATACAGAGGTTTCAGATACATCTCATGTCTAAATCACTTTTATTCCTTGTTTTCCTTCACTGCTTTTGGGACTTCTATTATCGATGCTATGACAGAAATAGAAAAAGACTCACTAAGGAAAAACTTAAAAAGGAAATCGGGGGAGGGGCACCTGGGTGGCTCAGAGGGTGAAGCGTTTGCCTTTGGCTCAGGTCATGGTCTCCAGGTCCTGGGATCCAGCCCCCCATCAATCTCCCAGCTCAGCAGGGAGTCTGCTTCTCCCTCTCCCCCTTGCTTGTGCTCTCTCTCTCATGAATAAAAACTTTAAAAAGAAAAAGGGAAATTGGGGGCACCTGGCTGGCTCAGTCTATACAGCACGTGACTCTTGATCTCGGGGGCATGATTTTGAGTCCCACATTAGGTGAAAAGCTTACTTAAAAAAAAAAAAAAAAAGGAAATTGGTTTAAATATAACCTATGGCATCTAAAAATTTCAGATTTAGAAAGTGCCTCTAACACTCCCTTAACTGGCCTCAGACACACCCGAGCTGCCAGAAGTCAGGGGACACCTGACAGGACAGGATCGAGCGACAAGGCCCCTACGAGGGCACTGGGACCAGATATGAGTGAGAGCATGTAAAAAACGGGCACAGTCTCCAGCATCTTTGCCTTTTAATATAAGATTTGTTTTCATCATTTCTGAGTGTAACACATTTCTTCTAAAAATAGAGCTCTTTGCTTGTTCTGAAACTGAACTTCCACTTGGAGGTGACAGGGCATAAGGCTGACTGTAGCTGTGGGGCGACGCTGCCAGTGGTTCCTGGTCAGACTCGTCACGGGACTCTGGGTGCTCACGGCGAGGAGGAGTCCATTTCAAATCCATGGTACTGAAGAAACACGACAGAAAGTTCCGAGCTCCCATCCATGCCTGGCGTGGACCCACCCGAGCACGGCTCCCACAGGCCATGCGGCCAGATGGCAGCAGGCCTTGCCCCAGGAGGTGCGGACGGAAGGACCCCGCACACATCCACCCGAAGACGGCAGGGCCCCGCTCTAGCACGCCGGTAAGAATGGCGAGTGCACAAACACACGAGACACAGGGACGCGGCGCTGAGGGTGTTACTCTCCTGCCCTGGGCCAGTGCAGACCTGGATTTAATATCATGGAACTTGCTGGGGTTCTCACAACACAGACGAAGAGTGAGAATCTCCCCTTGCCCCCAGGAAGAGCCTGGTTAGCTCCTGAACCCAAAGATGCCCTTGATGTATCCAGTGAGGCCGCTCTTGGTCTTCTGCTCCAACTTGTCCTCAAGAGGTGGGAAAGCCACGTGGTTGAGGGCCAGGTCAAAGAACAAAGGCTTGCAAGGGATGGGCTGGAATCCAGGCGGGAAGTGTACGAGGTTGGCCTGCTTGGTGACGAGGGAAGGGTCCAGGCAGAATGTCTCAAACCGTTCGACCAGAGGCTGGGAGTCAAACCAAAGGGAGGAACCCAGGAGTTAATCACAGACCACCAGTGGAACATTCGCTACGTGCTGAGCACCCAGTTCGGAGCCTGTAAGGGCTATCTCGCTTGACCCCCACAAATCTACCACGAGGGCGCCGTCACGTCCCCACCTCATAGCTGAGAGTCACTGAAACCTAGAGAGGGTGAGAGAGGCGTGGGCCGGGACTGGGGCAGGAGTACTGGCTGCCCCAGGCCAAGTTCCTAGCCAGCTGCGCTGCACAGCGCGTGTTCCTAAGCTCCTTATCCGGGACCATCTAGCTGACACGAACAAACCTTACACAAGGAGCTCGGAGGTCTCTGAGTAAAAGCAGCAAGGCAAGCAGGGTGTTTACTTAGAAATGAAGGGCTCTCTGTTCTACAACTGAGCACACATTTCTAATGAGTTATGAATTCTACTCTTTATTCCTCAAAAGCCACAACCCAGACATACCTTGCTGTCCTTGACTTGGGAGGAAGTCTCCGTTTGGTGGGAGTCACTTGCATCTGAAAGATGCAGAGGGATTCAGTAAGAACAGGGACTTAACACGCACCATCACAAACGACACCTGTCCCATGTATGGGTTCTAAATCCCAAAAGCAAAAGTAACAACATGTGGGGAAGTTAGTGCTTCCTTCCTGGGCTGAAGTCTGCTTAGCAGTGCAGACAAACACGATAAACCCCAGAAGCAATGTTGTCAGGCCAGTGGCGCCCCAACGATCGCACGAAAAATACTGTTAGGGAGAAGGGACCGCGTAACTGGTTCTCTAAATTCTTTCACACAGGGGCGCCCGGGTGGCTCAGTTGGTCAAGCATCTGCCTTTCGGCTCAGGTTATGATCCCGGAGTCCCGGGATCGAACCCCGCATCGGGCTCTCTGCTCGGCGGGGAGCCTACTTCTCCCTCTACCCCTCTCTCTGCTTGTGCTCACTCTCTCGGTCTCTCTCTCAAATAAGTAATCTTAAAAATCAGTAAATAAATGAATTCTTCCACACAGTTTGATGCCTTCATGTGACAGAATGGCAGAAAAAAATAAAAATCTTACAGATTAACCAGAACGGGAGTGTAGGGGGTGGGAGAGAGGAGGGATAGCAGCGAAGGAAATTCGGGAACACAGTCAGCAAAGAACAGGCACGGGGCTCACCCAGGATTGCTGCCGCCTGCAGAGAACACTTTTCTGACCTCACTTGCGTGATGAGCTCTTGCACGTCGGGCAGGTCCTGTAACAATTCAGAAAACATACGAGCTAGAGCCGAGCCAGACAAGTGCGTCAAACTAACCCGAGCTAAGCAATCCCACCGGTATTTTCATAGGATTTTAGACTTTATAAACGGTTTACCCTATTAAAAAAACAAACAAAAAAAACCCCTGCTAGCTTGGGGCACCTGGCTATCTCTGTGGATACAGCGTGTTGACTCTTAATCTCAGGGTCATGAGGTCAAGCCCCACGGTGGGCGTGGAGCCGACTTAGAAAAACAAAGAAAGCACTAACTCTGTTTCAGACAGAGAAAGCGATGCCTTGGCTTAAGTAATAATGCCTGGAGACAGCAGTGAGGATAACTATTAGTGAGTAAGTGTAACACACGCTACATGCACGATGGGCCAGGCGCCTTCTGAGCCGTTCACACAGTTGCTAATTACATTTTCGTAATAATCCTGAATTAATCTGTACTCTGCTTTACAGAGGAGGAGACTGAAGCACAAAGAGGCCCTGTGGCAGGCTGCAGTCTCTCACCTAGCAAAATCCGGAAAGATCTGAACCCCTCCCGCCTCTTCCTGCCTCCTGGGATAACCATCCACACTGCCTACCTCGACATCCTGGGGCCAAGGACACCCCATCATTACGCTGCCGCCATGCTATTCACACACACCCTCACCCACTCCTTCCCATCTCCACCTTCACTGGAGGACCGCCTCCTTCCCGCACACGACTCTGTGGCTCAACAGAACCATTCGCTCTCTGAAGGCAGAAGCCTGGTATTTACCCCAGAACCCAGTGCTGTTCTGAGGGATCAGGCGAACGCCCAGAGAGCAGCGGCTCCCACGCTGGCCTGACCAGGGCAATCCCAGCTTGCCTTTCTAAACGGTCTCTACTAATAAATCTGCCTGGATTTCTCGGACCAGCTGGTGCTTCGATCCCTACATCATCACAGCAGGCCACAGCTTAAAAAGCCAGCTGTCATTCAACAAGCAGTAAAATGAACCAAACCACCAGGTACTTTCGATCAGCAGGCCCGGAGTAGGGCCTGGGAGTCTGCATTTCTAGCAAGCTCCCAAATGCTGCCGGTGCGGGCACACTTTGTGGGGCAAGGCTTCATCAGTGGTTCTCAACCTGGCTGCATAGCCCAATCACCGAGGGGCTTAACAAAATCCCAGTGCGCACCCCAGACCCCACAGGGATTAGAACCAGAATCTCGGGGAAGTGGGACTCAGTCATCTTTTAAAAATCTTCCCAGGTGACTAAAACACATAGCTGAATCTGAGACCAGTACTTCAGGTATATTTTAACCGGAGGAAAGGCTTCCCTTCTTAGTCCCTGAGTCCATCTGAGGCCTGGAGCGCTTAGGGCCGCACGGCACCCGCAGCTGGCCAGGGAGGACGGGCCTGAGGAGGCCTTGCTGCACAGCTTCCCTGGGCTTGCGGGCAAGGAGCAGAGGCGCACCTTTAAGCTGTTCCTGAAGGCCCCGGCGTCAGAATTTACTTCGTTTGCATACTTCAGGACTCGGTCATACAGGACAAGGGCTTCGCTCCACTTCTTCACCAACACGTAGGACTGAGCAATGAAAAAACACCTGGCGTGGAAGGGAAAGAGCCAGAGTATTCTAGAGCAACAATTACCCAAGATCAAGGCCTTCCTTCAAGTTCAGGCTCAATTTTAGATTTGGAAAGAGGCTTCTTAACCTCAGGATCATGCAGGAAGATCCCAATGTTTGCCGTGCCGCAGCCTGCCAGGCTACCTTCCAGTCTTCCTGCACTGGGCAGGTCCCACACTGTAAAGACCCGCTGTCTTCCACTTACTGTCTCTGTGGCTCCCAAAGGCACATGGTGGAAGACGGGACAGGCACGAAGGAGGAATGAGGCCTGGCCCAAATATGAATCCCACTGCCCACAAGTGCAGCCAGCTCACTCATGCCTGCTCACCTTTCTCAAAAACCAAACCCAAGAATCCTCTTCCTAATGGAAACTATTCCACTGGGGTCAACAGAGCCTGAAGGCTGCTGGTCCCTGACAGGACATGGGCCAGGAGGAGGGTTAACAAGAACGAAGACGGAGCATGCCGGACAGTCAGAGAGCGCTGGGGTGTGAGGGCCAGGGGGTGGGGGGTGGGCAATTACACACCTGGCTCTATTCTGCCATTCTGTGCACACCCTTCTCTTGCTCCACACTGCCCACCTCCAAGTTACAAAGACCACAATTCATTTCAAAACAAAAACAAAAAATAGAGGCTTAGCTTTCTCCTAATTCAGTTCGGTTCTACTCTGGTTCTGTTAACTAACACCTTCTCCTACACTCGTTCCTTTTCCACCGGGAGGAAGGAGGGAAGAGGAGGGAGAAGACCTTTAACGTGTGCTCCCTCACCTCCTCCGCCCTATCCAAAGAGCAAATGAGGTAGACCGGAAACTCCCAGCCAGTACCTTTAATAAAGACTTCCCTTGGACATGCTGGGTTGACTGTTCTGACCATCAGCAAGGTAACCATACAGTCAACGACCCAATCTTCTGGAGTCTGGTCCATGCTCCCAAGGCTTACAGAGCCAGTGGGCAGCACAGGAGAGCCCCATCCGCCTCATGGGACCTTACCTGTAAGCCTTAAACACCAGCGTCTTGAGGCCTATCTCTTTCTGGAAGGCTCGGTCCTCCTCTAAGCCAGGAAGCTGGAGCAATTCCACCAGATTCTGCATAAGAGACGTAACAAGAAAACTCATGAAGAGCAGGCCTCAGACTGGGTTTTTGACAGGAGACCTTGTAAAAACACACACAGGCAAAAAGAGACTCCAGGCCAGAAATAACGGGAAGGTCTGTGAGGAGTGGCTTGGCAGCAGCCACACCTGATGTCACCGCCACCCCCTCTCTGCTACTGAAAGCCTATTTGTCCCTTACGACTCCGCTCACACCTCACCTCCTTCCGAGACTTCTCAGACCAGGTCAGCTACCGGGGAATCTCTTGGTCTGATCTTTCATTTCAGAGTGGCCCTCCGTTTGGCATCTCCCAAAGATGCCTGGATGGTGTGCACATGTCTCTCAATCTTACTCACTGACCAACTCCCAGTGGGCCAAGACAGTGTGGCCTCAGGTCTCAGGAAGTCCCACAGCACGTGGGAGAGGATCTGGCACAGGCGAAGCGCTCAGGGAACACCTGAGGGCTTGCTGGCCTCCATACATCAACATGTCGTGTGTCGGGGCTCCCACACTGCTGAGCGAGAACACCGTCTCTCCTCCCGAGCCACTATCAGCGGCTGCTGCTCACAGCCCCTTCGCTACGCAAAGCTAAGTCATTCCGTATCCAACACATGCAAAGGACAGGCCGTGGCTTCCCCAGTCCTCGAGGGTCACCTGCAGAATGATGTCATAGAGCCGGATGAGGTCCTGGGGCCGCGGGGAGCGCTTGCTGTCGTCTTCCGGCTGCTGCTGTAGCGCCTTCTGCAGCCCCTTAGCCATGTTCTCGTTCCGCCTGATGGCCGTTGACAGCTTGATGTAAGTCAGGTAGCTGGAATGTACCACACGTCAGCTCAGGTTATGCTCAGGGAAGCTGGTGTTCTGAGAAGAGCACTGGACCACAAGTTGGGACTGACCTAGGGGAAGGGCGTGGGGGCGAGGGCGTGTCACTCAGCAGGGCCATTTGACCTGGGCCTCAAGCTCAAGGGGCCCTCAATTCTGGCTGCTATTAGGTGGCAGATCTGCAGGGGGCTGGTATGAGACCTTATGACGAAATCTGATTTTAGTTGGAATTATATCCTCTGTTTCTGTCTTAAAGAGCCACAAAGCTACTGACTTCAGAGGTCACTATCAGTGCTTGAGATGATGCATGAATGGCAAGCCCGTTCCTGAACAAGGATCTGTTAACTGGCTGGCCCACACTACAAGGACACCGAGCTTGCACAACAGCTGCTCCTACTCATCTGCTGACCTTCTCGTCTCAGGAGGTACTAGGGGACGGTCTCTTTGGATGGTTATGCGTACTGAACACCTGCATATACTGGAGACTATGCCTGCTTATTTTAACTGTACCACCTGGAAAATCTCTTTTAATATCTGGGGATAAAAATACAGTAACAACTGAAAAGTCTGTTTAAAAAGCATTTAGGGGGACAGTATTTAGGGCTCTAGATCTCCATCCTACTCTGGTGGAAGACTGGAGGCATCCTTGGGAGAAGATATAGCCTGGGGACAGCCATACATGCACGGTGAAGGTCAGGGCTCCGCAGTGAACACCGGGGATTCAGAGACTGTCAAGTCCTAGGTGCTGGCCCCCTAGCCTTCTCCCACACGGCTTCTAGAACAAGAGCTGCTGGTACATTCTGGGGATCTGACCCACCCAAGAAAGGGCCCTCCAAAATTTTGGAGTCAGGGTCCTGGGAGAAGAGCAGAACCAGAACACCTTCAGAGAAGCCCACAACTGATAAGCCCCATGCAGCAGTGCAGAGTTCCCACCACATAAGCCATATTCTTTAACAGGAGTAGATGTCGATGAATCACCAGTTAAAAAAACATCTAACAAGACCAAAGAGACCAAAACCAGGGGGTGGGTGTGGAAGCAACTTGAAGAATCAGATTTTGCAAGAAGAAAATTTCAGAAAACTATTATTAATAACCTCAGAGAGGGAAGACTTTCTGGTCATAAGCTTAGAATGAGAAACTATTTTACAAAATCAATATTCAAGGGCGTCTGGGTGGCTCAGTAGGTTAAGTATCTGCCTTTGGCTCAGGTCATGATCCCAGGGTACTGGGATCAAGCCCCACATCAGGCTCCCTGCTCAATGGGGAGTCTGCTTCTCCCTCTGCCCCTCCACCCACCCCTGCTTGCACTGTCTTTCTCCAATAAAATCTTAAAAAAAAAAAATCAATATTCAAAGAACACGCACAAGCCCTTAGAAATTAAAATGGTACATGAAGTGAGAAGGCCTATAAGGAAGTCAGCTGGGAGGTCAGGAAGAGTCAGGGTGGAGAGTGGGAGCGCAGGAGAAGCAAGGGCTATCCTGAGAAGTGGTACAAAACACCTAAATCCAAAAATCAGTAAGTAGCAACACACACGTCATTTGGACACATAGAGGTAAATACCAAGAATATTTGTTTAAAGAATTAAAAGGGGCTGCTTCTGAGAAATGGGAGAGAAAAGTCAAGAAATGGATTTTCCTAAAGCTTTTCAGGAAAAGAAGATTCTCCAAGTATTATTCAGAGTGGCAGAGGAATGCAGATACCTCTTTAAAAAGTTTTATTAAAATACAAGAGCTACCTGACTCCTGTTATCAAAGCTGGGCTCTAGTTCTTTTATTTATTTTTTTTGTTAAGATTTATTTTTTTTTTTAAGATTTATTTATTTGACAGAGAGAGCAGAAGCAGGCAGAGGGGCAGGCAAAGGAAGATGGAGAAGCGGGCTCCCCACTGAGCAGGGAGCCCGACGTGAGGCTTGATCCCAGGTTCCTGGGATCATGACCTGAGCCGAAGACAGTTACCCAACCAACTGAGCCACCCAGGCGCCCAAAGATTGTTTATTTACTTATCTGACAGGGAGTGAGCAAGCGAGCGAGCAAAAGCAGGCAGAGTAGCAGGCTGATACGGGGCTCGATCCCAGGACCCCGGGATCATGACCTGAGCCAAAGGCAGATACTTAACTGACTGAGCCACCCAGGCACCCCTGGGCTCCAGTTCCTAACTGAAATCCACGATCCTGACGCCAGCCAGATGTGATGGTGGGAGGATGGATCTGAGGACATGGGGGCATCACAATCTGAAAGTTTTCTGAGCCCTGTTACAGCTCTCAGAGTCTTTTCCAGGTTAGGAAGTGGGCCGATTACTGATTCTGACTCTGTGCCTGTTAACTACAAACACGTCCCTTAACCTCCTGGGCCTCGGCTTTCTCACAGGACTGCTGAATATAAGACATCAAACAGTCGTTGTTGTTTGATACCCCTTGGACTCATCTGGCACTCAATTTGACATTCATATAATATTGAATTCCCTAATGTAGATTAAGGTACGGGGAGGTGATTTTACAAAAAAGGGAAGGGTTAGGGGAATGGCTGAAAATAGTGCCAGGTTCAGGAAAAAAGTTACAAGCAGTAACTAACAATGAAGAGTTCAAGGTCACACGGGTTAGAGAATCTGATGAGAAGTGCAGTTTTCCCAAGCCATTTTACTTCTCCCCTCAAAGTTCCAAAACTGTCCCTCTTCCTTCCACCCCTCCTCAGGGTGAACAGAATGATCCATACCTTTAAAACAAAATGAAACTTGACAAGGTGATTTAAAAATGTATATCAAAGAGCAAAGGGACAGAAAGAGTCCAGCTATGTCTTAGGAAAAACCTGGTGGGGGACTTGCTCCACCAGACATGAAGACTCGAGTCACAGGCATCCACTGCGCTGGTGCAAGTACAGGACGTAAATCAGCAGAGGAGCGTCCAGAAAAGAGCACGCGAGGAGAAAATGGGCTGCATGCCAGATGGAACTGGCACTGCAGGTGAGTAGGGAAAGGATGGTGTAGTGAGTAAACTGCACCGGAACAATCCATCATCCTCGTTCAAAAAGGTGAAACAGATCCTTACACCACGCTCAAAAATAAACTCCAGAGAGAATCAAATGGGAGTGGGAACTGAACTTAAATTTAAAAGGGATGGCAGAGAACGTATGGAACACGGACGAGAGTAACTTCCGGAGCCTGGCACAAGGAGAGCAGTAACCGCTAGGAGAGAGAGGGATAACCAGGGTGGGGCCACAGGGAGCTTCGAAGTTGCTGGTTTTATTCTCATTCTTCCTGTATAAGATTTAAAATTATACGTGCAAAAGAATACTATACAAACGCAATATATATACTCCTGTATGAGAAAAACATGCATATGTACATTAGTATTATTTGCTATACAATAAACCAGAAATTAAAATGTATGAACATTATACATACTCTTTCATTCCAAGAATATATTTTACTACAGTGTTAAAAAAAAAATTATAGCCCTTACCTGTGCAGGTATTGAAGATTAGATACCTTCCCCGACTCCCCATCAAGGGTATAATCTCTCTGTTTCTGTGGAAAGCAATGAAGGTAAAGATCAAACAGATGATCCTGCCCTTGGCTCTGACCACCTCATTCCGTGGTGTGGGCCCCAAAGCGCCTGGGAACACAGGCACGGGCTCTAGTAAATGAGGGGTCCTGAAATATCAAAGATCTCCTGGGCATATTCTAGAAAAACAAGGCCACTCAGTTGTCACCAGCGTCTAAAAACTGGACTTAAGTAGGAGAGTTCAGAGTAACAGCCAGCCAGGCTTCCTTCCACTGCTCCCATGTCCAGACCCAAAGCAGGAACAGCAGACAGTCCACGGCCCACGGCGCCATTTTAGGGTTTGTGCCTTAGACCCATATTCTAAGATCCAACCCCTTAGGCTGTCAGCTCAGCCTTTTGAGGTTGGCTGAACAATGGCTCCTAAAGATGCATATGTCCTAATTGCAGGACTTGTGAAGGTGTTACCTCACACGGTAAGAGACGGGATGAAGTTAAGGATCTCTTAATTAGCCTGGATCATCCAGGTGGGACCAGTATAATTACAGGTTCCTTCTAAGAGGGAGGCAGGAGGGCCGGTAACAGAGAGAAGGTATTGGGACGGAAGCAGAGGTCAGAGAGAAGTGAAGGTGCTAAGCTGCTGGCCACAAGGCAAGAAGGGTAGGTGGCCTCTAGAAGTTGGAAAATCATTCTCTGGAATGCTACAAATGGATTCCTCCCTTAGAACTTCCAAAGGAGGGGTGCCTGGGTGGTTCAGTCCGACTCTTGGTTTTGGCTCAGGTCATGATCTCAGGGTCATGGGATCCAGCCCGGAGTGGGGCTCCACGCTTAGCACGGAGTCTGCTTGAGATTCTTTCCCTCTCCCTCAGCCCCTTCCCCTGCTCACGCTCTCCCCCATAAAATAAATAAAAATCTTAAAAAAACAAAAACAAAACCACAGAAACCATTCCAAAGGAATGCAGCCCTATGAACCTTTTTTAGATGAACCACCACCCAGAGCTGTGAGACAATCCATTTGTGCTGTTTAAAGTCACTAAGTTTGTGGCAATGTTATAGCAGCCATAGGAGAAATTAAGACACCGTGGTCTCATCATCTTCATTACATTCTGTGAGGTGTCCCTGCAACTACTGCTGAGTTCAAGGTGAATGATGGACAGCAACTCTGTACCTACCCGTTAAGTGGCTGAAGGGAAGTATAATATACAAAGTAGCTTAATGGGAAAAGGAAATGGGACCACAGCTTAACAAGTATTTATTGAACGTTTTGTACTCGAGGCACCATGGGCAGACGCTAAACTATACATCCGCTTTTAATATGCTTATAATCTTGAAAAAATATACATAACAGAAAAATAAATATAAAACCATACACAAAATGTTAAAAAGCAATTCTTCATTAACTACCAAACAAAAATTACAGCCACGAGTACCAGATATTTAGCACACGGGGAGATGCTGGGCTAGGAAGGTGCCTGCAGGCGTCTCAGAGATGAACTATGAGCTGGACGCTGAACACCAGACAGGGTCTGGACAGGTGAAGAGGGAGGGGAACGACAAGTCAGGTATGAGGAGGGAAAGGAGAACAGTATAGTTAGTGCACTGGGGTGGGAAAGGCATACTAACAAGACGGTGAGTATAGCAGCTTGAGGCAGAGGACCCAGAGGGGAGCAGCAAAGTATGATCTGGAAACAGACATCAGCTCGTGGAGTTGGAACTGCACTTGCTAAGCCAATGGGCTCTCAAGCAGCGTGCACACGACCCAAAGAGTGTGGTATAAGAAGAAAATTAGAACTTCTATTTTTCTCATTTCTATTAAATGTATAAAGTAGATAACATACAAATAAACGTATCAGAGGTACATGCTCAATTTTACTTGTGGGGTGCATTACCATGAAAGTTTGGCGCTCCCTGCTCTAGACCTGTTTGCTGCTGGCAGGAAAGACCTGGAGAACTGAACCCAGACCAAGATGGGAAAAGCCATCAGACCTCTGTGGCAGTCCAGACATAGGACAAAAGGCTAATCAGAAACAGGGCAGGGGCAAGGGACAGAAAAGTAGAGAAGTCAAAGGGAGAGCTAGTAGGGTTTCTGGTGGTAGGGAAGAAGGAAACAAAGACAGTCCCGAGGTTTTCAGCCTAGATGCCCGAATGAATCATAGGGACATTAAAAAAAGAGAGCACTGGAAAAGTCCACCTGGAGCCATGAATTTGCGACCAAAGGCTTAACAGGTAATAAATGAACCCATTAGGAAGAACAGGATGGAGAATATTTCTCAACCTGATGGAGTTCAGAGGCTTCTGTTTGTCAGCCCATCACTAGATCTAAAAATACTGTGGCTAAGAGTCTGTGCACTCAGACCACTGGGCCCGCCTGCCCCCCCGCCCCGCCCCGGCCCGCCGCCCTAAGAACAAGACACAGACTGAGAAGGACTTCAGCCTGGAGCAAGAGCTGGTGGCCCAGCTGACAATCCTACCTGATCTGGCTTGAGCTCTTCCCGAACGGCCTGGATGGCGTCCCGACACTCACTGAGCATGGATTCAAACAGACGCTCCTTGGTTTCCTCACTTTCAGCCTAAACAAAGGCAGAAAAAAATTTTCCTCTCAATAAGCCATAGTATTTTAATGCGAGGAGGGCATAACTGTACCTTGATTCCCCCCATTATACACAAACACACACATCCAGCCAGAAACATCCCAAATCAGAGATCGTTTCAACTGTCACTAGTCTCCACCAGGTAAGATTTTTCTTATAGTCTTATTCGTTATTCATACGGAAACAGATAGTATATATACACACGTATGTATAAATATAAAGTGAACACACTGAAAAAGAATCTGCATAACTGGTCTGAATCTATCTGTCAAACAACAGATGCTTTAAATTTTTTCCCATCATAGAACTTTCTACTACTTTCCTCCACCATTTCTGCCTCTGCTCAGGACCTGCCCCTGACATCCCTGAAACAGCACATGAGAACAAATGGTCTCAAGCCGTACAGTGTGCCAGCAGTTACCCTCACAAACGTAACCCCAAAGACGTGCAGATCCTGGATTTCCTTTAGGTCCAAGCGAGTGAGTAATGTTATTAACCAATACCAAGTCAAAAATATATTTCTGCTAAGAATCATACAAAACTCCCTTCACCACAGATTGTGCACTTAGATATTTCCTGTGGCTACGCTGAGGTCGACAAGCACTCCGTGACAGTCTCTGCACAAGTTCCAGGGCATCGCCCCTCTGCTAGCCAGCTGGGAAAAGGGAAAAGTGATTCATTAACGGAGTACCTGCCAAACCACATTACAATTCTAAAGAATCTGACTGAGCTGGTAGGAGTGGATTAGAGGCAGAAAGGAGAGGAACTTGTGTTGCCGGCAGACCCACTGTGACATTAAGACATCAACACTCCATTATTATATTTGACAAACATCCAGTCTGATCTCTTGACATTCAACTGACCTCTAAGACAGCCCAAAAGAAAACCCATTACTGCCCACTCCTTTAAGAGGCTGGTAGTGGCTTAAAAAAAAACCTTTTCTTCTCTTAAGAACTCTTATGTTTTTCCTAGTTTTCCCAGCGTGGGGGGGAAAAAACTTCCTTGTACATTACCCAATATAAATCAAACACACTTTTCTACTTATATTGACTTTTCTGTTGCTCACTAACTTAGGAAAAAATCAAGGGCACGGTCATTCTATAAATCTCTCAAGGCAAACACCACCACTATTAATTTACTGAAACCTAAACAGCACTGTCCAACAGAACTCTCTGTGACAGGGCGCCTGGCTGGCTCAATCCAGGGAAACATGAGACTCTCCATCTCCAGGGTGTGAGTTTAAGCCACACACTGGGTGTAGACATTACTTAAAAATAAAATCTTTGGGGCGCCTGGGTGGTTCAGTTGGTGAAGCATCTGCCTTCAGCTCAGGTCATGCTCTCGGGGTCCTGGGATAGAGCCCTGCATCGGGCTCCCTGCTCAGCGGGGAGTCTGCTTCTCCCTCTGCCTCTGCCCCTCCCCACCACTCATTCTCTCAAATAAATAAAATCTTTAAAAAATAATAATAAAATAAAATCCTTATTAAAAAAAAAAAAGAACTTTCTGTGATGATGGAAACACTCTCTAGCTGCCCTGTCCAGCAGAGCAGTCATCGGCCACATGTGGCTACTGAGCACGTGAAATTTTCATTAATTTAAGCATCAGCAGCCACAGATGTTCACGTGTCTAGTGTACTCAACAGCGCAGAGAAACGCTTCCCATAACACACCGTTAAGCAGCACTTCAAGTCAGCAAGACTGTTTGTGATAACTCCCAAGTCAAACTTGCCGGCCAATGTTCTGAAGTACAAATCCTGTGGACTGTTGAAACAGCCATGAAACAGTTAACAGCTGGAATCGGATCTGTGAATAGACGCGGCAGCAGGTGCGTGCACGCGTGCGCACGCACACACACACACACACACACACACACACATGCACGCGTCCACGCTGTTAGCAGGCAGGATAAGCTCATGCATCAGTTCTGATGTCATGCAATCCAGCAGATATGCCACCAACACCACTTTAAGAAGGGTGCGGTTCGACGTTTGGAGCAAGGGGTACATAGAATAAGAGAAGAGTAAACCTCATTTCACCAGCTACACAGGATTTGTCTGCTTTCCTGTAGAGAGTGCAGCTCAAATAAAAAAACCCTAAAATGATGCAAAATGCTAAACCTCTTTACTGCCATTATTACTCTCATTTCCTTGGAATAAGGTCATCTCGGCGTCAAGGTGCTGAACATAAGCAAACTTTCCCTCTGCTTCCACAGAAGTCTAAGTTCCACTGGGATCTTTATCGAAGACTGAACCCACACCGCAGGAAAAAGCCCATCAGAAGGGGAAGGCCTCGGTCAGTTGGGTTTTCTGCCACTCACACTGCCCAGTGACTCAGAGATCACTCATTTTTGCAGCAGAACTTCTCAGAGTTCTCCCTGGGCTGGACAAAATGTCTCCAAACAGGGAGCCTGAAATGTACTGTGCTTTCACTAGTATTTACATACCTATCTTGGAGGCTAAAATCATCCTGAAAATAAAATGGAATAAGAACACCTCTCTACATGCAGAGGCAGGATTCCTCAGCATCTACACGCAGACCTCCCAAGTCAGCCACGGAACCGACAAGAATGTGCTCCTCAACCCATGTGGCAAACTCCCTGCGTAAGAATTTGTGGTCTGCCTGCACTTTTTTCCAGGTGTGCCTATGAGACAGAGAAATCTTCAGCCCGGAAGTAATGTGTTACTTGGACCTAATAAATAAAAACAAATTCTAGATCAATTTTTATAAAACTTGGAACACTCCAGGACGTGCTTTGTGACAGCCTCAAGACGTGTCTCAAGGACCTGTACAGAAGAAAACCAGCTGCTGTGTTTCCTGAGGTAGAGACCCCCTGCTGTTCAAAAGCCTTTCCAGATTGTTTTCACTTGTCTACAAAGACTGCTGGAAGGTGGCGGTGTGACTAACAGACAGACAAGGCGAGTCTGACCACATTCTCCACCACACCCGTAGGAGAACCAAGGGAATGGGAATCAAGCCTTCCCCAGGACACTAAGGTCCAGAAAACAACACATGGACATCTGGTAAAGGAGAATACAAACCTCACTTAAGAACAGCTTTTCTTTTCTTTTTCTTTTCTCTCTCTTTTTTTTTTTTTAATAGAGAAGGACGAATGGTCTCCCTTTCACTCGCGCATTGAAGTATTAACCATAACCCAAGGATAAAATTCATCAAACCTGCCATCTTCTCCGAAAGAGCTGCCTGACAACATCCTCACAATCAACCACCAGTGACAAGTTAGGAATAATCAAGTGTTAATAAAGCAAAATAGAAACAAATTATAAAGTAAGGCAATTACTTAGCCCTTGAAGACATAAAACCTGGCTCAGGAGACCAAGAATTTTGCAACTGGATTTTGGCAGCAGATTAATTCCCTGCTTCAGTCTTTTCAGTCTAACACTTTATCTCCCTGAATTATTTCTTCCTTCTATGCTTTTCAGTAAACTGCTGTTCTAGTATTTAAATGTCATAAAACGTCTACAAGCACGCATATACTGGGCCTACCAAATTCTTGCATTCCAGTCCCTACAGGGGAGGCAATACCAACACCAGCTAGGTGAAGATACATGAAGGGGCACCTGACCGGCTCAGTCGGTGGAACACGCTACTCTTGATCTCTCGGTTATGGGTTCGAACCCCAAGTTGGGTGTGGACATTACTTAAAAATAAAATCTTTAAGAAGAAAAAAAGAAACATTGAAACCAAGAGCCCTGCATCTCCAAGGCACAGCTCTTGGTTCCCAGGGGAGGAAACAACGCCACATAATGAGAATGGGCAAGGTGGAGAAGACCTGTGTGACATCCGGCCAAATAATCTGGTAGTGGCACCAAGGGGCACATGGTTCTTCCTGGGATTAACTTCAAATGGCCAGAGGGCATTTTCCCTAGTTAATAATCCATGCTTGATTCAATTCAACAGACATTTAATCAGCTACAGTGCTGGACCGACTTCTAAGGATTTAACTGAACTTTATCTCATACTGTACTTGAATTATTTTACTTACCAGTAGACCTGATATACATGTGTGCGTAGAACAGTAGGCACTGAACTGTTTCAATGTTAAAACCTTACCGGGGTTCCCTGGGATTGACACACATTTTGTTTGATCTACACCTTCTACGTCTACCACATTACTTAAAGACCTCTGATACTCAGAAGTGACCCTAATGCACCGTAAGATCCTCAACAGCCAGACAGAACTGTATTCACTACAATCAGCACACTAACTAGGCACTTAATAGAGGCTAACACCACACATCCTACAAACCCTGAAATGATAAGGAAATACTCTAAACTTTGTCAATAAAGTCAACAATGTACATGAAATTAATAAATGCCTTTTAAAAGTAACACTCACCCAAAGGACACAAGATGAAACAGAAAATCTGAGTAGCTCTTTATCTCATAAAGGAATTATATTTGTTTAAAACAAGCAAAAACAGGGGCACCTGGGTGGCTCAGTTGTTGGGCATCTGCCTTCGGCTCAGCACGTGATCCCGGCGTTCTGGGATCGAGCCCCACATCGGGCTCCTCTGCTGGGAGCCTGCTTCTTCCTCTCCCACTCCCCCTGCTTGTGTTCCCTCTCTTACTGCCTGTCTCTCTCTCTCTGTCAAATAAATAAATAAAATCTTAAAAAAAAAAAAAAGCAAAAACAAATTTTAAAAACCTTCCTGTAAATATCAAATCACTGTTATACACCCGAAACTAATGTTTTATGTCAGTTATATCCAATTCCAAAAAAGAAAAAACCCTTCATACAAAAAAAACCTCTAGGCCCAATAGTTTCGCTGGTGAATTACAATAAACATCTGAGAAAGAAAAACACTGATATTACATAAATTCTTTCAGAAACAAGGAAGATCTCTAAACTCGTTTTATGAGGTATGTATAACCCTGATACCAAATCCAGAAAAAAGACATTATAGAAAATTATAAGCCACTTCCTCATAAAAATAGATGCAAAATTCTTAAATATTAACAAATGAAACCTAGCGATGTCTAAAAAGTACTATGATATACCATAACCAAGTGAGATTACCTCAGATATACAAGATTTAACACTGAAAATTAAAGTAATTCACGTTAATAGCCTTCAAATATTCCTTCCTCTTCAGCCTTTACTCTCAAACTGAAAGATGTGAAACTGTCCTCATTATGGCTCCTTCTAACCCTTTGCTTTCTTACAGCCTTCACACACTCCACTGTATTCCATGAACAGCAATTACACACCCATACGCTATTCCCGCTTGCCAAAGCCTCTTAATTTTCTTTCATCTCTTCATAAATGTCTGATAAATCATTAAGATTTGTAGAGCTATTCAGGGGCACTGGGGTGGCTCAGTCAGTTAAGCGTCTGTGTTCGGCTCAGGTCATGATCCCAGAGTCCTGGGATCAAGTCCCACACTGGGCTCCCTGCTCAGCGGGGAGTCTGCTTCTCCCTCTGCCCCTCCCCCTGCTCGTGCTTGCTCTTGCCAAGCGCTCTCAAACAAAATCTTAAAAAAAAAAAAAAAGAAGAAGAAGAAGAGAAAAGAAAAAGATTTGTAGAGCTATTCAAAGCATGGTCCTGGGACCAGCAGAATTAGCATCATATGGGAACTTACAAAAGAAGGAAATTCTTGGGCCCCAACACAGACTTACTAAATCAAAATCTCTGGGGAGTGGGGCCTTGAGTATTTTTTTTAATGATTTTATAATTTTTTTCATCAGTGTACTCTTTTCCCATCCTGCCCACCCACCTCCTCTCTGGTATATCCTAGTTTCTATATATTATAATCTATGTTATATACTGTATTCCTATAATAAAGTATCCTAGAGAAGAGAAAACATGTAGAAAATCATATGGAAAATACATTCACAGCACTGTATTATATTTATCAAAAGAATGTCCACCTATAAGTGGACGTGCACAATTCAAACCTGTGTTGTTCAAGAGTCAACTGTATTTTTTTTTAATCTATTCAATGTTGGAGTAACATTGCTGTTCTGTTTTTTTTGTTTTGTTTTAAGTAAGCTCCACGCCCAACACAGATCTTGAATTCAGGACCCTGAGATCAAGAGTTGCACGTGCCACCGACTGAGACAGCCAGGTACCCCAACACTGCCGTTTTTTTCTTGCCAATACTACCAAAATTTTGGCCAATCTTGAACAACTTTAGAAGGAGCAGCTATGGGGCGCCTGGGTGGCTCAGTCAGTTAGGCATCCAACTCTTGGTTTCAGCCCAGGTCGTGATCTCAGGGTCCAGGGTCATAAGACTGAGCCCCTGTGTTGGACTCCTTACTCAGTAAGGAGTCGGCCTGAGATTCTCTCTCCCTCTCCCTCTGCCCCTCCTCCTGGAGAGCACACTCTCTAATAAATAAATCCTTAAAAAAAAAAAAAAAATGGAGCAACTACGACCTGAAGACCCAGAAGTCAACCCTTTAAATATGCTAACACTCGAATCTGAGAGTAATGCTTTTAAAAATGTACAAAGCTCAACTAGTCATCACATGACTGAAATGATTCTCAGTTTTAAAAGCAATGGCTTGGGGCGCCTGGGTGGCACAGCGGTTAAGCGCCTGCCTTTGGCTCAGGGCGTGATCCCGGCGTTATGGGATCGAGCCCCACATCAGGCTCTTCCGCTATGAGCCTGCTTCTTCCTCTCCCACTCCCCCTGCTTGTGTTCCCTCTCTCGCTGGCTGTCTCTGTCAAATAAATAAATAAAATCTTTAAAAAAAAAAAAAATAAATAAATAAAAGCAATGGCTTCACAAGCAGTTGTAAAAAGCTTTTACCTCGTCATTTAATTTAGCTCAAGCTGATTTCATGAATAAGGCAAAAAGATCTCCCCCACGTGGGTTTTATTAAGATTACATTAGTTATTCACCAAACCCAAGTGAAATGATGCTGTTACTAGCCTTCCTGATATGTGGAAAAGTTCAAGAACACAAGTTTTGGAGTCAAAAGGGCATGGTTTACAGGCAAGCACTCCCTTCTATCAAACGTGTATGGCTGTGGACAAGTTATATGGTCTCTCTCAGATCTGTTTTCCCATCTGTACAATGAGAGTAAACACCCACCAATATGATTAAAAAGGTAAAAACATGAAAGCTTTAAACAGCGCATCTGGGACATTAAGGAGGACTGTTACCCTCCTTTGCTCATCTCCGTGGTGTCTCTGTCCAGGTGACCACCGTGTATTTTTAAATTTTGTGAACTGATACATAAGACCACGGAAAATCCTTACAATACGCTAAGAAAAACAGGACTCAAAATGAGATCGCAGTATGGTTTCAACAAGTAAAAAAACACATAACATCGCTCATGAACATGAAAAAGACTAAAAGGAAACACAGTGTTGGCCTTTTTATGAGCATAACGCCACATCAATGAAGGTATATGGGAAGCGGGACTTAAAAACATTTAATTTTTCTAAACTTTAAGCTAAATAAACTTAAAATTAATAAACGTTAGCTTTCCTTGTCCTTTACCTAATATATGTCTGTAGCCCCATTCCCAAGGAGCTCCCTCCCCTTTAATCTGCCCCGTGGGCTTCCCCCAAACCCGACCACAGCCAGAACTCCTGCCCCACTGTCACTGATGGCCGCTCTTCTCTTCCAGAACATACCACTTTGAAGCCAAAGAATTAACCCAACCAAAAAGCTCAAGGGCTGCTACAAGAATCGTAGTCCAGAAGAGACACTATCATACAACAGTGCTGATGAAATGCTCTCCAGAAAAGCTTCTCGGTCTTTTTTTTTTTTTTTTTTTAAGATTTTTATTTATTTATTCAACAGAGATAGAGACAGCCAGCGAGAGAGGGAACACAAGCAGGGGGAGTGGGAGAGGAAGAAGCAGGCTCATAGCGGAGGAGCCTGACGTGGGGCTCGATCCCATAACACCGGGATCACGCCCTGAGCCAAAGGCAGACGCTTAACCGCTGTGCCACCCAGGCGCCCCAAGCTTCTCGATCTTTTAAAGAACAAATCAACTTACTAGTATTGCTCTCGTCTTCTGCCCTTTAAGCAAATGGAAGAGAAACGCGAGTAGCAATACACAATCCAGACAGAGGCACAAAGTTCTCTCACCGTGGAAAGCTGTCCTCAACCCAGAGTAGCTACTTTGAAACAAGTCACTGAAAAGTTTGGACGCTAAGACAACTCATAAGCACAACTAACAAAGCACTCCCACGTATGAATTATTCAGGGTGCATGGCTTACTGCAAAGTGGCAGGAAACGCCCCTGGGGCAGGCTGCAGACATGCTCAGCAGCTGGGTGTTTTTTCTTTTTAGCTGCTCTTCACCTCATGGAGGAAGAGATCCACAAAGTGCCCTCATCGCTATCTACTTCGTACAAACCAAGATCGCCAGGATCTTTCATCTTCTGGAGCTTGCTCAGTTGTTCATACTCACAAACAGGTAACAATTATGTCCGTAAGCAACGTCAGGTAGTGCCGCTCTGCAGGAACATGGCACAAATACCGCAGGTAAAACGACCAGTCCGGCTTAGCCAGACTCTCCTGAAAAGGCTCCGGAATGAGAGGGGCCCCTTTAGAAGGCTAGGACAAGAGGTCAGACAGACACAAGTCAGGCTGCGGCACCACCTGCTGGGCCGGACGGGACCCCCTGCATTAAGCCAGCCTCTCACCGCTCCCATTTCCATGTCCGCGTCCAGGACTGCCACTGCCCATTTCTTTGCCCTCCCAATGCAAGAACTCTACTGCGAGCTCAGCTTTTACAATAACTTGGTGACCAAATCCCAAGTAGCGTTAAGACAAATTTTTGTTTTGTGAGAAATAAGCAGCCACCTACATCGTAAACACACAAGGACAACTTCAGACACGCACGGAAGAGAACGGGCAGCTGCTTCTCACCTGGGCAACGGCTGCTTCATTATCAGCCAATCCCAATAAAAAGATCCTCACTTTGTCGATCTTCACTGGGACCGTTCTCCCTCTCCACTCCACTTCGCTCATGGTGGCTGCCTGTTTGGCCCGAGTCTGAGTGATCAACGCCTGGAAAGTAGTTTTCAAAAGTCAAAGCTTTAATTTCTGGTGGTGAAAGGAACAAAGAACTATTAGTTGTCTCTGTATAACTAACATATTATGCCTTACGAAGTACTACATAAATTGTATTTAAATTCCTCCTTGGTATCATCTATCTTAGCTTATAGAAACTCAAACATTAAAAGGACGTAACAGAAGGTTAGAAAGAGTAACAATGGGGCGTCTGGTTGGCTCAGTCGGTAGACCATGTGACTCTTGGCCTCGGGGTAGTAAGTTCAAGCTCCACATTGGATGTGGAGCCTACTTAGAATAATAATGATAAAAATTTTTTTAAAAACTTGAAAAAATTAAAAAGACCAACAATAAGTTTCGGTAATGGCGTAGGAGAGAAACGTTATCTGTATGTGCTATAAGCAAAAACGTAAACTAGTAGAAACTTAAAGCTTTTGTCAATATGAATCAAAAGGTTCCAAAATATTCAATCCCATGCTTAGGAGTGGATCCTAAGGAAAGAACTAAGAATGTGTACAAAACCATGGATACTCATGGTAATACTATTTATCACATAATCAACAACAGTGAAGTGCTCACGTGAAGCAGAGCTCGGTACGACAGAGCACCCTGTGGCTAACAAAACATGACAGTGTAAGAATATTTACTGAAGTGAAAAAAAAGAACACTTGAGACGTTATATTTAAAAAGCACGTTACTAAACAGTATATACTGAGATCCCATTTAAAAAATATATGCCTTTTTCGGGCAACTGTGTGGTTCAGTCAGCTGGGCGTCCGACTCTTGGTTTCAGCTTAGATTGTGGTCTTGGGGTCATGGGATCAAGCCCTGCGTCAGGCTCTGCACTCAGCAGCCAATCTGCTTGGGATTCTCTCTCCCCTCTCCCTCTCTTCCCACCCGGGCTCTTTCTTGCTCTAAATAAATAAAATCTTAAAAAAATTTAAAAAAATATGTGTGTGTATATATATATATATATATATATGCCTTTCTTTCCTACATACACAAAAATCTGTAAGTTATTCATCATGCTGTTAGTAGTGGTTACCTCTGATTTTACCATGTGATTTTAGTTTTCCCCCATCTTTCGTATTTCCCACTTTTCCTACTTGCCTACATTACTTGCTTAGAAAATAAATGAGATAAAAAAATGAATACTTTAAAATATTAGATGAAAAAAGCTTTTTGTTAAAAATACAGGGATATAAACACGCATATATTAACAGCAATTACAATGACTATGAGATTATGGATTACTTCTTTTTCTGGACTTTTTCAAACCAAAGACTTCACAAAAACATACAGACTAGATTACCTCCAATTTTTCAGCCAGAAGACCTTCAGTGCCCCCAGACCTCAATCTCATCTGCATGAGTTCATTGATAGCTGACTGGTCCCCTGAGAAAGAGAGAGCTGTTGAGTCGACATCTTCAAGGGTCTGGTCTGATCTCTCAAGAACCACTAGGTTCAACTCCGAGCCCATCCCCTTGCAATGAGCACATTTCAGTGAACCCCAAATCCTTTCACAAAGCTCTTGAGGAGTACAGAAGTGGGCAGGATGGAAATAAAGCAAAAGAACTGCCTTCTGTGACTTTAAGCTGGGCTGACTTCAACAGCTCTACTTTTCTCATCAGCCGAAACCCGTGCCAAGAACGGACGCTGGGACAAGGAAAGCACGGAAGTTAAACAAATCCTCTAGGCTCTCTGAGATGAACCAGCACCAACCCACCCATCTGCGCTCGACTCAGCCCCTGCTCACCAATGTTATATGCACAGTAGCGGATATTGGGTGAGATCTCTTCCACACGCTGGTTGTACAGCACAGCCTGCTCTTCTGTGAAAGCACTGGCTAGTTTCTCATAGATAGTTCTGCGAGGAAAGAAACACCAGCTTTCACAGCAGCCTTACTTCAAAAAAATAAAAAGGAACACAATGGCTAAAAACAAAACACGGCACTTTGAGACCCTTCTACCAACTATGAGAACTGGCATGGTTCTAAGGATGACCGAGAATAATCAATATTCCTAAAGAGAAGGAAAAAAAATAAATAAGTGGGGCTTGCTCAGTCAACTGGGTGTCCAACTCTCAATTTCGGCTCAGGTCATGATCTTGGGGTCATGAGATCGAGCCCCATGTCAGGCTCCTTGCTCAGCAGGGAGTCTGCTTCGGATTCTCCCTCTGCCCCTCCCCACCGTGTGCTCTCTCCCACGTGCACGCTCTAAAATAAATAAAATTTAACTAAATAAGTAACTGTACTACTGTAGAAAAAATCATCAGGTGATCTGCAGCTCGAACGGGACTATGTACGATCGAAACTGGCCGTGTCTTTTGAACCAGAGGACTTACTTGCATTTGTTAAAAGCCTCAATCGCAGCTTTCCATTCTTGATGTTCAAAACGCAGCATTCCTGAGAGGTAAGCGGTGTAAGCCTGGAAAGGGGGAGAAGGGAACTGCTTCAACACCCAAGAGCCAATGCCACCGCTCAATCTCCTCCACCTGCTTTCAGCTTTGACACCAGAAATACAGAGATATCCATCGGGGTGATTTTATTTTATTTATTTTTAAGAAGGCTTCAAGCCCAGCCTGGAGCCCAACATGGGGCTTGAACTCAACCCTAAGATCAAGACCCAAACTGAGATCAAGAGTCAGACACTCAACCAACTGGGCCACCCAGACACCCCTATTTCAGGGTGATTTTAAAAGAGAAAACTTATTGGGGCGCCCAGATGGCGCAGTCAGCGGAGCGTCCAGCTCTTGGTTTCAACTCAGGCCATCATCTCAGGGTCATGGGACTGAGCCCACATCGGGCTCCGTGCTCAGAGAACAGAGTCTGCTGAAGACTCTCTCTGCCCTCCCTGTGGCACACGTACTCTCGCTCTTAAAAATAAATAAATCTTAAAAAAAAAGAGAGAGAGAGAACTTTACTTAATAAAATGTGATACAAAGATAATTCACCATAATTCATTTACTGCCTAGGAGAGAATGTAAAAAAAAAAAAAAAAAAAATCTGATTTCTTCATGTGACTTAACAATTAGTTTCCAGGATATAACATTCGGTATCAGAAGCTGAATGCAAATTTGCAGTATCTCTTTCTAAAAATTCATTTCAGAGGTGCCTAGGTGGCTCAGTTGGTTAAGCATCTGCCTTCGGCTCAGGTCATGCTCTCGGGGTCCTGGGATCAAGCCCCACACCAGGCTCCCTGCTCAGCAGGAAGTCAGCTTCTCCCTCTCCCTCTGTCCTTCTGCCCTGCTCGTCTGTGCACACGCTCCAATAAATAAATCTTTAAAGGGGCGCCTGGGTGGTTCAGTCGTTAAGCGTCTGCCTTTAGCTCAGGTCGTGATCCCAGGGTCATGGGATCGAGCCCCGCATCAGGCTCCCTTCTCTGCTGGGAGCCTGCTTCTTCCTCTCCCACTCCCCCTGCTTGTGTACCCACTCTTGCTGGCTCTCTATCTGTCAAATAAATAAATAAAATCTTTAAAAAAAAAAATGCATTTCAAGAAATTCTCATTTCTCTGAAACTAATAATATACTATATGTTAACTGAATCTGTTTTTTTCTGAATTTAAATAAAATTTAAAAATGCAGAGAGCCCTGGAAAAAAATTCTTATTTTGTGAACTTCCCAGATCTAAGAGTCAAGCTTTCTAGCTCCATTTCAAGAGATGTGTGAACTTTTTTTTTTAAAGTTAAAGCTAATTATTAAATAACAAAGAGCTCAGGGCACCTAGCTGGCTCAGTTGGTATGACTCTTGATTTTGGGGTCATGAGTTCAAGGCCCACACTGGGTGCAGAGATTACACACATACATACATACATACTTAAAGTTAGGGGGGAAGAAAATAAACCAAGAGCTCAAAAAAAAAAAAGAGATGTCAGCTTCGCCTTGAGAAAGCAACACTATGTTATTTCCTCTCCTGTCAATTTATAACATTAAGAAACTGCTCTGTTTAACTATAAAGTCACGTCTCTAATCTCCGCAATAAAGCAAAGCTGAAGTTAAGACACTAACCTGAGCCTCTAACTTGGTCTTGGCATCCACGCGATTGCTCTCACACAAGCGTTCCAATTCCTCCGCGTGCTTCACGGCTTTGCGCAGGCGAGACAACAAGTGGAACCGTTTCCGGGGTTCAGTGTTGGCTTCCTGTTTCAGCTGCATGGCATAACTCCAGGCTCGCTCAGCATCCATCAGAACCAGAAGCAAATACCTAAATGAGAGAGAATAGGCAACCTGAACAATGAATGCCAGGAGCATCAGACTTTGATATTCCCCAAGGCACAACCTTCAGCCTCTCAACTTCTCCCTACGCCCTCGCTGGCTTCCTCCTCAGAACTACTCTTCTCGGGGCACCTCGGTGGCACAATCGGTTAAGTGTCTGACGCTTGGTTTCGGCTCAGGTCATGACTTCAGAGCTGTGAGTTCGAGCCCCGCCCTGGGCTGTGCGGTCAGCGTGGAGTCTACTTGAGATTCTTTCTCCCTCTGCCCCTCCCACTCAGGCTCTAAAAATTTTTTTTTTAAAGATTTTATTTATTCATTTGACAGAGAGAGAGGCAGCGAGGGAGGGAACACAAGCAGGGGGAGTGGAAGAGGGAGAAGCAGGCTTCCCGCTGAGCAGGGAGCCCAATGTGGGGCTCAATCCCAGAACTCCGGGATCACGCCGTGAGCCGAAGGCAGACGCTTAACGACTGAGCCACCCAGGCGCCCCTTAACCTCTAAAATTTTTAAAAAATATTAAAAAAAACCAAACCCAAAACTCTACTCTTTTCACATTATCAATCACGGCACCCAACCAGTACCTATGATCAGGCTCCACCTCAAGTTTCTAACCGCCCACCAGACACATCTCACTAAAAACACCCGCTACCACCGCAAACTTGGCAAATGCAGACCTACTCTTCCCCGATTTTAGCAAAGAGGCAGTCCAGGCACACAATCTGGCCTCATCTTTGAATCAACACCTCCTCCATCCCAACCCAGCTGAAAACCAAGTACTGAAGAGACATTATATTGAAGTGGTTAAGAAAAAGGCTCTAGAGTCAGGGTTGGAATCTCAGTGCCATCTGTCACTAGCTATGTGACACTGGACAAAGTACTAATCTTTCTTTGCCTCAGTCTCCCGTGTAGCAATGTATATAACACACTTAAACCAGAGTCTGGCACTTACTAAGGGCTGAATAAATTAGCCACTTTATTATTATAATGGAGAATCTTTTGTTCAGCTACTGCCTTGATTAATCTTCCTTAAACATTAGCTTAATCGTATCTCTTCAAAATGAAGGATCTCATCATCACAGAGACCCTTCCTAACCTGTCCTCATCAGATTTAACCAATACCTTTGGCTGAATCCCACCATGGGCTCTCTGCTCTAGTTTCCTGAGTCTCCATACACCAAGCTCCCAGCCTCTCTGCTGCCCGAGCAGCAGCTAACTGCTCAGAGCACCCTAATTCCTGAAGTACATTCAGATACCAAGGCATACTGTTTCCCCTCACACAGAATGTTCTTTCCTCTCAGAAACCCCTCAAGGTCCAGCCTCCTCAATGCAGGCTTCCTGGTTTCCCTATCAAAAACCTCCTGGGGCACCTGGCTGGCTCAGTCAGTAGAGAATGCAACTCTGGATCTCTGGGTTGTGAGTTCAAGCCCCATGTTGGGTGTAGAGATTACTTAAAAAAACAAAACAAGGGGCGCCTGGGTGGCTCAGTCTACCCAGCGTCTACCTTCAGCTCAGGTCATGATCCCAGGGTCCTGGGATTGAGCCTGGCATCCATCGGGCTTCCTGCCCAGTGGGGAGTCTGCTTCTCCCTCTCCCTTTGCCCCTTCCGCCTCTTGTGTGTGTGTGCACGCACGTGAGTGCTTGCTCTCTCAAAAAAAAAAAAAAAAAAGACAAAAACAAACAAAACACTATAAAAACAGGTGGCAAAAGAACCAATTTGGCCCATGGGGTGAAATTTGAGGAACTGGCCTAGAGGCCTTTAATACATGTTGCCTGACAGACTGATCCTCTGCAAATGGAAGCATGGCTGCATTCAGCACTGAAACATAAAACTCTTCTGAAGTAAATCACACACGGCAGATTTTATTTAAGATACATGGATTTCAGTAAGCACTTATACACTGAAACTTGCATTCCAGAACCCTTACCCAATACCCCATCAGGTTCTAATCACAGACTCAGCATTTAACACTCCGACAAAGCTCCTGAAAAGGTTACTGAACCTCTCTGAGCACAGTCTCCTCGTCCCATAACTTAAGAATAGTAAATGTGTCTATTCCAGAGAGCTGCTAGAAGAATCACCTAGGTAATTAAAGAGTTCTGGCACAGTGTCTAACACATAATTGTTCAATAAACGTATTAGCGAGAAGTATTTAACAGTTAGCACAGAGCAGTCAATACCTGTTATCAGTCAGAAGATCTTCAGTCACTTTTTTTCCTGTAAATTTATGTCTGTTCCCCATCTTGAAGTTGAGTGTTTTCCGAAGACGTCTTTGTCTACGGGAACAGTAGCCCCTGAAAGAAAAAAGAACAATTAATTCGGGCAAGCTGATAGTACTTTCAATAGCAGATTCTATAATAAAGTAGGCCAAAGGTTTGAGGTGTTCTACTTATGGTTACCACAGACACTACACATCATCTTGCAAACATTTAGTGAACTAAAACCTTCAGGATGGTACGACTGGTGTCACTGGGAACATATTTCAAACCTAATCGAAGGTGTCAGACGTCATGACTGGAGTGAACTTTGGAGGGAAGGGTTTGTGATTAGAAGAACCAAAGGGGGTCTTTTGAGATGCTGGTAATGTCTGCTGGTTACAGGCTGTGAAAAAGTCATCTCTTTCTGTATACTTTTCTGAATATAAATTACACTGCAACAGAATGGTAAAAAAAAAAAAAAAAATCCTTCAATAAAAAAGTATTTTTTTTAAAAAAAGGAAAGGAAACAGGGGCTCCTGGGTGGCACAGCGGTTAAGCATCTGCCTTCGGCTCAGGGCGTGATCCCGGCGTTATGGGATCGAGCCCCACGTCAGGCTCTTCCGCTGTGAGCCTGCTTCTTCCTCTCCCACTCCCCCTGCTTGTGTTCCCTCTCTCGCTGGCTGTCTCTATCTCTAATAAATAAATAAAATCTTTAAAAAAAAAAAAAAAAAAAGGAAAGGGAACAGGGGCACCTAGGTGGCTCAGGCAGTTAAGTGTCCGATTCTCGATCTCGGCTCAGATCTTGTGAGTTCAAGACCCACACTGGGCTCTATGTTGGGTGTGGAGCCTAACTTAAAAAGAAAAAAGGGAACAGATAAAATAAAGAGCAGAAAGCTGATTACTGTAATAATGTGAGTGATGGATTCACTGTAATATCATCTCTACATCTGTTATTGAAAATTTCCTTAATAATTAAAAAAAAAAAACCTCAAGTTATAAGAGTCTCCAATTTAAACTTTTCCATAGCTTCCCATCACGCCTACATTAACATCTGAATGAGTTACCCTGGCTTACAGGACTCTACCCATTCTGGCCCCACTAATTTCTCCATCTTCTACCACTCCCCACCTTGCCCACGTCACCCCAGTGCTGTGGACCATTTATGACATGGCTCACTCCTTAGAATCTGTAGAGTGTTTTGTTCAGCAGCACTTTTAAAAGTCCGGTAGCCAGGGGCGCCTGGGTGGCTCAGTCAGTTGAGCTTCTGCCTTAGGCTGAGGCCATGATCCCAGGCTCCTGGGATCCAGCCCCACACTGGGCTCTACTCAGCTGGGAATCTGCTTCTCCCTCTCCCCCTGCCGCTCCCCCGCAAAGCCTGTATCTTCAATATAAAATGGTTGGCTATTTCTGCTTTCAAAGTACTGGATTATACATCAGGAATCTATTCTATTTTTAAGAGTCATATTAAATATGTTTTCTAACTTGAAGGCTATTACAAAGTTTACCAATAAGTTATAATGATATCATAGAAATTCCCCTTATATGGGGCGCCCGGCTGGCTCAGTCGGTGGAGCATGCAGCTCTTAATCTCGGGGTTGTGAGTTCAAGCCCCACACTGGACATTAAGCTTACTTTAAAATAAATAAAGAAATAACTGAAAAACTTTGCATTTAACCAAGACTCTGACAATATGGTTAAGTTTTAAAAAATTATTACCATAACTGCTTGCTATTTTCAGCAGAAGCCTCCAATGTATCTGCAATATTGTGAGGCAAAATGGATAAAAAAAGTTGGCTCCTTTTATTCAGTCAAATTTTAAATTTGAAAAGTGCATTTTGAGGACTCAATGTAAGTTCAGAGTCAGACTTTCCAAGTATACTTTCTGACAGAGCAAAATAAGTAGGATATTAACAAAAGCAAACCAAGCTTGAAAATTCTGCAATAATTTCCATACTTCTTACACATGATACTAACCTATACCTCTGAAAATCTCCATGCCGTAAACCATGCTGCTGCTGGGATTCCTTAATAATCTGAAGA
This sequence comes from Ursus maritimus, assembly GCF_017311325.1. Taxonomy (NCBI): domain Eukaryota; kingdom Metazoa; phylum Chordata; class Mammalia; order Carnivora; family Ursidae; genus Ursus; species Ursus maritimus. The sequence goes on along the minus strand of NW_024424897.1, from coordinate 5,549,759 downwards.
ACTAGAGCCAAGATTAAGGAAAAGCTTACAACGGTAAGAATCCAAATAAATCAAAACATATTCCCATTTAGTCTATATTTGTATCAAACCATAGCACGTTAAACATTTCTGAAATGCTTAGTACATTAACTACTGAAATCTCTCGTATTCTTTTTCAATAGGTATCTTGTCATAGGACTGGGCAAAGCAAATTGAAAAACTGATGGCCTGAACTGTTACTTCCAAACTAAAAAAGGAGGGTGTTATTAGCCATTGAGGATTACTGAAATCCAACAGCTTAAATAAAGTTGCTGGATTCTAACTATTGATTATAACTGGGGTAGTTCCCACTGATTTACACCTGGACCCAGTATTTTACTCATTCAAGCAGATTCAGGTTATAAATGACGTGTACTACTCCTCTACTTGCATAACTTCCTACATCTGCCAAATCTAACTTTCCTTAACAGCTGTGATGCTGCATGAGCCTGTGGTTAGCACATGCCAACCAAACTAGGCCACAGCTTGCATAAAAATATTAGTGTTTCTTTTAAAGAAAAAGCCCTGACCAAACTCTCCATTTTAAGAATCTTAAAATATTTTAAGATTATGTACCAAACTTTAGGAGGTCCAGTGACCTTTATTTACAATTTTAGTTCTCTTTTAAAGTTTCCTCAATGCTCCTTTACAGACTTCTGTTAAAATATTGAACACTAAAAGGACTATTTCAAAAACTAAAAGGAATAAGAAGCTATAAGGTTAGTAAAAAATCAAGGCATTCTAATATCGATTTGGAACTAGACCACCAGTTCAAAAAGTAAAACTCCAATCCCCTGAAAACTACATTAAGATGTCAAGCTAAATGTGTTATTTCAGGGGTGCCTGGGTGGCTCAGCGTCAAGCGTCTGCCTTCAGCTCAGGTCATGACTCCAGGGTCCTGGGATCGAGCCCTATATCAGACTCCCTGCTCCGCGGGAAGCCTGCTTCTTCCTCTCCCACTCCCCCTGCTTGGGTTCCCTCTCTCGCTGGCTGTCTCTGTCAAATAAATAAATAAAATCTTTAAAAAAATAAATAAATGTGTTATTTCAGAAATTCACCTACATTTTCTCCGTTTGTTATTCATTTCACAAAAGCCACAAACTAGTGTCTCAGGCACTCAGTTGTGAAACACTCTGATGAAAACTACAGACCCATTCCACCAGATCAACTAAATTACTCTCAACAAGATAAAATGCCTACAGACCTGTTAAGAAAGCTATACAAGTGATGTTAAGCTACGTGTATATTCAAAATGGGCAACAAGCTCCTCCTCGGAGCAATCATCTTTGCCTCCACTGAGAGCATCAAACTGTAATTTTTACTATCCATTCTCTGACGGCTGTCAAACAAAAGTAAGCTAAAACGTCAATACTGCAGTTTCCTCTCTTCAGTTCAGGGACTCAAGATGCTAAGACAGCAGGTCACTGGGGTGGCCACAGTGTCATCCCCGTCACCAGCCCTCCAAACGGGCAACTGCGGGGGAACTGCAGAAATCTGCCTAGTATCCCGGTGCCCCTTGAGAGAAGAGAACGTTCCCCAGCCTGGAAAGCGATGAGAAGCGACAAAAGACCGGTCGAAATACAGACCCTGTAACTCTTGAGTGCCAGAAAGTAAAGGCGAGAGAAACTGCAACCCTCAGCCTCTCCTGCCCGGGAGTGCCGGACCCGCCGCCTCTCCCGCCCCCGGCCCGCATATCGACACGTAGTCATTGCGAGTTAGGCCCGATTACTCTAGGATACTCTCCAAACTCAGGCTATCCCCGAATTCTTTGTTTGCCTTCGATCCAGCTGAAGGCCGTTCGTTTTCCTTATTTTCCTCGCCTCCGGCACCGCGTCCGCCGCCGCTACCGCCGCCGCCACCCCCGCTGCCGCCGCCGCCGCCGCCGCCACCGGGAACCTGTTTCTCGGCAGCCATCTTGCCCCAGCGCCGCAGAGGCAGACGGGATAGAGGAGGCGGGACGACGGAGGCGGAAGAGAGCGAGACCCGCCTCGACGGCCTGACGGGATAGTGGCGGACTTCGCCGCCGACGGCCCGGCCAGCAGGCACGAGCCACTTGGAGCGCGCCTGCGCGTGGTCTCGGGTTCCTGAGTCGTGGCGGGCGGGGCTGAGGGCTTGCTCACTCGGGGAGAGCAGAGCTATTGAGATCTTTTCCGGGCAACCCTTCCTCTGGTCCACCGAGGGCAGAAGACTCGGAGATGCCTCCTCCCTCCACCTCCTGCATCCCTGCATGGGGGATCTGGCTCACTTCCTAAGCGCAGAGGGCGGGGGCGGTTGGCTAAGGATTTTGGGTTTCGGGGTGTCTACCTCCCTGGATACTGGGGAGATGTGGTTCCCATGCTACCCGAATGAAGCACTCCACCTGTGAGGGAATCGCCTCTGTGCTCTCCTCTGGGACCCACCCTGAGAAAGCCACGGCCAGAGGAAGCGCTGGCGGGGTCAGGGGTCAGCAAGCGGAGACTCGGTGTAGGAACTTCTGGGACTGCTGGGGACCTATGTCTTCGGACTTTGGAGTGAGCAGTCCAGCAGTTCAGGATGGAGAACTGTGGAGACGAGGGAGACTCAGTTGCTCTGCAATATGGCACTGTGGGCTCTGGAGTCTGAGTCCTGCTTCTCCAATCCTGGCTCCACTCTTACTGGTTGGGAGATGTTAGGCAAAGAACATAGTCTCGCTCTAAACCTTTTCCCTACTTTGTGAAATGAGGATGACCAACTAAGACGGTTTTTATGAAGATGAAATGAGGCAATTCAGGGGCACCAGGGTGGCTCAGGAGTTAAGTGTCTGCCTTCTTTTCAGGTCATGATCTCAGGGTCCTGGGATCTGCCAGCGTCAGAGATGGGCTCTCTGCTCAGCGGGGAGTCCGCTTCGCCCTCTCCCTCTGTCCCTCTTCCTGCTCATGGGCGCACATGCTGTCTCTCAAATAAAGAAATAAAATCTTTTAAAGAAGAAAAATGACGCAATTTAAAGTCTGTACTCAGTATCACTAATCATTAGGGAAATGCAAATCAAAGCCACAATGAATTATCATACCCATTAGGATGATTACTATTTTTTTTAATTTTTGGATGGTTACTATTTTTAAAAAAGATTTTATTTATTTATTTATTTATTTATTTATTTGAGAGAGAGAGAGCCCACAAGTAGGGATAGGGGCAGAGGGAGAGAGAGAAGCAGACTCCTACTGAGCAGAGAACCTGTCTGTGACCCCAGCCAATCCCAGGACCCTGAGATCATGCTGAGCAGAAATCATACTCTCCACCAAATGAGCTACCCAGCGCCCCTGGATGGTTACTATTTAAATAATAACAACAACAACAACAACAACAACAACAACATGTATTGGTGAGGATATGGAGAAATCAGAACCTTGGTGTGCTTTTGGTGCAAATGTAAAATGGTGCAGCCACTGTGAAAAACTGAAGAATTATGTTCTTTGGAAAATTGAAGAATTATGATTTGATCTAGCAATTCCATTTCTGGGTGTATATCCGCAAGAATTGAAAGCAGGGTCTCCAAGAGGTATTTGTATATTCTCATTCATAGAAGCATTATTCACAATAACCAACAGGTGGAAGCAACCCAGTGGCCCTCAAGGGATAAACAGAAAGTGGTATGACCATACAATAGAATAATATTAAGCCTTAAAAAGGAAGGAAATTCTGACACAAGCTCCAACATGGCTGGAGCTTGAAAATATTGTGCAAAATGAAGTAAGCCCGTCACAAAAAGACTAATATGATATGATTCCATTTATATGAGGTATCTACTGTAGTCAAATTCATAGAAAGTACAATGGTGGCTACCAGGAGCCGGAGACAGGAGAAATGGGGAGTGATTGTTTAACAGATACAGAGTTTCAATTTTGCAGGATTAAAGAGTCTTGGAGATTGGTTACACAACAATATGAATATACCTTTTTGGGGGGAATTTATTTATTTTCAGAGAGAAAGCGTGCAAGCAGGGGGAGGGCAGAGGGAGAGGGAAAGAGAGAGAATCTCCAGCAGACTCCCTGCTGAGTGCAGAGCTGGACACGAGGCTCCATCCCACGACCCAGAAATCATGACCTGAGCCAAAACCAAGAGTTGAACACGCAACCAACTGAGCCACCCAGGTGCCCGTGCATGTACTTAATATTACTGAATTGTACACTTTAAAATGTCCGAGATGGCAAATTGTGTGTTTTGTGTATTTCACCACAATGAAAAATAAATCTTGAATAAGTCTCAGGGCACCTGGCTGGCTCACTCAGTGGAGTGTGAGGCTCTCGATCTCAGAGTTGTGGGTTCGAGCCCCATGTTGGGTGTAGAGATAACTAAAAAAAAAAAATAAAATAGCTCTTTGCTCAGCAGGGAGTCTGCTTCTCTCTCTACCTGCCGTTCCCCCTGCTTGTGCTCTCTCTCTCTCTCTGATAAATAAATAAAATCTTTAAAATATAAACAAATAAAGTAAAATCTTTAAAAAAAAATAAGTCTCCCAAACATTCATCTACATATAAGTGGATAAATAGAATTGGTATAACCATACAATGGAATATTATTTGGCCATAAAAAGCAGTGAAGTACTAATACATGCCTCAAAGCAGATGAATCCTGAAAATATTATGCTAAGTGAATAAAGCTGCTCAAAGGACCACATATTGTGTTATTCCATTTATAGGAAATGTCCAGCGACACCTGGCAGGCTCAGTTGGTAGAGCAACTGACTCTTGATCTCAAGGTCATGGGTTTGAGCCCCATGCTGGGTGTAGAGATTACTTAAATAAGTAAATAAACTTTTAAAAAATAAAATAAAATCTTAAGAAAACAAAATAAAATAATATATATGAAATGTCCAGAACAGGTAAATCCATAGAGACAGAAAGTGGTTGCCTGGGGCTGGGGGTGCGGGTGGAGATTGGGGATCTATGGCTAAAGGGCAGGAGTTTTTTGGGGAAGAACATTCTAAAATTCATTGTGGTGATAGCTGTGTAACTCAGTGACTATATTAAAAACAAAATGCACCCTTTAATGGGGTAAATTGTATGATATGGGGATTATATTTCACTAAAGATTTTTTTTTTTGTAACAAGTAAGTCAGGTGGTGTCAGTCCTGTAGTCAAAACTCTGCAGTGGTTCCTCCTTTCACTCAGACTAGAAGTCACGTTCCTTGCAATGGAAAGAGCCCTGCATGTCATGCCTGTCACCTCCTCTCCTGACAATCTCCTTCCTATTAATCAACTCAAGCCATAGGAGCTTCCATATTTAGGCAGACAGGCACACTCCTGCTTTGCAGTCTCTGCACTGACTGCTCTCTCTGGAATGCTCTTCCCCTAGATATCTGCTACTCTACGTTCCTCATCTCCTTCAAGTCTTTGTTCAAAAAGCACCTTCCTAATGAGGTTTGTCTGGCCACCTTTTTAATTTAATTTAATTTAATTTAATTTAATTTAATTTAATTTAATTTAAATTTAATTTTAGTAGGCTCAATGCCCAGCATGGAGTCTGGTGTGGGGCTTGAACTCACTACCCTGATATTAAGACCTGAGCTGAAATCAAGTGTCAGATGCTCAACTGACTGAGCCACCCCAGTGCCTCTGGCCACCGTATTTTAAATTGCACCATCACCATCACCACGGTACTCCCAATTCCCTCACCCTGATCTATTTTTCCTGCAAATACTTATCAATTTGTAATAGGTTAATAACTTATTTGAGTTGTGTTTAAAGGAAGAAAAGCAGGGCTTCAGGGCTGAAATCCTGGGGTGGGGGTGGAGGTGGAGAGGAACAAGAATGTTCCACACTGGGCAGGGAACAAGGCAGGGAAAGGTGAAGCAGAGATCGAGCTACAGTGGCAGAAGGTGGTGATTTTCAGACCCGGTGAACCAGGAGGGGGTATGTGGGCCATTCTATAGAAACAGCAATGATTCCTAGTCACAAGCGTTTGATGCTTAATATGTCAAAATTAGAAACAATTATTTCAGTTTTATTGCAACCTAGACATCCTCCTGGCCATGCAGGAAAATGCTCCTGGTGCATGGAACTCTGCTATTTTGTATTTCCTTAATGTTTTCCCTTTTTGGATCTCTGACTAGGGCAAGGAGACAGGAATTTGATTCACTGAGATTCGACTAAATGGCTTCAGGCCACGTATCTCATTCCATACTCACTAGTACCTCCCAGAAGGTACTCTGATCCCACAGTACTGAAGAAACTGAGGCCCAGCGCCAAGGACAGAGACTGGCACACAAGAGGCTCGCGGAGCACACGGTAGTGCCGTCCCCCTCGCCGGGGATGGAAAGCCGCGGTCCCTCCGTCCACCTCCGCGCCTTGTCACCTCCCCGCCACCCCTGAGGGGCCGCCCGTAAATCTTCCGAGGACGCCCCCAAGCCAGCGCCGAGAGGCCCGGGAGAGGTATGCGTGGTCCCAGGCGGGCACTCCCGGCGCCGCGGCGCACACGGAGGTCGGTCCCTCCACCGCTCCCGCCTTCCTCCCGGAGGTCAGTTCGCCGCTCAGCGCGGCACAGACCGGCTCTGGGTGCTGGGGCGCGTCGACGACGCGCGCGGGCGGGCGGGGGAGCAGGCACCAGCGCGGGCCCTGTCCCCGGGGTGGGCCACCCCACAGCCCTTCCCCCCGCGCGGCCGGCTGCCACGGGGCCCGTCCCACCCCTCCGGCTGCTCGCTCCTCCCCCTGACCCCGGCGCACCCCCACCTCCCGCCCCAGCCGGGCGAGCCTCGCTCCGCCCGCGGCTCTGGCGACTCGCGCTGGGCGCAGCAGCGGCTGGAGCCGCGGGAGCTGCGCGCTCGCCAGAGCCCAGACGGCGCCAGGAGCCCGGGCAGCCTCGGGTTCGGGGGCGCCATGAATGGCTCGGGTGGCCCCGGGGCCGAGGACGCGAGTGAGGCGGGCGGCAGGGACAGCTGGCAGCCCGAGGCCGTTATCGTGCCCATGCTGTTCGCGCTCATCTTCTTGGTGGGCACCGTGGGCAACGCACTGGTGCTGGCCGTGCTGCTGCGCGGCGGCCAGGCGGTCAGCACCACCAATCTGTTCATCCTCAACCTGGGCGTGGCCGACCTGTGTTTCATCGTGTGCTGCGTGCCCTTCCAGGCCACGATCTACACCCTGGACGGCTGGGTGTTCGGCTCGCTGCTCTGCAAGGCCGTGCACTTCCTCATCTTCCTCACCATGTACGCCAGCAGCTTCACGCTGGCCGCCGTCTCCCTGGACAGGTGAGCCTGCGCCCTGGCGGCCCCGGGGGTCAGGCACCCAGGTGGGGGCTGGAGAAGAGAGCGAGACTCGAGGCTCAAGGAGGGGCGCACGGAGAGTAGAAAAGGACACTAAGAAGGCAAAGGGACCGGGAGAGAATGAAAGACAAGCTGGAGTTGAGAAGGAAAGAGGGGAATAAGAATAGGGGACTGTGATGTCCCTCCGTTAGGTGCGACCTCGCGGCTCCACGCTGCAGACCTCAGCTCTCCAGCGCCGCCGGCGCCTGGCAAAGCGCACCGTTTCCGGGCACATTGCGGATTTTGCGTGCTTCGTCTCGCTTGAGCTCAGTGCCCCTGTAAAGGTGGGACGGGAGGGATTACTGTGCCCAATTTACAGATGAGATGGAGCTCAGAAGTGACTTGTTCGGAGTCTCCCATCCAGTAATCGTGTGCGTGAAGCCAACGGTCTGTCTCCTGGCGTCAAACTCAGGCGCCTCCACCTCGGTAGCCTCGAAGCCACGGTTTGCTCGGCGCAGTGGTCCGGACTGCGGAATCTGGGTCCTTCGCCAGGGCCCACGTCAAAGTTCAAGCGAACACGCCCGAGGGTCCCTAAACCCAACTCCCGCCACCCCTCCCCCTACCTCCAGGCCCAGAGAGAGGAAAGCGTGGGAGGGTCTCCTCTATCCTCCCCTCTGGAGCTTGGAAGGACACCTGGATGATTGCTGGGGAGAAAATCTGGGTCCGACTCCAGTATCTCCCCGGCCCCCTCTATCCCCAAATCCTCTTGACCTCCCCTGGACAGGCAGCGAGGTGAAGCCACCTCCCCCATATACCTCCCAGTTCCACTGAGCTCGGAGTGTGTCGGTTCCGAAAGCGCTGGTGGGACCCATAGAGGGTCGGCTTCTCTAAAGAATTCCCTCGCTGTACCTCGCGGTACCTCGCGGTGTCTCCAGGCTGTCTGCTAGAGCCTCAAGGCGCCTGGGACCTACCTCTCCGGGCACCGTCACTGGTGGGTAATCACAGCCTCCCGGAGCCCCAAACCCGGGCCAACCTTGGGGTACCTTCCCGGGGGGAGTGTGACTGTGGTCACAGTCCCGGGAAGAGCAGATGAGTGGCCTACACCCGCGCCTTTCGTGCTGCCGGGTCCCGCCCCACATCTCAAAGCAGCTGAGAAGGTGTGGGCTGCTGCCGGCGAGTGCGCTGCGACCGTGCGCTAGGGGACCTTCCTCGAGAGAGGGTGAGGGGTTCGAGGTGTAAGGGTCTGGCCCTACCCCCGCGAATCCACCTGTTCACCCGTCTCCGTTCCCGGCCTGACCCACAGGTATCTGGCCATCCGCTATCCGCTGCACTCCCGCGAGCTGCGCACGCCGCGCAACGCGCTGGCTGCCATCGGGCTCATCTGGGGGCTGTCGCTGCTCTTCTCCGGGCCCTACCTGAGTTACTACCGCCAGTCGCAGTTGGCCAACCTGACTGTGTGCCACCCGGCGTGGAGCGCGCCTCGTCGCCGCGCCATGGACCTCTGCACCTTTGTCTTCAGCTACCTGCTGCCCATGCTGGTGCTCGGCCTGACCTACGCGCGCACCCTGCGCTACCTCTGGCGCGCCGTTGACCCGGTGGCCGCCGGCTCCAGCGCCCGGCGCGCCAAGCGCAAGGTGACGCGCATGATCATCATCGTGGCCGCGCTCTTCTGCCTCTGTTGGATGCCTCACCACGCGCTTATCCTCTGCGTGTGGTTCGGCCGCTTCCCGCTTACGCCTGCCACCTACGCGCTGCGCATCCTCTCACACCTGGTCTCCTACGCCAACTCCTGTGTCAACCCCATCGTCTACGCGCTGGTCTCCAAGCACTTCCGCAAGGGCTTCCGCAAGATCTGCACGGGTCTGCTGCGCCGTGCCCCACGGAGAGCCTCAGGCCGCGTGTGCATCGCGGCGCCCGGCACCCGCGGCAGCAGCGTGCTGGAGCGCGAGTCCACCGACCTGACGCACGTGAGCGAGGCGGCCGGGACCTCCGCCCCTGTGCTGGCGACTCTCAGCAGCCCGGCCTTGAGCCTGGTACCCGGCGCGTCCTGGCGGGACCAAAATGCCCGCAGCGGCATCCCGACAGTTAACGCGACCTGAGGACACTTAGCGAGTATGCTTTGGTGTTAAAGGATTGGAGTCAGAGGTCGGGGGATCGGGAGGGAATTTCATCGGTTAATAAACTACGCAAACCTTTTCACGTGCAATCAACGCGCTGTGTCTCGGCATGTCTCATGGTTACGAGGCTCCGTGGTCTGAAGCCTCTGGGTCGCAGGGGAGCTCTGGGTGAATGGGTGCAGGGTGGTTTGCTGATCCACAGGGAAAGAGGGCGGTCCGCACCGAAGGCAGCCACGTTAAAGTCCCCGCAGAAATCCCTGAGAAGGGAAAGAGCAGGACGACCAAGGCGCTCCGCTGTGGCCATCCAGAGGCGCCCGGTATATACAGATCCGCAACCAGTAGCTACCTCTGCGTGTGACAAAGGCAGGCAGAGTGTTCAAGCGTGCTCGATAAGTGGGTCGATGGCTAGGCGCACACACTATGTGTGTCCCTAGTAACGTTCGTGCGCCAGCGAGGCGCAGGTCCCTCCCTGCTCCCAGCTCTCTGGGGCCCCTTCTGAGTGTCTGCAGCCCAATCTATGCCCACCCACTTTCAGCCTTGGGGTTTCCTTCCCTCGCTACAGGTGTGCTACCTCTGTGGGGGTCAGGTCTCCATTTCTGCGGGGCTAGGAAAGTCGCCCCCGCACCCCCACCAGTACTCCTCCAGGGCACCCAGGAACGGTTCTAAGGCACCGCTGGGCTGGAGCAGGCTGAGAATCTGGTGCTGGAGCCGGAATGTTACAGGGCTTTGCTCATGAGCTAGCTTCTACCTGCCCCGGGTTTGCCCCACTCCTGAAGCTCTTGAGCCTTTCAAGGCTTTTTACATGGAATCAGTTCAGTGTTTGAGGAGAGGCAGGAAAACTCTCAAGGGCTTACGGATCTCATCACGATGTTGAGCGCAGGGCACTCTGGCAAGGGCTTGAGTATTTAACCAGGCAGGCACCCACTGCAGAAACACAGGGAAGGCCTGTGGCATCTGCACAGACTGGAAGCATCGAGTTGGGAAAGGTGTGTGTGTTGTGGTGGTGGTGGTGGGGGGGGAGTCTGTGCTTGCCCGGTCCCCTTGGCAGTCTCTGAATGGGGCAACTGATTCCAGGTGGTGGAAATGGAGCGGGGCAGGGAAGCCTAGGCAGGTGCAGGGTGGGCGGGGCTGGGTCCTGTGCTTTGTCTTCAGGTGTTTGCGGAACCCCGGCGGGATGTCAGCTCCAAGGCCCCGGAGCCCTTGCATAGAGCACCTGCTTCTAGCTGCCCAGTCCGCCAGAAAAGCAACGGAAACAGTGTAGGCTCTGTGGCTCCATCCAGCCTTCCATGCAGCCACTGATGATGGCCCTGCAGCTCCCGCTGCTCCATTTGGCCTTCCTCGGGCTGGGCACCACCGGGCCCTTGGTCCAGGGGCATGGCTTTCGCTTGCCAACAGTTGGTAGGTAGAGTGTAAAGTCCTTAAGCTTTAGGATTTGGACCCCAGGGCACCCACCCAAATGACCTTGACCTCCATCCTTCAGCCTGGCCATCCTTCTTTGACTTCACCCGGTGCCAGGAGGTTCAGGAAACCATCCAGATTCCGAAAAATGGGAGTGCGCCCCTGCTCATGGATGTGCAGGTGTTCGTGTCCAACGTATTTAACGTGGTAAGTGTCCTCTGGCCACAGAGGGAGCAGGGCCCAGGTGCTGAGCTGGGGATGGGCCAGGACAGCCCCAGCCAGTGGTGGGTGCTCCTGCCTTCCTGTGTCCCATAGCGCCCACCCCCGGGTGACACACTGCCCCCTTCCTCAGGACATCCTGCGGTACACAGTGTCCTCCACGCTGCTGCTTCGGCTGGTGAGCACCCGGGGGCGGGGAAGGTGGGATGGGAGAAACTTCTCTTCATCCAGCTCAGAAGTACCAGCCTTCGTCAAACTGGGAAGCCAAGTGGCTTGTATATATATGGGAGCGGGAGGCTTAGTGGCTTCTTTGTGTCCCCAGTCCTGGCTGGACACTCGCCTGGCCTGGAACACAAGTGTCCGCCCACAGCATGCAGTCACACTGCCCTGGGACTCACTCTGGACTCCAGGACTCACTATTCAGGAGGCGTAAGTGAGGCGAGAGTTCTTGTGCCAGGAGGCCCTCCTTAATGACTGTCCCCCTCCCTGGTGACCCTACCAGACCACAGGCACACCCCACTGCCTCATGTTCTCCTCACCCTTCCGGAACCTGGATGGCAGTAGAGGGCAGCTGGGCTAGGCTGTGGTCTCCCCCACCTCCCCCTTCTGGGAAGCAACCGAGCCTCCAGCTGTGCTATCTCCTCCCACCAACAGGCTCTGGGTGGACTGGCAGGACCAGAGCCCGCGGGCCCGAGTGGACTCCAACGGCCACGTCGACCTGTATTTGGCCCTCACCACGGAGACCAACTGTGACTTTGAGCTCCTCCACTTCCCCAGGGACCAGAGCGACTGCAACCTCAGCTTCTACGCTCTCAGCAATACGGGTACTGACCTGACAGGAGCTGGGGAGGGGGGGAGAGGAGGGGAAGCCTCCGGCCTCCAGCAGACATACTAGTTCACCCCAGGCTTAGGGGAGCTGAAAAGATCCTGGAGCAGAGTGTGCTTCTCAGACGGACCTCCCACTCAAACGGCGACCAACCTCCTGGCTCACCCCCGCCCCAGGCTGCAGCTCCCCCACAGCAGCTGCCCTCCATGGCCAGGGTGAAACCACAATGTCTGGGACGCTTTTGTCAAGCCCAGAGGCTGAGGTTACTGCAGCTACCCAGTAAATATCCCACAGACCCATGGGTGATGTCCAGCTTGGCCCAGAACCCTCACCCTTGCCTCACCCCGCCCCTCCCCTGGGGAAATAGTACAGCTGCTGCCCCCCTGGGGCCAATATTGCAGGTATGAGAGGATATCCTGGTGGATGAGTCCAGACTATGCCCCCCTCCAAGTGTGGCCAAGTGCATTTAGTTTCACAACGAAAATTCACCTCTGAATCTGAGAAGGCCCTTCCCCTGGCTGCAGAGAATGTGGGGTGTTGCCCAGCCCATGCCCAGAGCGTGTTCACCTCCCGGGCTGCCCCAGCCACCATCAGAAGTCTCCACGAGCCCTGGAGGCTGGCTAGTCCCTGCCGCGTACTCCCAAGAGAGAGTCAGGGCCAGGGGCACCTCCTTCCTACTGCCCGCTCCCCTTGCCCGCTCCCCTTGCCCCTTCAGTGCTAGAGCTGGAGTTCCGGGCCCGCGCGGTGAACGAGATCGTGAGTGTCAAGAGGGAATACGTAGTGCGGGACTTGAAGACCCAAGTCCCACCCCAGCAACTGGTGCCCTGTTTCCAGGTGACGGTGAGTCAGGACGTGGCTGATGGAGGGCTGATGGGGGCGTGAAGCTTGCGGTCGGAGGCCACGCTGCCACTTCCAGCTACCCAGCCCGCGCACCCCCCCACAGAGCCCGATTTCCTCCCTTCCAGTTGCGCCTGCAGAACACCGCGCTGAAGGCCATCATAGCTCTGCTGGTCCCCGGGGAGGCGCTGCTGTTGGCCGACCTGTGCGGGGGGCTGCTGCCCCTCCGGGCCACCGAGCGCATCGCCTACAAGGTGACGCTGCTGCTGGGCTATCTTGTCTTCCACTCCTCCCTGGTGCAGGCCCTGCCCAGCTCCTCCTCCTGCAACCCGCTGCTCAGTGAGTTGTGCGCCCCTCCCCTGGGCCTGGGGTGGGGGGAGCGCTGCTCAGCTCCAGGCACGAGGGGTGCAGGCCTGGCCCTGACCTCCCCACCCCACCCCGTCCCCAGTTTACTACTTCACCGTGCTGCTGCTGCTGCTGTTCTTCAGCACCACGGAGACGCACTGCTGGCCCGGGGCAACCTCAGGGCCGAGAGCAGCCTCAGCCCGGCCCCGAGAAGGGAGCAGCAAGATCGTGGGGACCCGGGGCCACATCCTGAAGGTGGGCAGGGGCCCCTTCCTGGAGCAGGGGTAGAGGGAGGAATAAGGCTAAGAGCAGGTCTGATCAGGGCAGAGCTGGCAGGCTGCCCACTTCGGGCTGAGGCCAGGGGGCACTAGGCTAGTTGGGGGCTCCCTGCATTCACTCTGCTCATTCCAGTGCCCCTGGGCTCCACCGTGTCTGTCCTTGGAAGATGCAGGGATGGCGCAGGGAGCAAGGGTAGCTTCCCTAAGGGCCCAGGTGACTTCAGACTCCCTGAGATAACCCTATGCCCCTTGGAGCCTCTCTACAAGGGTGCTTCTTCAGCTCGACATGACCTGGAATGGGCCAGACCCCAACATTCATTGGTCATAAATCTAAGCAAGGAGAGCTACAGGTTGACGGCCCCCGGGGGTCACCCTCCTGTTCTGGGCCAGCATGTTGGGTGAGCCCTGAAAAACTGCCTGCCTCTTCCCCCACCAGAAGCTCCCGGAGTGAAGGGGTCAAGAAGGAGCTGGGCTGAGGCTGCTGACTGCATCTTCTTCCTGGTGTATGTGGTGGGGGTAGTGTGTAGCCAATTCTTCTTCATTGGATTCTGGATGTGGGCGACGTGCAAGTCTGACCCAGCCCCTGGCAAGGCCATACCCCACGGCGGGCAGCCCAGGCTGTAACAGGGCCGGGCCGAGGCTGCAGGGGGAGGGCCGTGACAGGGTCTCTGGAGAGAGGAGGAGGGAGGACGTTCTCTTCCCCAAGCCTGGAGGATCCCAGGCCACCCTGAGTTCTCCCTTCTGATAGCAGGCAAGCAGAGCGTGAAATAAACCCATCACCCCGGTGCCGTGCGCCTGCGCCTCAAGGGTCTGTCTTCGCTGAGCTCAGCTATCCGCTCTTGTCCTAAGTAGGTGGGGCCGCCACTTTGTGCTCAACCCCCACTACGCCCCTGAACTTGTCACCACCACTGTGCACCAGTCATCTGGTCCCCGTTTCTGCAACTACTGCTGCTCGGCCCGGGCCCGGGGGCACTGGGCACCAGGAGAGAGGGGCCACACAGGGTGGCCAGAGCTTCTCAGAACTTCTTTTACAGTGTGCTGGACCCCAGAGGGTGAGGGGAGAGGGCACTCCTGCTCCAGCCACGTGGGGGATGATGAGAGGTAGAACACGCCTGACTTTCAGGACCGTGGGTGACGGGGAATACATTTTCTGCACTAAATCCATGAGCGGGACAATCCCGCTTGCTTTTTCTCCATGCCCGCTGGCTGCTCTGTGGCCTGCCCCTCTGGGCCCTACCCACGTTTCTGGGCTGGAGGTGGGCTGTTTGCCTTCCCGCTCGTATACATGAGGGAGCTGTGGGCACAGGCCCTTTGTCTTTCTTCTCTGTCCCTTCCTGTCTGGAAGCCATCATGTGGCCCATGCAGGCTCAGGGTCAGGAGACCTAAGGCGGGAAGGAACCCCAGTATTCTGGCAGAGTGCTGGTCTGGGGGCTCCAGGAAGAAACGCAGATCAGGACTCGAGGGCTCGGGGACAGGGCTCCGGGCTGGAGAAGGGATGGAAAAATGTCCCTGTCCCAAAGGACGTCAAACTCACCAGGCCCAGAGGCAAGGTAACACTGATTTATCTGTGCAATAACATGGCTGATCTGGCAGACCCAGGCTGGGACAGCAGCGGGCTCAGGCAGACGTGTCGAAGAGGCGATCGATCATGTCGCCCACCTGTTCCACGCGGTACTTGATGTACTTCTCCGGGTTCTTGGTGAAGGGCACGCTGCCATACCTGACCAGGCGCTGAGGTCAGGGCCAGGCTAGCAGCCCCCGGCGCCACCTCAGCCTAGGGCGCTCCTGACAGGGTGCCCCTGAGTGACGGCCCTGTCTGGCCCCACAGCGAAGCCCAGGACACTGGCCCTGCCACCCACACCCACACGCCCGTCCATGTTTCCTTCAAGAGGAACAGAGCAGAGACCCAGCAGTGGAAGTGAGGGGCACAGGGCTGGGGAGGTAGAGACAGAGGGCTCACCTGTGCAGAAAGGCCCCGTAGGTCTCCCTGACAATGTTTTTCTGAGCTTGGCGAATCTTGTCTCTCTGCTCCATGTCAGGAATAGCCCAGGCCTTCTGGATCTTGCATAATTCTTCAAGGCCATCATTGAAACCCTGACCACCAAAAATAGGTGGATACAGAAGTGACCCAAAGACAAAGACTCTGGGCCCGTGTCCCTGCAACAGCCGCAGGGAGCAGTGGAGGGGGGAGGACCCCAACTCACCTTGAACCGCTCCTTGATCATCTGCCGCTCCTTGTCCCTCAGCTGGCGGGGGGGGGGAGAAAGGGCAGAGAAAGTGTTCCTCAGAGCAGAACCGCCCGGCCACTGGCTCCTTCCCCGCAAACACCTGAGCCCAGCCCTTCCTCCTGCTGCCCTGATGACCACAAGCATCCTTGGCTCATCCCAGCGGGATGCTTGTCCATTTTTTCCCGGAGACGTGATGAAAAGTATCACATCTGCTAGACACCCCTTCCCAGCCCAGGCCTTCCTCCCACCTTGACTCCTGGTTGGAACACAGGTAGGTTCTTCTCGGCGATGTAGTCAGTCACCTTTAACCAGCTGCCAGGTGGGGAGAGAAGCAGAAGGCAGAAGAGGGACAGCCTCAGGGACAGGCTGGTTTGTTTTGTTTTTTAAATCTCTTGATCTACTAGGGGAGGGGAAGCTTGGCAATCGATCGGGGTCACAACTAAGCAGAGCACAACTGAGATTTTTTCCTTGGGAAAAGAAAATGTTCAAGCTGGTGGCTTTTAAAATTAAGAAGAGGAAACGGAATTCAATAAATTGAACAAATACAAGCAGCTGCATTTCATGTCGATCTCCTGGAGAATAAAGCCGGAGAAGCAGATGAGAAAGAAAGGAGGGAGCAGAGGACAGACAAAGCAAGGAGGACGGAGACCAATCCCAGAAAGAAACACACAAAGGGAGACACACAAGCCAAGGAGAAATGAGGATGAGGAGCCGTGGGAGCACTGCAGAGCAAGGCCCAGCAAGTCCAAGTGCTGCTGCAGCCTTGCTCTTCGCTTGGCCTCACGTTCCCACACTTCTGTCAGGCAGCCTTGGCACCCAGCCTCCGGAGAGGCTGGCAACAGCAGCCCCTAGCAGCCGGTGGTGGACGGTGGGGGCTTCCCTTTCCACCCTGTCCGTGTGGTTAAACAGCCAAGGGAGCACTGGGCCCACAGGGGAGCACTTCCCCGTTACTGACCCCACTCTGACTGAAGCTCAGGCAGGAAGAGTGAGTGATGGATACGAGTGTGGGGGTGACGGGGAGGACGCGGTGGGGGCCCACCTGCGCTGGTAGGTCTGGATCTGCTGCTCAATGTGCTCCCGGTAGGAGCGCTCAGCAGTCTTCTGGGTCACAGCCACCAGCTGGATCAGCTCAGACCTGGGGAGGGGGTAGGGAGGGAGCAGAGGAGGACCGAACTGGCTCTGGGGGCCCAAAGGTTGCTGGTCTCTGCAGCAGCACCGTGGGGCCTGCCCTACACCGCCCCAGGTCCTGGGACTCCAAGGGGTAAAGCGCTGCCCTCCCCGCCTGGCCAGGCAGAGGGCACAGGCAGCCCCGGGAGGGCGGGCGGGCGGGGGCAGGTGGGAGCCACTCACTTCTCCAGGGCCTTGAGGATGTAGTTGTAGTTGTTGTGCAGGAAGATGGCGCTCAGGGCCGGGTCCTCGTACACCTTGGACTTGCTCAGGAGGTTGAGCTGCAGGTTGCCCAGGACCTTACCTGCACAGGGAGGGTGCGGCTACGTCCACGGGCAGCCTGACCTAAGCGACCCAATCCCTGGCCTGCGAACCAACTCCAAGCCCTGCCCTTGTCCCTCCTGACTCCGGACTCCACCCATCTCGGGAGCCCTCTGCCCAGCCCCGCTCGGCCCCTAAACTGGAAGTTAGGTCACAATTTCCGAGGTCAGGAGTAGACCGGACGTAGCGGGAGGGCGCAAAGGAAGGAAGGGAAAAGGCAGGGAGCTGGGCGCTGGGGGCGGCACTCACAGATGTACGTGCTCAGCAGACGCTTGCTGAATTCGGAGCTGTAGCTGGTGGCGGAGGAGCTGGTCTCTGGGAGGAGAGAAGGCCTGTTACTGCAGCTGGGGAAGCAGCCAGGACCCTCTCTGGCCTTCCCTCAGCCCCAGGAGCGGCTGCGGAAACGCTGGGGGGGCCCCTGAGCCTTCCTCAGGCAGATTGGACGCAGAGGCGCTCAGGCGGTGGGGGTGGGCGGCTGTGTGCCGAGCTGCTGGGCTCCCGCCTGCCGCAGGGAGCTCTCTCTCAGCCCTTTCCTGGAAGCCAGGGCAAGCCCCTCTGTGGTGACGGCTGGCCAGGTTAACGAGCTGGCCCGTGATCGGCAGGAAGGCAGGCGGGACAGGAGTGGGAAGCCTGCCCCCCTCCCAGCCCCGACTCATGCTGGGTGCTATCTACTACAAGGCCCACTTATCCCTTTTGTGAACAGCAGGGTCTTAGAGTGGGCTCCCTACGGCCTCTCCCCCTTCTCCCCAACTTCCCACAACCTCCTCTACCAGGCCCCTCTGAACAAGCGGGAGGCCGGGGTGGGGGCGGCGGTGTATAGGGAGGGAGGGGGCAGGCAGGTGCTGGGCTAGCCTGGAGGGTGCACCCAGGGTGCCGCCTGGATAAGCTTAGGGACAGAAAGTGGCCCTGCAGGGAGATGAGAGAGTTGGGAGTACCCCGAAAAAGCCCATGTCCCCCCTGACCCCCACTTCCCAGTATGTCCTGAGTCTGTCCAGATGCCTCTGGCCCAAGGAACATCACCCATGGGGTTTCAGAGGGGTAGGATGGGGCTGCAGAGCCCTGCTGCTTACCTCGGGGGTCTAAAGGAATATTGTATGTGTCCCCAAGAACTACGGAGTGAAAGGCAGTGCAGTCAGAGGGAAAGGGGGAGAGACAAAGAAGGGAGAAAGACGCAAAGTGCAAACACAGGTTAGAAACCGTGTCCCCCGAGTCAAGCAGACCCCTCCCCGCGACAGCCAGAACACAGACAGCAGGACACACCCCGGCTGGACCCTTGAAGGTGAGGGAGCACACAGCCAAGTGGGGATCTGGAGAACTGCAGGCCAGAGGCCGCTCCTGGCTCCCTCACCCCCAGAATGGAGGGAGGGGGAGGGCCCGGGGGCCCCAACAAATTGGGTTGGGTCTCAGTGCTCAGAAATGCCAACCTCCTTCCATGCCAACCTCCCCAGCTCCAGTGACAGGGCAGCGGTCAGTGGGAAGACACCAGGCTGGCCCTGAGACGCCAGCCCACAGAACGGTCAGCTGTGTGAGACTAATCGGGAGGACAGGCGAACACAAGAGCAGGTGGAGAAATGCAGAAGGAGGGGCGAGGCAGGCAGGGCATCTTCGAACCAGGGAGTGCCACTCTCCAGAGCGAGGACGGTGGAAGGAGCAAGAAGGGAGGGAGGTCGGGTCAGGAAAGGCACAGTCAAACCCCACTCCACAGGGCTGGAGGAGATCTCTCCCAGAAGTGGCCAGTCACCCCATGTCTCCAGACAAGAGGGAGGAGTGGGGGACGGGAAGGGGGCCCCACTGGGAGATGCCAAGTACCTTGGGAGGCCAGCATGGCCCCTGCCGTCTCCTGGAAGTCCAGGAGCTGCTGTAGGAAGAGGATGGCCTGTGTGGGGAGAAAACAGGTCCAGGAAGAAGGTCAAAGGCAGGACCTCAAGATCAGATCTCCTCCCAAACGCACCCCCTTGGACCATTCCCGGGCAAGTGCAGGGCCAGGAGTCTGTCCCGTGAAAAGGGTGGTGGCAAGCTTCCTGCCCTACTGGAGACACTAAGTACTTTGCCATCCGTCCCGCCACCAGCATGCCAGCTCTGGGCCACGCCGGGCCCCCTTCCCTCCCCAGGAGACCTTGGGCAGCACCTACGTTGCTTGTGAGCTCATGCACAGTGCCATCCTTGGGCATGTTGTATTCCTTGTCCGGATCATTCTGTGGAAAGAACAGCCCCGCTTCCGGAACCTGCTCTTGGTGCCGCCTCCTGGCAGACGGGGGTCAGGGCCCTCAGGCACGCGGGCCAGTGAGACAGGACAGGAAAATGGGGCAGGAGCGTCACCCCCTGGGGGCTCCGCAGCCCCTGGGAAAGAAAGGGAGGCCAGTGGGTACTGACAGGAGACTAGCAGCCCCTCTTGGTGGCCTGCCCTCTGCAGGAGCTCCTGAGACAGGTCCCTGGCGGTCCTGCCCACAGCTCCTAGGGCCGCAGGTGGCCCCGGAGAGAGGGAGAGCACCTTGATGTTGTCGGCAAAGTCCTCCAGGGCCTTGGCTCCAACGGTCTCCATGGAGGTGATGAGGCCCGGCAGCTTGTTCTTGGTGCTGGCGGCAGTACCCTAAGGAAGCACACAGCTGCAGAGCGGACCCCAGCTCCCCTGCCCCTCCCTGCAGGGCCTCCCCTCCTGTTCCGTCACCCCGCGAGTGGGTCCCCTTGCCCAAGGCCCTGCAGAAGCTGCTTCCGTTCACCTTCAGAGCAGAGCTGTGAGGGCGGAGAAGGTGCTTCCCTTGAGAGGCCAGGCCAGGCAGCACAGGTCCCCCCCTTGGGTCTCTAAGGGTCTCCCCCATCCACATACCTGGAGCACCTGGTCAAACTCAGGCTTGGTCTGCTTCAGGTGACGCAGGATGGGGAAGACAGTGAGCACGGCGGAGAAGTCGTGCCGAATGATGGCCTTCCGGGCAGCAGACACAATGTTCTCCCCTTCGAGCATCAGCCCGTCCAGCGCATCCTGAGAGAGCAGAGCGAGGACGCAGCTCACAGAGGGGGCAGAGTGGTGACAGCTGCCTCCCAGGGACGGTCAGGGCCGCTGGAGGGGCTGGGGGAAGCAGCATGCCTCAGCGGGGGACGGCAGTGGGGAGCCCCCCCCCCCCACAGTGGAGGCAGTGGCTCTAGCTGAAGGCTACTGGACGGCAGGTCTGGCCCGAGCTCCAGCTTCCGCAGCAGCAGCTTTTGCGGGGGCATCTGGTCGGGGCCCAGAAACAGGGCAGGGCGGGGCAGGACCTGGATCAGGGAGTCAAAGGTCTTTTTCTGATGGTGCTCGGGGATGACGTCCGTCAGCAGCTGGTACTCGCTCTGGGCCAGCTTGACGAAGGCACTGACGCAGTGAATGTAGGCGTCGGTCTCCACGTCCAGCGTGTCGTCTCTCCCTGGGGGGACAGCAGTGTCCCTGAGAGGCTGGTCTGGAGGCAGCCACGCTCCCTGCTGGGGGGGGGGGCATTGGGTCTCCCCAGCTCCTGGCCTGTAGCCCAGGCCGGCAGCAGATGGGGAGGAGGCCAACTGTTCTGGCAGAAAGCTTAGAGGATTCCAGCGAGCCCGACCGCTTTGAAGGGAAAACACGGCGCTGAACCCAGCCTTTGTCCCGGCTTCGTTCTCAGCTCTGCCAGACCATGTTTATGTCCCAGACATCAGGTACTAGAGGCGGTGGGGAGACGGATGAACGGATAAAGAGGGAAAGGGCCCTAAACTGGCTTCCTGGCTACAGTGTACCTGTCCCCGGGACTGAGGATTCTGAATTGTACCAGAAGGAGGGCGGCTGGGGTAGGTGAATGGCAGTGCCCACCTCAAGGAGGCAGGCACCGTGGTCACCCATCTGAGAAAATGCCGGGCCACCGAAGGCAGTTCTCAGCCCCTCCAGACCTTCTGGAATGTCTAAGAAGGCAGTGGTCAATGGCCTAGGAGGCTAACTGGCATGGGGTCAAACTTTGAGAAGGGGCGATGAGTCCCAGAAAGGTAGGGCTTCCTGCTGGTCAGCTGCCCCAGGAGACCCGGGTCCCACCAGCGGAGGCTGGGGCAAGGGGCGCCCGCAGGCAACCTGGTCCCATAAGCAAAGGAACGGGCTCCGAGTCAGAGCTTTGGAGCTGTTGTTGGAGTCAGATGTCAGGGCTCCCTGCCCTCCAGGGAGCCACCTTGAAGTGGCGGCAGCTTCTCCCCTTGGCCCAGGCCCTGAGAGCCAGGCACACACTCCCATCTGGAGAGAGGCAAGGAGACCTAGTGCCCAAAAGAGAGACTTGAGAGAGAGAGGCAAACAGGCCTGGCTCATCCTCAGAGCAAAGCCCTCTGGGGACCGCGGCCAAGGCAGCAGCAGCTGCCCTCGGGCTGGGCTGCGGTACTCACCAGCCAGCGGCCCGTGCTTGTCGTTCAGGGCCTCGGACAGGTGCTTAACTCGGAAATCATGCTCGTGACCTAGCGAGACGTCGGCCGTACAGACACAAGCAGCGTTTATCCAGGGGCCGGGCGGGCTGCCCCTTGGGGACAGGGAAGAAGCCCTCGATCTCCAGGAGGGGACGTGAGATGGGAGGGCAGGGAAAGGGGCACCAGAGAGGGTTCTGAGCCCCTCCTCTGCCGCAGACCACCTTGGGAACAGCCATTTCAAGCCTGACTTGCAGTGCCCCAGACCTCAAGAGCTGGTTCTCCAAGCCCGAGGCTAAGAGAAAGCCTGAGGGACGACCAAGGAGGGTTCTGGAGAGCTTCCGGCAGCTGCGGAGGGTCTGATGCTTGGCCCCAGGGGGCTTGCCCACCTCACCATATTTGGGAGACTCGCAGTTAGAGAAATGTCACTGCTGAGTGTACGGGACAGCCTCCTTTGGCTCCCCGGGGTTATTCTTTGGAAGAAGGGTCAGGTCCACCAGGGCAGGGCTGCCCTTCCTCTGACAGGAGGCAAGGAGGGACGTGGCCTACAGGCTGCCCATCCCCCTCGAGGCACACACTCCCCTTTCTAAAGCTGGAGGAGGAGGAGTGGCCCGGAGGCCTAGGCCAGCTTGGTCCTGCCACTGCTGGTCTGAGCGTGAAAGGGCTGCCCGTGACAAAGAACTTTCTCCGAGTTCAAACAGGACATGAGGACAGAGACAGTGAGGGAGGGAGTAGGAGGCCTCAGGGAGGGCAGAGCTGCCGTCAGCCAGACAGGACCAGGCCAAGGCCACGACACCTGCCCTGTGCCAGCTGGAGTGAGTGGCACTGGGGACCTGCTGCCCCCACCCCTGCTCCCCTCTCACGGACTCTCCCACGGCCCTCCTGGGGGCTTGGAGGCTCTGCCCTGCCACGAGAGTGGACACATGGTGGAGGAGGAGGGAACAGGAGAAGAACACAGGGTGATTACCTTCCAGAGGAATGAGGTTAGAACCCCCCTTTTTCCCATCTAGACCATGCTGGGAATACTGTTTCAGAAGGTTCTGAGCCTTACGGATCGTCCCTGTCACCAGAGCCACACAGAGAGGAGACAAGAAGACCTAGGAAATGAGTGAGAGAAAACAGCAGCGGGCCTCCACCTGCCCCCCCAAGCCCCACACCCGGCCCCCCAACAGTGAGCATGCCCACACGCCATCTCTCCAGCAGGCCCGTTCCAGGACCCCCGGAGGTGCTGCGGATGGACAGGAAGGAACGGGCACGGGGCGTGCCCCACACAGGGCTCCTGATTCTGCTCCTGACCCTCATTTTTCTGGATTTGAATTCTCTTTAGGAAGTGCAGCGGGTGAAGGAGATGAGATGGGCAAAGATCCATCAGGAGAAGCCAAAACCAAAAAACACTACTGAGTGGCATTTAAGTCGGAACAGACCAGGGCTCAGGATGGAGGCGCTGGCGATGAAGCTCTCACACCCAGAGGGCACAGCCTGGCTGGCGGAGTCTGGGGACCCCTGAGGCCCAAAACACTAGGAGGCAGAGTTCCGGGCATGCTCAGTGCTGGGAAGTGGACACATGGAGGTCGACGGAAAGCAGAGGCTGGGAGTTGGTGAGACAGGACTGAGCTTCCTGGGAGAGGGGTGCCCAAGATAGAAGGCTTGGAGACCCTGAGGCAGCCTGGCCCCGTGCACCAAAGCCACCTGAACCCCCAAAGCAATCGGAGAAAACTCAGAAGCTCGGTCGGGGGTTAATAGAAGCCACCACACAGAGCCGGAGGCAGGACGGGAGACAGGGGCATGCTCTCAGCATGGAGGAAAAAAACAACAGTTAGTATCACACATGAAATCAACAAAAACAAAACCACAGCGCCTACAGCCTCCGGGGTCAGCCACCTCTGTGGGAATGAGACATCTCAGGGCAGAAAATGGGGGAAATAAAATAGCATTTAAAATAGACGAGGACAGCTGCCTCGTTAATAAAATGCACCGGGAGCAGGGAGGAGGCCCCCCCACGTAACTCTGGTCCGTCTTCTCTGGAGATTCCTGCGTCCCTCAGCCCCAGCCGTGTTTCTGAACACAGTGAGGCTGCCTGGGTTCTGGCAGCCCCCCAAAAAGCTGGGGGAGAAGGGACAAGGTCTGGAGTGACTCCTTTCTTTCTGTTTGGCCCATGTGACAATTAGCTACTAATGACCAAGTTCAGGGCCCCGGCGCAGCATCTGTCTCCCTGTGTTCTCCCCGTTCAGTGAGCTGTCCTGCTAATGAGCGAATCGGATTCCTGCCCCGCAGCCGACCAGCAGCAGATGAGCCCACACACGGGCATGCTGGTGGGGATGGGGACCGGGGACACTGATCGGGCAGCCGTCAGAAACATCAGGTGCCCAATGACCTCGGAGACGCTGAGATTGGTATTAAATTACCGACCAACTGAGCCCTCCCTGTTCCTCTCCCCCGAGCCAGGAGCGGATGTACCAGGGACCTGGCTCCCTAGTTCCCATCGGTCCTGACCCCCGGCTGCTGACAACTCTTGAAACTCTGCAGCAACCACAGGGATCCTCACCGCCTGAGTCTCCCTCTGGGGCCCATAAGCCAAAGACGGACTAGGCCCACCGTGAGCCCCGCCATGGCCAGCCAGCACTCTAGGGGTGGTGCAGACCGGGTGTGGGCCCTCCCACCGTCGGCCTGTCAGATTAGAGATGGGGAAGAGAGCCCAGACCAGCAGAGGGAGGCAGCCTCATAGCCTCACAGGGAGACAGCCCCTGCCCAACGCACAGAGGCACAGGGACAGACCGAGAGCCGGCAGCTGCGGCCCAGGCTCGGCACAGTCACTGTTAGGAGCAGGTTTTTGGGTGACGGCCAGGAGATCCGCACTGGAGGGGAGGAGGCGGTGCGCCTCCTGCGGGGGCCACCAGTCCTCTGCTCGCCTGGGCCCCTGAGGGCAGCCTCTACGCTGCCCTTTTTCCAAACCCCAGTGAAAGGCCTGAGCAGGAGCAGGTGTTCTCTGAGGGGCACAGGCAAGAAACACGCGACACACAGCCTGCTGTCACAGGGGTGGGTCCCACAGGCCCTGCTGGGCAAGTCCCTGCAGCCACAGCTCGGCACTGTGGGTGATGGTGGAAGCGGCCCCTGGCTCTCGAGCTTTCTCTCCCTGACGCGGCTCCTGGCGGCCCCTCGCCCTGCAACATCCTAGCCTCTCCTTCAGCTGAAGACAGTGTCGCTCGGCAGCCCGGGACAGCCAGGCTGCGCTGACGTGCAAGGACATTTCACCTGGAGCATGGAGCCTCAGTAGATGGGGCCTTGCTAGATGGGGAGACACCTGCTTTCTGTCCTCTGTACCTACAGTCGGGGGTCACCGTGAAGACAAGCTCTGGAGGGGCCGACGCTGCTAACCCCAAGGTGCCAAAGGCCAAGCAGGTCCCACAGCTTTCTGGCTGGGGCTTACTGGGCCGGGGTGGGGGCTCACCTGGCCTCTTGATGGGCTTCTTGGTGGGCGTGTCTTTCCTCTTGTTGGGGATAGCAGGGGAGTAGGGAACCCCAGAGGAAGAACTGCTCTTCCGGAAATGTTCCTTCAGGCCCTTGATGGAGCGGTCTAGCTGGCTGGAGCGAATCTGGTAGTAGACATTCATGAAATCTGAGGAGAGAGGGGGTGACAGAGCTGTGGCAGCTGGGGTCCCTGCCTCTCTGTCCCCTCTAGAGGCAGTGGGCAGAGCAGCAGTAGAACCCACTCTTTCAGTTTGCTAACTCTTTCCTAGCATCGGCTATGGCTCCCAGCCACCCACAGAGCCTGGTCCCAAATCAAGCCATCTTAAAAGGGAAAATATCCCCCAACAGAACTGCTAAGTAAGTTTTGTAGGTAAAGGTTCTTTTCGATAAAAAATATAAGATTAGGGGGGCGCCTGGGTGGCTCAGTCGTTAAGCGTCTGCCTTCGGCTCAGGGCGTGATCCCGGCGTTCTGGGATCGAGACCCGTATCAGGCTCCCTGCTCCGCTGGGAAGCCTGCTTCTTCCTCTCCCACTCCCCCTGCTTGTGTTCCCTCTCTCGCTGGCTGTCTCTCTGAGAAATAAATAAATAAAATCTTTAAAAATAATAATAATAAAATAAAATTAGGGGGCACCTCGGTGGCTCAGTCAGTTGAATGTCCGACTCTTGGTTTCAGCTCAGGGCATGATCTCATGCGTTGTGAGATCGAGCCCTGCGTCGGGCTCCACACACAGCGGGGAATCTGCTTATGACTCTCCCTCTGCCCCTCCCCCCTGCGTGCGCACACTCTCTCAAATGAATAAATAACATCTTTTTAAAAATAAATAAATAAAATTAACATCGAGGTTCACCTTGGTAAGGGATCAAAGAATGTGAGCAATTTAGAGGTAAAGAGACAATGAATGTCAGTGAATGAAAAACACACTACATCTTTAGCCATTCGTGACATGCAACTTTTCTAAAAAAGGACCGTGACAGCCCTAAGATAAATAAAATTAATGAAGAAGACAGAGCCATGGGACCGTGAATGGCTCTTTGGACTGGCCCCACCCACCTGGAGAGGAGCTTGCAAAGGCAGAAAGGGACAAAGCTGTTCGGACACTTCTACCTGATAGTGGCATCGTTGAGAAAACACTCAAAGAACTCCCTACATAAGGAACGCAACCACATAAGTACGCTCACTGCAGCACTTTCTATCGATACTGGAGAACGGATAATCCAACAATGCAAACGGGCACGAAAACACTGCATTTCAGCACTTCCCAACCGATGTGTTGCAAGGAGCCCCAGTGTAAAAAATGGGCCAAAGCCCAGGGATCTGGAGGCTGCCCACTGGCCTCCGTCTTCTCTCTAAAAATTTCCTGCTGAGCCCAAAGCCCCCCAAAGTGCAGCTGAGGAGCCGTGGACATGGTCACACAGTCCTGTAAGCCACAGATTGATTTCTCGTATATCATTTCCTATTAAACGTCTCTTTATGAAAAGAAATCTAGGTGGATTAAAGAAATAAAGGGGGGAAAGCCCCCACTCCGTCTGGCCCTGCCACCTGGGGCCTCTCACCTTGGTTGCGGCCGTACTCCACCAGCCAGCGGGAGATGCGGGTCACATCCTGGAGCACCCCCTCTGGCAGGTGCTCCAGGGGCACCTCCTCCTGCGCCTCCAGCTCGTCCTCGCCGCTGATCAGGTCCAGGATGAGCACGGGGGACACGACCTTGCTGTGCCTGGTCATCAGGCTGCGGAACTCGGACTCCAGCGACTCCTTCCCGCGCTCGAACAGCAGCTTCTACGGGGACGACGGGAGGAAGGAAGGGAGAGGGTTCGGCTGCTTCAGCATCCAGCCGGCCCCTCCTCTGCCTTCACCTCCTTTAACCAGGAGAAGAAACACCAAGAAGCGCTCTCTGCTTATGTCTTTGCCTCATGTTTCCTCAAAATATATGTTCACAGGTGCACCTCAAAGTTTTATAAGAAGCGGGTGCTTCACAAATATTGGCCAATGATTTTCCCACTGGGCCACCACTGTGTCTTCTTGCTAGAAAAGGGTTTGCAGAATAGCAGGGAGGACATTAGGAGAAGGAAGGGAAAAATGAAGCGGGGGTAAATCAGTGGGGGAGACGAACCATCAGAGACTATGGACTCCGGGAAACAAACTGAGGGTTTCAGAGGGGAGGGAGGTGGGGGGATGGGCTAGCCTGGTGAAGGGTATTAAGGAGGGCACGCATGGCATGGAGCACTGGGTGTTATACACAAACAATGAATCATGGAACACTACATAAAAAAATTTAAAAAAAGAGAAAAAGAAAAAGGGCTTGCAGAAGAAAAAACCCAGATAAATGGAACTTTGTCAAATGAAAAGCTTCTGTCCTGCAAATGACACCATCAAAAAAGTAAGAAGACAACCCACAGGATGAGAGAAAACATCCAAAAATTATACACCTGATAAGAGACAGACAGAACATACAAGAGAACAGGAAACATCCATCCACACAAGAGTACACGTGAAGGTTCACAGCAGCATTATTTGTAACTGGCAAAAAGTGGAACGTCCATCAAGTGGCAAACGTGGTCCATCCACACAATTGGACATTCCTCAGCCACACCACCAATGAAGAACGGACACGAACCACCACGTGCCCGAACCTTCAAAGCATTATGTGAAGCAAAAGAAGGCGGACATAAAAGGTCACATATTATACGATTCCATTCCTATGAGAAGCCCGGAATAGACAGATCTGGAGAAACAGAGTGTAGACCAGTGACTAGCAGAGGCTGCGTGATTGGGGAGAGCTGCTGAGGGGAGTGGCTGTCAATGGGTTCGGGGTTCTTTTTTTTTTTTGCCGGGGTTCTTGTTTGGGTGATGAAAGTATTCTCAAATCGGTTCCGGTGATATTGTGCAACTCTGTGATTGTACTAGAAGTGAGTAAATGTTATGGAATGTGAATTAAATCGCAAACAAGATGTTTCGAAGACGAGAGAGCAAGGAGTTGGAGTGTCCCTGCTTGAAAGAGGAGGATGTCCTCTTAGGGAGATCTATGGCTCACGTCTTCTGCATTCTCTGTCTCCACCCCACCCCCACACCCAAGTTCTAGTACAGCTCCTCACTCTACGACCCAAACTTGGCCGTGACCCCCAAAACAAAGATCCCTGACACCCCAATCTCAAGACAGGCCCCCCACCCACGGGCTGCAGTGCACTGACGACACTGGTGTGTCCCCACTGGTGACTGGTATGCCAAGATATTGATCCCATCGGTCCTCCAGGCAAGGAGGCTGGGCCTTGGGTGGCTAGAGACCACTGGCTGGTTACCAGTTCAACCCAGTGTGACATATGAATGTCTTCATTTCCATCACAGACCCTGATGGGAGAAACACTGGGAAGTGCTGCTCTAAGCAAAAGCTTCCAGGTTCGAGAAAGGCCAGGTTCCCATCTTCCGTTTCTCAGCTTACTCCCTCTTCTGGGCGAGACATGCACTCAGGGCGAGAACTGTGGTGCCACCAGGAAGGCATGCCAGGTGACTGGGTCCAAGCTGGCCCTTCCTCTAATATTCTTCCCGGTCTGGGATGTCTGGGGCTCTGCTCCCACCATTTCTCCTGTCTGTATTCTCCCCTTCCCTCGGTGCCTTGAGTAAACCTCACTTCCCAGCATTACCCCATCTTGCTCTGGTCACCTACAGCCTCTAATACTTAAACACAAAGAGAAAACAAAAAAACCAAACATGAAAACACGAATGCAGGTTTCTAGAGGAGTCAAATTCATAGAGATAGAAAGGAGAAAGATGGTTGCCAGGGGCTGGGGGAAGGGAGGAATAAGTTAGTGTTTAGTGGGTAAGAGTTTCACTCCGGGAAGATGGAAAGAGTTCTGGAGACGGATGGTGGTAGCAGGCTCACAACATGAATGTACTTAATGCCGCTGGACTGTTCACTTAAAAATGGTTAAAATGGTAAATTTCATATTACGGATTTTTTACCACAACAGAAAAAAACACAAACGTATGTATAAAAATCAAATGTTAGATTTATATTTGATATGTAATTCATAGTTTAAATTAGAAAAATGTATTAAGGATGCACAGCTATAATTTCTGAGGCAGGACTCTTAGTGCCTACAGTACGCACACTGTATTATGTACTACCGTTTCTCCCACCATGTTCTCCGTTAAGCTGGTCCAGTGTCCCTCATGAGACCAGGGCGGGGACTGGTGTCTCCAAACCTCCCACATTAGCCCGCTGGCCCCTCACCACTTTGTTGAGCTCTGGGCTGTCTGGGCTATTGTCCTGGAAATACTCCACAGCCTTCTGGATCTTGGCCATGCTCCCCAGGTACTCCTCCAGCCTGCCTGCGGGGCTGTGAAGGAAAAGAGCTGCGTCACCCCGGGCAGATGGAAGATGAAGATGAAGGACCACGAGAACGGTGTTTGGAAGAGAAGAGCGTTAACACAGGGGACTCCAGGCTCAAATACGTTCAAACCCTCCCATCTGAAGTCTAGCGTCGCTGGCCCAAGAGGTGTTAGCAGTGTGAGCCTCTGGCCTTAGCTCACCCCTCCCTGATGATTTTCTCAGTGTCACTGGCCACATGGTAATAGCTGATGACATGGTCCAGGCAGGAGAGAGTCTTCTCAACATTCTCCTGCAGCCGCTGCAGGTTCTCTGTCTGCTTGTGCACAGGGATGATAGAGTTCTCCAGCTTCATAAGGCGGCTCTCAAAGGATGACAGAATAGACACCTGCAGGGGACAGCCCAGTCTCAGGACTCACGGTTGTCCTAGGACTGCTTCCACCCACCCACGAGGTCTTTGACATTTGCTGCCTTTCCTCTGGTTTTCTTCCTTCCTTTATTTTAAAAAAGATTTTATTTATTTATTTTGACAGAGAGAGAAAGAGAACACAAACAGCGGGAGTGGGAGAGGGAGAAGCAGGCCCCTCGCTGAGGAGGGAGCCCAGTGCGGGGCTCGATCCCAGGACCCTAGGATCATGACCTGAGCCTAAGGCAGATGCCCAACCGAATGAGCCACCCAGGCGCCTCTCCTCTGATTTTTTAGATAGTAAAGTCCATGAGAAAGGGATAGGGCGTATGTGTTCGCCACTGTATCCCCAGCACCTACCATGTGGACAGCACATAGGAGGTGGTCCAAATAAACTGGACGAAGTTTGACTTGAAGGCAAACCATGCATCAAATGAACTCCTTCTAAGATAATCACCCCAGGATAGCTTCCCTTCCACCCTCTGAAGCCAAATCTCAATTTCACTTCTCTCTGAAGCTTTCCTAGACTGAACAGGAAGTAGTTTCACACAGGGTAACCTCAAATGCATTGCCAGTACCCTCAAAACCCTCTCTAAGGCCGAATCTCATTAAATAAGGACTAGGACTTTAAGGCTGTGTTCCTAAACACATACCCAAAGTTTGTATCTACTCAATACGAGCTTTTCCAGTCTCCTCTAGAAATTGGGAAGGAAACTCCTATTTGCTGAGCACCTGTTGTAGACCAGGTGCAAGATGCATTCCCACGCATTGGCTCCTATGACCTCGCAGCCGTGCTGGGAGGTTGGCATTGCCTGTTTCAGTAGACTGAAGCTCAGTGTTACCAGTCAGGAGCCACTCAGAAATAAGTGGAGGGGCGAGGACCAGATCCCAGCTCGGATTTCAAAGCTCCTTTTCTGCCTAAAGCCCTCTGAGGTGAAGGCTGAGTTTTCCCTGCCCTCAGTAATCTCAAAATCTCAGGTCACCCTTGTCCTCTGATCATCACCTGAATTGAGGATGACACACGACCAGTACCCAGCCCACCTGTCAGTCTTGCTAAATGTCTGCGGAAGGAGAGAACGAAGAATGGAGAGCTTGGACAGAAAGCTGAATGTCTGTGCCAGCAGGGGCTGCGGCATCCTCAGTGAAGGGGCAAAAAAGGGGAAGGGAGCCACAGAAGAGACACCCCACACTGCTGCTAGAGAAACCCACACATTACCACCATCAGGACCCAGGATCGAACCCCTGGCTTTATGTAAAAAGGGCTCTCCTCCAGTCTGGAGGCCTGTCTGCCCCTCCCACCTGAGGGGTTACTCACCATGTTTTTGGTGAGCTGGTCGCTCTTCTCCAGGCTGTCTCGGATGAAGGACAGCGTCTCCTCCTCCTGGGGGAAGCAGAGGGGAGCATATCACAAAAAGCTGGAGGCTAAAGAACATCGCGTCCCAGCCCCACGGCCTCGCCCCCTACCCTATCTCTTCGCAGGGAGTGCTCCCTCCCAGCCCTGCCTCCTCCCTAAGTAAATGCCCTGGCCCGCATCTCGGCCCCTTCCCTCACCTGCTCTCCATCCTCAGCCTCACCTGCTTCAGCTTGTCCTCGATCTCCCGCCGCCGGGCGGACGCCTCCTGCGGGGGAATCATCGCCTCGGCCCAGCGGCTTCCACTGCCCTGCGCCTTGCCTCTGGGTGCCCTCTCGGCTCCCGTCCCTGCCACACCCACTTCCGCCCTTGGCCCCGCCCCGTAGAGCGCTAGTGGTGCCATATTGGGAGTGGCAAGCGGAGCTGAATAATGGGCCTGGGCAGGTGGCCATCTTGGGTGTGGTCAGTGCGGGAGCTCTGCCTTGTCAGAGAAGGTTCACAGCTCCCTCGGCGGGACGGCTGGAGTTCACTTGCGGTCTTCGTGTGAAGGCCGACCGTTCTGACAAAGGCTGCTGGAGAAGGCCGCAAGTTTGTTTCCCTAGTTCGCAT
Organism: Ursus maritimus; assembly: GCF_017311325.1. Lineage (NCBI taxonomy): Eukaryota > Metazoa > Chordata > Mammalia > Carnivora > Ursidae > Ursus > Ursus maritimus. The sequence continues at coordinate 5,518,274 of NW_024424897.1, read as the reverse complement.
TTTGTGTCCAGGCACGGATGTCGCGTTCCCCGCAGACCTCAGCACAGAGCGTGTCACACGCTGAACAGGTGCTGAACAGGTGGCCATTTCATGAACCAGGGGCTTGTGTAGTCGATTCGTCCTTCGGCCCTGCATTACGCAAAAGTATGGGGCGGGCCTTGTGTGCAAGCCCCGAGCTGGGGGATGGGGACAGTGGTCGCCCATGGCCCCGGTGGCATCCGTAACCATGAACCTGGCTTGGGTAGAGCCCAGCCAAAGTCCCGGGGCTGGCTGGCGGCGTCCTCGGAGCATCGGTCCCCGGGGGGCTTGGAGCGTGCTGTCCAAGCGTCACCCTAGAGCGTCTGTCTTGGAGAGAGCTCTGTGGTTTTATTTGTTGGGAACCTGGCTGCTGGTGAAGTGTCTTCTGCTGGGAGCTCACCTAGATCTGGAAAAGGTGCAAGGGGAAGGCTGGAAGACCTCAAACCTGTATGAAGGATTGGGCCCAGACCCTTAACTATTGTCAGTTAAAGAGATGGTTCCCTGTCTGCCCCGCTTTAGACACACAGGGAGCATTTCTCATAGAGGCTTTGGGGGCAATCAGAAAGGCTTGGAGGGCTGGCAGGGCCCCTTCTCCAGAGTTCCAAAACAGAATTAACTCCTCTGCCCAGAGCCTCCTCTAACCACAACTCCAGTGGGGACACTCCTGGATCAAGGTTCCTGCAGGCCTGGATGTTCAGCTCTCACCCCAAGACTCAGCTCCTGCAAAACCTAATGTCACTCCTTCCTCCATCCTTTCCCTGCCCACCCTGCCTGCAGCCCTAGTCCTTGGAGAGGTGAATAGCTAAGTGGCTTTGCTCAGTTGCTCTGTGGATATGGCATCCAAGCAGAAAGGGATAGACAACAAGGTGTGTGCTGGTGGGGGACAATATTTTGGGTACCAAGCCCCAGTGTTCCCAAGGCCCCTGCAGGACCCAGCACATCCAAGAGGAGGAAGAAATGGGACCCGGAGCCTGGAGAGGGATTGGGCAGCTCTTCTGCTGGGGCAGGGCAACAATCTCAGATCTGGTGGGTGGCCAGGAAAGTGGGATTGAAGGAAATCTCCAAGTGCAGCCCTGTTGCAGATGACGGAGATAAAAAGGCAGAGTCGTTGTGGGAGGGCACATGGGATGATCTCACTGGGCAGTCTATGCAGTCCTGAGAACTAAGGGGAAAGTTTAAACAGTTAGGTGCCACAGTACAGAGTGAGGGCCTGGAGGGCTACGGTAAAGGGACTCTGGAGTCGGTGGAGCAGCCCAGAGAGCCTGCCTCTCTGAACAGCACCTAGCCCAAGGTAGATGCTCAAGAAAAATATTGATAACGTCTTGCTCTGTAAGTCTTAGGGTCCCTACGCTCATGGACAAATACTTTGAACTTGGCACAATATCATTGCATTTTTTGCAAATAAACTACATAGCCGTGTGCTTTTTTGTATTTTCTCAAATTCCTTCACTGAGTGTAATTTGGTAGCCAGCTATCCTATATTGAGAGCCTTCTGTTTGTCCATCTCTGTTACAAACACCATCCTTACTCGTTATCTTGTCTAATCCTCACAATAAACTTACAAGTCAGGCACAGCTGTTGTCTCCCTTCTGCAGATGAGGAAGCTCAGGCTCAGAGAGCTCAGGGGCACTAAGTCAACACAGCTGGCTGGGAGAGGACAGACCTGAGGCTGCGCCCCGCCTCCCCATGCTGGGTGACTCAGGAGTGCTGTTTGTTGCTATGCAAAACCACCAATCTGATTTTCAAGAAAATCCATTGTAAAAAGCAGGTTATATTTATGACAATCATACCTAGTAAAAGGTAAACAGAATGAAAGATGAGTTTAAAGTATTCTCCTCTCTCTCAAATAAATTTATTAAAATTTATTTGAGAGAGAGGGAGAGAGAGAGCACAAGTGGGGGAGCAGCAGGCAGAGGGAGAAGCAGGCACCCTAATAAAATCTTTTTTAAAAATGGGGTGCCTGGGTGGCTCAGCCGGTTAAGTGTCTGCCTTCGGCTCAGGTCATGACCTCAGGGTCCTGGGATTGAGCCCCACATCGCATCGGGCTCCCTGCTCACCGTGGAGTCTGCTTTAAAAAAAAATAAATTATTCTCAACCCAACGTCAGGCATGTATTGACAAGTAGACGCTGATTCCGTAAACGCTGTCCCCAGCTATACTCAGCACAAGCTGCCTTAGCAAAAACGGTGTTTCATTCGGACACTTGTGTGGCACAAAGGTGGCCATCATCGCCAGGCCCCCCACTGCCCGCTCACAGAGTTTCTCTTCCCAGAGGAAAGGAGGGTGGATGCGCTCTGTCCCCCAACAGTGTGTTCATTAGTTTGGTAGCTTCCTAATTCCAGACTTTATGCTCTTCCCGAGGAACCAGGTATATAATTCCTCCAAATGAATGTTTCCTGGGCCTGGCACAAGACTGGCATTGTGCATGCCAGATCACACACCTATGGCTGGATGACAGCCGTTGGAAATATGGTTGACGCACTGCAAAAAAAGAAAACACAAAATACTAAAACAGTAAGTACAGTAGATGGGTGATTCAGTTGCTCTAGTTTCTAAACATAAGAAGTTTAAATTACCTTCCATTAAAACCCTTCTAAGGAGACACATTTTCTTTTTTTTCGGTAATGATCAAAAATTGCCTGTCTTGCTCATTGAGAAACCACCGGCCATCAACAGTGCCATCCAACAGAGTGATCAGGAGGGGGGTTTTTTTCTTTTCTTTGAAATCCTCTCAGACATAAAGTGAGAGAAAGGACCAAGGTATCCAGAGCCCAGGGGTGGGCAGCCTTTCATATGCTTTCTTATAAGGAAGAGAGTGCAAAGGATCCGGTTAGCGTGCTTTGAGACGCCTGTGGGCCCGAACCTGCAGTTTGGTTTTAAAACTATTTTTCAATGTAATTCTTATTCAAGGTTAAAAATTCAAACTGCAAAGAGGGTATAAGATGAAAAACAGAAGGTTTTCAGCCCTCCTCCCCGCTGAGCCCCAAGCCCCTTTGTCCAGAATTACCACTTTCCCGATGTGTTTGGACAAATCCAAACACGTTATACACAGAATAAGCTCTTGTTTTGTTTTTAACACAAATGTCATCACAGTAAACATCCTTTCCTGTGGCCTGCGTCCTAACAGAATACTTTCTTTTTTTTTTTTAAGATTTTATTTATTTATCAGAGACAGCGAGAGAGAGAGAACAAGCAGGGGGAGCAGCAGGCAGGGGAGAAGCAGTCTCCCCACTGAGCAGGGAGCCCGATGCAGGACTCCATCCCAGGACCCTGGGATCATGACCCAAGCAGAAGGCAGCCGCTTACCCAACTGAGCTACCCAGGTGCCCCCTGTACCTTGATCATCTTTCAAGATCAGTATCAGAGATCTCCTGCCTCCTTTGCACGGTGTTTCACGGAAGACATACAATAGAGCAACGCCGTCCTTCATTAACGGACTCTTGGGTTATTTCCAGGTTTTTGCTGTTGGAAACTCCACCCCTACGCCCAGATGGCTGGTACCTCCTGCGCAGACCACCCCTGTCTGGACAGCTATACATTCTTCAATTAAAACATATACTTTTAGGGGCGCCTGGGTGGTGCAGCGGTTAAGCATCAGCCTTCGGCTCAGGGCGTGATCCCGGCGTTATGGGATCGAGCCCCACATCAGGCTCCTCCGCTATGAACCTGCTTCTTCCTCTCCCACTCCCCCTGCTTGTGTTCCCTCTCTCGCTAGCTGTCTCTATCTCTGTCGAATAAATAAATAAAATCTTTAAAAAAATATATACTTTTAGGGGCGCCTGGGTAGCGCAGTCGTTAAAGCGTCTGCCTTCGGCTCAGGGCGTGATCCTGGTGTTCCAGGATCGAGTCCCACATCAGGCTCCTCCGCTGGGAGCCTGCTTCTTCCTCTCCCACTCCCCCTGCTGTGTTCCTCTCTCACTGGCTGTCTCTCTGTCATATAAATAAATAAAATCTTTAAAAAAATATATATATATACTTTTAAATTCTGTATAGAGATGTATAAATTGCCATCCAATATGGCTGAACTAGTCTATACTTCCAATACGAATGTACAACGTGCCTCTTTCCCCACACCTAAACCCACACTAAGTATTATCAATCTTTAACATTTTTGCCAATCTGAGAGATGAGAAAACGCATCTCATGTCTAATTTTGAACTAAATGAAAAGGAAAAAAGAATTTATCCAAAGTTCTGGGATGCAGGAGCACCTGGGTGGCTCAGTTAAACGTCTGTCTTCAGCTCGGTTCGTGATCTCGGGGTTCTGGGATAGAGCCCCTTGTTGAGCTCCCTGCTCAGCAGGGAGTCTGCCTCTCCCTCTCCTTTGCCCTCTGATCCTCCCCACCACCACCACCCCCCGTGCTCATGTGCACGTGTGCTCTTTCTCTCTCTCAAATAAATAAATAAATCTTTTTTAAAAAGTTGTGGGATGCAGTGAAAACAGTACTTGAAGGGAAATTTGTAACATTGAATGGATACGTTAGAGAAAAAAAAATCTAGAAATCAGTAAATCTAAGCTTCAGCCTTAGGAAGTTAGGAAAAAAAAATGAAAACCAAAATAAGCAGAATGTTAGAAATAATAGGCATTAAAAATCAGTGAAATTGAAAACAGGACATTAATAGAGAAAATCAAGGAAATCAAAAGTTGGTTCTTTAAAAAAGATCAATAAAACTGATAACTTCTACTCAGACTAATCAAGAAAAAAGGAGAAGACACAAATTACTAATATCAGAAATGAAACAGGGGTCATCATTACTGATCCCATGGGCATTAAGAGAATAATAAGGATTATTATGAACAGCTCTATGCCTGGAATTTGATAGGTGAAACAGACCAATTTACTGAAAGACACAATCTACTAAAACCCACACAAAAAGAAGTAAAGAATCTGAATAGGACTATCTAGTAAAGAAATTTAATCAGTAATTAATAAACTTCCAAAACAGAAAGCACCAAGTCCAGATAATTTCACTGATGAATTCTACCAAAGATTTAAGGAAGAAACGATACCAGTTCTCTATACTCCCTTTCAGAAAGAGAAGCAGGAGATACTTCCAAACCTATTCTATGAGGTCAGCATCACCCTAAAACTAAATCCAGCTGAAGAAACACACACACACACACACACACACACACACACATATTTATGTTTACATCATTGAGCCATCTGGATTTTTCCCAGATGGATAGACAGTGGTCCCAATACTATGTCTTCAATAATTCATGATTCAATCACTAGTTTGAGATGGTACCTGTATCATAAATAAGTTCCGTATATATTTGGACCTATTTTGGGGGAGTATATTCTGTTCCACTGAACTACTTTTCCCTATTTCAGTACCAGGATCAGACCAGTTACAGCAACATAACTTTTACTGCTGAATACGTGTAATGTTGCATACTTCCTTCTTGACCTTTTCTTTTTTTTTGTCTTCTCAAAAAAAAAAAACTCCAAAAGTTTCTAGTCAGTCTCTGTTTTATTTATTTATTCATTTGTAGGTGGACTTTAAATCATTGTCACAATTGCAAATTGAATGTCCCCTGAGTAAACTGGTTTGAATTCAGGTCTTCAAAGAGCCTGGGACCTTGCCCCCTTGAGGGATGGAGGCAAAGTGTGACTTCGGAAAGGGGGTCCGGAAAGCTGGACCAGGGTCCTCCTGGTGGAGCCCGTCCAGTGACCAGCAGAGAGCGAGATTCGCTTCCAGGAAGAGCCGCAGAGGCAAGAGCTGGAGCCGAGGAGTGGCCAGGCCCCAGGGAGCCCCGGCGGAGGGCAGATCAAAGGCAGGCAAGAAGCAACTGGTCCTCACAGTCGAGTGACAAAAGCCAGAGGGAAGCTGATGGAGTCATGCGGGTGACAGGAAGGCCCCCGCGGGCCTTCTAAGGGCCGCCTCCCCAGCGCCAGCCCGGGTCCGACACAGACAAATGTCTGCTGAGCCAGTAGACGGTGCAGGACGGCTCCAGGCAGGAGGGCCAGGGAGGACCGGGGCACGGAGAGAGACAAAGCGGCGAGCTAAGCTCGTGGGTACCTGTCTCAGAGCGGGGAGCCGAGGGGAAAGAGGTCGGGGGCGTCTCCGGAGGCAACTGTGAGCCTCGCTGCCCTGAGAAGCACAGCGACATACTCACAAGGAGCAGAAACACCCGCAGAGATGTGGCCAGAAGACCTGCTACCCCCTCCCGCCCTTCTTTAGACCCTCCCCCCACCCCGGCTTTCCACCCCGCCGGCCTTGTCACCTTACCCAGAGCGGGTCCCCGGAGAGGTCTGTGGAGCAGGTGGGAGTCCGGCTCTGGACACATCGTCTCAAAGGCGTATGCTCCGTGAGGTGGCTGGTCCTGCTGAAATCCCAGCCGGTGCTACGACGGCACAGAGCGGGGAGTGAGAGCCGGGCTGTGAGGCGAGAGGGCCTGGCCTGCTCCCAGCCCTGCCAGCCACTCGCTGGTGCTGCGAAGGGAAGGCCCTGCTGACCAACACGCCGTGGGCATGAAGCGACTCGGCATATATAAAGGGCCCGGCATACAGTAGGTGCTCAAGCAATGCTCCGCAGTGCCCACCCCAGCTCTTCACTGAGCTTTCTGGCTATATATGGGGTCTGGTAGGAGCCATATCGGTGTTTGCAGCTACCACTGCTAGAAACGTGTCCTAAATCTCAATAAAGCCGGGGGGCGGGGGGACAAAAGGAATGTGTTCTGACTTCCAAATTGTTGGTTCATCCAGAACCTTGGGAAGCCCCTACCTCCTTCTGTCTGCCCCAAACCAGTCCTGAGTCACTGACAGCACCCGGAGCAGCCTGGCTGGTGCCTCGGCCTGGCTGAGGTCGTTCTTCAAGATCGAGGAAAGGCTGACGAAATCAACCAGGTGGTGCGCGCCAAACGCTGGATGGGTTGTTTAAAGAGCAGGAGCCACAGGTCCTGGCTGAGGGGACATGTGAGTGACACTTCCCACATTCACAGTCTAGGAAGTAGCCCTGTGGCATGAGTACCACCCTGTGCCTAGCACCACGTTGAGCCTTCCTAACGGTTACTCCTGGAGTCCTCACAACAACCCAGATGTGTATGGGGGAGAAGTGGTGTTGCTGCCCTTAAGGAAGGGGAAACCAAGTGTCTGGAAGGTCCGGAAGTGTCTAGAAGATGCCAGACTCAGGCCTGGAAAGCAGACCCTCCATTTTGTCTCTCAAGACGTTACAGGCTGGCTCACACAGAAACATGGGAATGACCTTCCTGGGACCAGCTGGACAGGCCAGGGCCACGACCGCAGTCCCACATCCTGGCTAGATGATACGCCTGGAGGCCCTAACCGCCAGGGTTGCTGGTGAGATCCTGAAGAAGTCAGTTTGGCCAGGGGCCTTTTAGATCCCAAAGTGGGAGAGTGCGTCAAAGAGGCACCCAGCTATTACCCTGCTGCTGGCCCTACACATGCCAGGGTCCCTGTGTTGTCCCTGGGCCCGGGGAACTTCTGCCTCCAGGACACGGGAGAGCCCTCCACTGGCTGCTGGCTCTGTCACTGGCCACCAGGCAAGAGGCTCTCCACTGTGTGGATCTGGAGGACAACCAACACTTGAGGGAAATTTCCTATTAGCTTTTCAAACTCAAGCTCCCAGTCAGTCCTGCTTGGAGAAGGCAGGGGTGTGCTTCCGAAGGCAGGGTGAGGGCCTGGCAGGAAGCCAGCTGGGGAGCCCAGTCCCCAAAGGCCCGGTGATTCGTTGTGGCTACAGGGCTTCCAGGGTCAGCAGGCCACTCCCTGTCCCTTTACTGCAGACTCCATTCCCCATTTCTGTCCCGGCCACAACTCACTCTCACCCCTTTTCCCCTCCCCTTCATGTCAGACCACGGACTTCCCAGCAGGCTCCACAGAAAACCCTGTGAAGAAATGGGAGACAGGCCTTCCCTCTCTCTCTGCTTGGAGCAACACCTGCCCCTTCTCCAGCCTGCTCTCCCTGGGGCATCTTCAGCTTTCCAGGACCCTGCC
>NW_024424897.1:5503200-5509570 GCF_017311325.1 Ursus maritimus | reverse complement strand
CCCCCGGGGCCCCATGCCCTGAACGTGACTCAGCGCTTTCCGGCTACTCCCCGGCCGCCCGCGGGCTCAGCAGAGCGGAGACCCCAGTGGAGTGCAGGGCCTCTGCCTCCCTCTTCCTGGGGCAGGGGCCCGGAAGTGCCCCCACACGTGCCCTCCCTATAAGCAGGTGGATCTTTCTGGGCGGAGGGCAGGTTCAGTCACTGGAGCATGAACTCAAGGGCGCTGATCGAGAACCTACTGTAGGCAGCAGAGAGAGGCCGGCCTGCCTCAGGGGGCTGACAGCCTGCGCAGGGTGCGCCCCACCCCTCCTGCTGGCTAAGTTCGGAGATAAGAAGATTGCCCTCTTGGAAACATTTGGGAATTTAGGGTGCACTGCGAGCCTGTGGGATACAGGCTGGGGAAGCAGCATCACAGCCNNNCCCCCCCCCCCCCCCCCCAGCCCCCGGCAGATCTGGGAGGCTTTGGGCCGCACATGTGTGTGTTTGAAGTTGGGAAGAGGGACCCGGGGAAGAGGGGCTAGCCTTATAGCAGCTGGGAAGCCGGGAAGGGGTGTCCAGAGAGGAGAGCTGAGTTTGGTTGGGAGGGGAAGGAGGGTGGCCTTGGGGACCAAATCAGCTAAGGGTGGATTGTATTTGGTGAGGTGCTTCTAAGGGGTGGCCTGAGGCAGGGACACAGGTGAGTGGGTCACCGCACTGATCTGGACGATACCTGGAGAGGATTCAGGAGACAGCAATGAGAGAAAGTGGCCTGGTTCCGGTGGTGGAGCACAGAGGGGACTCTACAGCTGTTAGCCGGGGCGGAGGGGACACGGGGAATTCCTGCCTGGAGCTGGCTGAGGGCCAGGTCTTTCCCTGATGCTAAGGACTGATGGATCCTGCCCTGTGGTGGGAAACCAGGAGGTCTCCTTCCCTGACACAGTAGCTGCCCTGAGGCAGGGGACTGAATGAGATGACCCTGCCTTGGGAGTCCCCAGTGCACTCTTGGGGCCCACATGCTCTTGCTCTGAGCATTTGGTCTTCTGTTTGTGCGTGTCCCCCACACCCATGGAAGGGTCTTCCTCTCTGTCTGGATCCGTTGAATGAATGCATGAATGGAAGCCAGTGAACAGCGTCCCTGTTTCTCAGTGCCCTTTACCTGCCAGACACCACACACAATTGCATCTTCCGCAGGGCCTCGTTAATAAGGCCAAGGAGGGCTGGGCTGGGAGGCAAGGCCAAGGGTTCCTGAGGGCAGGGAGGACAGACCCGAGCTATCTTCTCCTGGCTCCGCACTGTCTTCCCAGCTCAGAGCCCTGGCTGCCGGACCTAGCTGTGCTGGTAAGTCCCTGGGAGAATTGGGGTGCACCCTGCCCGCCCTCTCCATCCGTCCTGCTGCGCTCCTGGAGCTCCCCATCCAGCAGGAGAGGCACGCACACTGCCAACGCGGTGAAATAAAGGGGCACGTGGGGGGCGCAGTGAATGGACAGGTGACAGATGTTCAGTTGGGTCCCCTAGCTAATGGAGCCCAAGAAAAGCCACCCTTACCTGTGCTGATATTCTTAGACCTGTTTCTTGCTGTGTGCCTCAGTTTCCTTACCTGTAGGTGATACTAGAAGGCTCCTAAGACTAGGGGCCCATGCCTCTATGACAGAGGACCGGTCCAGCTGCCCCCAGCCTGCCACAGAGAGAACAAACAGACCAGCCTCGCCCTCCACCCACCCCACCCCCACCCAGGAGTCTGGGCCTGCAGATCCCTCAGACCAGATTTGAGCCTAGGTCTGCCACTCAGGGGGCCCTACCCAGGCCTACTCTTAAGAATCAACTCAGGTTAGGGGCGCCGAGGCGGCACAGTCCGCAGTCGGTTAAGCATCCAACTCCTGGTTTGTGAGGAATTAGCCATAAATACGCAGAAAAGCAGGTAAATGACCAGAAACAGGCCACGTGTGACCTCCTGTGTCCTACGTGAAAAGGACACATTCACAGGATACTTGCAGCTCAGCAGGGAGCCGTATGCAGGACATCCTCACATCAGGTCCCTGGCTTAACCAAAAACCTCACCCCAGTGGGACGATGGGAGACAAGCTCCATCTTGGTCCTCTACGGAGGGAAACCAGAGCGCAAGTGCAGATAAACTGAAAACCCAGCACTGAGCAACCGAAAGAGTTGAAAGTGGTCACAGTAGGGGTGCCGGGGTGGCTCTGTCCTGGGATCAACCCCGCATCCCCCTCCCTGCTCATCAGGGAGTCTGCTTCTCCCTCTGCCCCCCCCCCAACTCGTGGGCACGGTCTCTCTCTCTCTCATACAAACAAATAAATAAATGAAATCTTTAAAAAAAAAAGTCACGGTTACTTCTGGGGATTGGCTTGAAGGACAGGAGAATTTTTGTTGTTTGTACACAATAAGTTTTTTTTTTTTTAAGATTTTATTTATTTATTTGACAGAGAGAGAGACAGCCAGCGAGAGAGGGAACACAAGCAGGGGGAGTGGGAGAGGAAGAAGCAGGCTCCCAGCAGAGCAGGGAGCCTGATGCGGGGCTCGATCCCAGAACGCCGGGATCACGCCCTGAGCCGAAGGCAGATGCTTAACCGCTGTGCCACCCAGGCGCCCCTGTACACAATAAGTTTTATTTATTTATTTTTTCAATTTTATTGAGATACAATTGACATATCCAAATCTTTAAAAATACTTTTTAAAGTACTGGCTCCATGCCCACTTGAGGTTTGAACTCACAACCCTGAGATGGAGAGTTGCATGTTCTTTTTTTTCTCTTCTTTTTATTTTTAAAGATTTTATTTATTTGTCAGAGAGAGAGCACAAGCAGGGGGAGCAGCGGGCAGAGGGAGAAGCAGGCTCCCCGCTGAGCAGGGAGCCCGATGCGGGACTCGATCCCAGGACACTGAGATCACGACCTGAGCTGAAGGCAGACGCTTCACCGACAGAGCCACCCAGGCGTCCCGAGAGTTGCCTGTTCTGACTGAGCCAGCCAGGCGCCCCCCGTAATAAGTCTGATTTTTAAGAGGTGCCTGGCTGGCTCAGTCCATAGAGCATGCGGCTCTTGATCTCGGGGTTGTGAGTTTACTCCGTGCTGGGTGTAGAGATTACTCAAAAATAAAATATTTAGGGGCGCCTGGGTGGCTCAGTCGTTAAGCGTCTGCCTTTGGCTCAGGGCGTGATCCCGGCGTTGTAGGATCGAGTCTGGCATCAGGGGCTCAATGTCCTTCCCTCCCAATAAACCCACACAGGAAGCAGGGAGCCTAGAGAGACCCAGGGAATGTGGTTGGGGGTTGAGTCCCGGCCCTCTGTGAGCTCCACCCTCTCAGCCTCCGACGCCCCACCCCCTCTCTCCCAAACGGGCCTTGTCTGGCCTTGTGGGATAGTGTCTGTTCCTGGCCCAGCCTCCCAGGCAGTTCCCACCAGGCCAGGGTTAATCTTTAGCGAAACACAGGCTCTGGGGCCCCCAGCCTCCTCACAGAGCTCCTGGCCTCCACTTAGAGCCGGAGTAGCCTGACTCCAGCGGCCTCGGGCTCAGCGGCCCCAGGGCCGTCCTAGCGCACAGGGACCGCTGGGATAGCGGAGCCGGGCCCTGCTCTGTTCTGGTGACCTCGTCGCTGGCCCGTTTGCCCGCACCGTGGGTTTGGGTGGGGTAAGGAAAGATGTGGGAGAGCCCTGAGTGCCGTACCAGTTTGTCCACACCAGCCCCGACGCTTGCCCCCTGAGATTCTCCTTCCCAGGACCTGGGCCCCCTGGTGGGGGAGGGGTTGAGGCGGAGGAGAAGGAGGAAGGCCGGGCCTCTTCTACTTCCCTCTACTCCTTCCTCCTGCAAGGGCGCCCTCTCCCGCCTGGCTCACAGCTGCCACACCTCCCACTCCGCCTTACTGGCGTTCAGGACCCCACTGTGCTTTTTATTACCCCAGTCCCTCCCACAGGGTCAGCAAAGGGGCCTCTTACTTGTTTCCAGACAGGGTGGCCTGGGGCTTTTCTCAAAGATTCCCTTGGCTGGAGTGCTTTCACCTCCACCCCCCACCGTACCCTGGGGGCTTCCAGAACTTTCTCAACCCCAGCCTCTGCCACTGGAGAGCCCCTTCATGTTCACTGTCTGCAGCGGCATCTTGCCAAGGCCACTTGGATGTTTTTCTACTTCCTACCCATCCACCTGCCGGCTCCTTCATGCATTCATGCATGCATTCATTCAGTGCTTAAGAAGCAGCCCACTGTCTTTGACCCTGTGAATATAGGGGTGACATTCTGCCCCCGGGGGGGTCTAGACTCTGGGTTCAGAGGCTGAACACCGAGGCAGCACCCCTGCCCACCCCCGCCAACGAAGAGCTCACAGTTCACGGTGAGCAAGTTCAAGGGAACCGGGGTGCCCTCTGGGGTGAAGATGTGGGGAGCTCAGTGCCCAGAGTGAGGCAGGAAGGGGGGCAGCGTGGCCTGGGTGGGAACGGGGCGGCTGACAGGGCGGTGGTGGCTGGGCCAAGAGCAGAGAAGACTGGGCAGCCTCTGGGCCCCAGCTCCATTCCCTGGGCGAACAGCGAACAGAACATCGGCTGGAAGGGCCTGGGGAGTCCTTCAGAGGCCCCCGGGGGGGCCTGGGCTGGGTTGGCTGTAGGCAGGGAGCCTGCCCTCCTCACTTCCTGGAGCTCTTGCTTTTGGGGAGCTTAGCTTCCTTCAAAGGGAAAGAGGGTCTGGACTGCCAGCAGCCTCAGGCAGGGTGATGGACTGGGGGCGGGGGTTGTGGAGGGGCGGGGGCGGTGGGGGCAACAGAGACCGCTCCGGCCCTGTCGCTACCTCTGGTTAATGTGCACCCGCCTCACCCCGCCCTGCCACTCAGGCCTGTTGGCTTCTGGGGGACAGTGCCCTCCCGCTGGTCCCTGCCTGCTCCCGACACACATGGCAAGTCCAGGCCCCAGCACCGCCGCCGTCGTGGTGGCTCTGACGGGGCCCACCTGGGAGCCACAGACTGGGACAGGACAGACACCTGTGCCTCAGGAGGAAGGTGACTTGCCTTCCCCCAGGGCTGCCACACAAGTGTTGGGGCACCTCCAGCACGTATGGCCTCACAAAGTCCTGTCCCCTACCCCAGGATTCTCCGCTCCCTTGTCACCTGTGTTTTCCTCCTCATCACACAAGACCGTGTCAGCAGGACCTGGGGCCACTTGGCCACCCCATTGTTAACGCAGGCCTCCCCGCCACATCCCCACCCTGGACAGGCCCAGGCCTGCCCCATGCGGCCAGCCCACTGCCTCCTGCCAGGAGTCCAAATACACCTGTTTACGTTTGGGCCTCAGCCCAGGATGGAAGTGCGCCTGACTCCTGCCCACCTCTCCCCCACCTCCCGCCTTCCTTCCTGCCAATGCTCCAGCTCACCCTCCTTCTGCAGGCCTGTTTGCCGGAGGGGGGGTGGGGTGGAGAGCCAGCCCCGCCCTCAGCGCTGTAGGGGGCCTGGCCTATTCGCTCCAGGTGGGCAGAGAGAGTGGGGCTTGGGGAATCCCGGGGTCCTCCAGACACCCAGAGTCACTAGAGTGTGTGTGGGGGGTGGCCTGACCCGTGGAACAGGGTGTACAGAGGCAGGGAGTGGAGGGCTCCTGAGGTCCGAGCTCCTGCCCATCCCCCATCACATTCCCGGCTGGGGGACACTTTGGGGGAGGAGGGCAGAAAAGGTGGCATGTCTGAAGGCCGAAGGCTGGCTCCTTGCTTTGGGAAGGCACTGTCTCCACACTCAAGCATGAAGTGGTTTTGGGGGCTTCTCAACTCAAAGATGGGGATCAGAGGACATGAGGAGCCCGCTTGGAGAGCTCGGGTCACGGGTGCAAAGCCACAAAGAGATCGGACCGCTCAGTACAATGTGGGAGCCTGGGGGTGGGGCAGTCTGCAAAATCTGCCGGGGGGGTCTGCGGTTAGAGGGATCCCCCACCTGCGTCAGTCTCCCCGCTGTGGCGCTGGTGCGAGGCCTACAGGGGAGTATCCTTGTTGTAAGAACTATGCGCTCAGGTGTCGAGTGCCAACGGGTGTCAGGTCTGCAACTTACCGGCAAATGGTGTGAAATCTATTTAGATTGGGATTACACTGAATTTATAAATAAATACGAGGTAAATGAACACCTTTGTTAAGAAGCCGCCCCGCCAAGGGCCGGGGCAGGAACGGATGGGGGATAAGCGGGGATGCAGGCTTTCTCCCCACTCCCTGATGCTGCCTGAGAGCGTGTGCCTGTGAAGCCCGGGGCCCAGCCCCTTCAGAGCCGCCCCCCCGCTTTGGCTACACGTCGGAAGCATCTGGGGACCCTTAAACATGCTCATGCCCGGGCCCCACCCCACCTGTCTTGTACCCCCCTTGGCCAGGGCTGGAGGCTGACCCTGGAGGTCCCTGGAGAAGGCCTTTACTGGGGACTGTGG
>NW_024424897.1:5499667-5503190 GCF_017311325.1 Ursus maritimus | reverse complement strand
GGGGGGGCGGGGGGGGCTGGCTTGGGGCTCAGTAAGGCCCCAACCCCGCTGGCCCCGCAGTGTGTGTGCCCTCCAGAAATATTTGGAATAATTAGCAAGTGAAAGCAGCAAGTTAGCATTGGGAATGCCAGGTTGGCCCAGCGCCAGACTTGAGAGAAGGGAAAGAAAGGGGCTTCGGGAGAAAGGGGTCCCTGGAGGCTGGGCAGGATTGTGCGAGACAGTGCCCGTTTGTGCCCCGTGTGTGGGAGGGGGCCGGGTGGAGAGGGGGGCTCCAGACAAAGCTGGAGTGACAGGAGAGAAAGGTGGCGCTGTGTGTCACCCCCATACAAATTTCCTGTGCCTCAGTTTCCCCCTCAGGACTCTGGTAGGCAGGTCCCTCGTGGAGCGCACCTGCTGGTGTGAGTGAGTGGGGAAGCAAGGCCTGGGCACCTTGACTTCCCCGGAGGCCTTCCTGCTCCTCCTCCAGCCCGCACTGGGCCTGGGAGGGAAGGCGCCAGGCTTCGTGAGCACGCGCCAGGCTCGGGCCCTCTGGCCTCACACCCTGTCCCTCCAGGAGAGGACTGAGGGAGGGTGGTGCTGGAGACAGGCCCGGGCTGGGACCTCAGACACAGGCAGGCGAGCCTGGGCAGGCCCTGGTGGTCAGGCACACATGAGCGGAGCCCTGGGTGTGCTCGGCCCCTGTGAGTCCCCAGGACCAGGGAAGGGGCTGTGTCTCCTTCGTCGCCCACTCCCGGGGCTGAGGGTGCCATTCTCCCCATTGTGCAGATGGAGGTGCTGAGGCCCCAGGCTGGAGGGGACCCCTGGAGGCTGCCTCTCAGCCCCTTTCTCCCTGGGGACACCGAGGTCATGGGGAGTTCATCAAGGGGCACTCTTGAGGCCTTCAGTGCCTCCCATCCTCCTCCCAGCCATTCCCCCTCCGGCACTGAAGAGAAAGACCCCCTCCTCCCAAACCGGCCCTTGCCTTTTCCTAAAGTTGCAAGCAGGTCCATTTTTCAGATTTTTTAACATTTAAAAATTTTTTTTATTGTAAATAACTTTCCATGAAAAAGGTTAAATTGCCCCCATAGGGCAGGAGGGTGGATGCGGGACGCAGACGGAGGGGCTCTGGGTAGAGCGAGACACTCCCCCCCGCCCCCCCGCAAGTACAGGCGGGCATGCGGGCGATCCCTGCCTTCCCGGTCCCCGAGGTTCTAGCAAGCTCTGCACCCTTCCCTGTTAAGCCTCAGCTATCACTACACTCGCTACATTAGTCTGTCCTCCTCCCCACTGCAGCTCAGCTGCCCCTGCCCCCAACCCCCCAGAACCCCAACTCCCTGCTGCGCTCTGCCTCAGGTCGGGCTCAAAGAGAAGGGATTTACGCTCCCTGCCCCACCTCTAGGGATGGGACCAGGAGAAGACCCCAGAGGCCTTCGAAACCTCCTTGCCCACCAGGCTCCCTGACCTTATTCTGTCTCTGCCCTCTGCCCCCTCCCCCCAACCC
This sequence comes from Ursus maritimus, assembly GCF_017311325.1. Taxonomy (NCBI): domain Eukaryota; kingdom Metazoa; phylum Chordata; class Mammalia; order Carnivora; family Ursidae; genus Ursus; species Ursus maritimus. The sequence goes on along the minus strand of NW_024424897.1, from coordinate 5,501,710 downwards.
CACCCCTCCCCCAGCCCCAGGGAGGCTTTGCCGGGAGAGGCCCCCAGGGGGTTAATTTGCTGTCACCTAATTAGCATTTGTTGTACCTGGGAACTTTCTCTGGATAGAGACCTGGGGAGGATGGCGGGAGAGGGAGAGGTGTCGAAGCTGAGGTGCCCTGGGGTGGGCCCTGTACTGTTGCTCGCCAGCTTGGCCAGGGCCGCTCCAGGTGCAGCTCCCACAGTGCAGGGCCCGGGGCTGGCGAGAGGAGGATCGGTGAAACACTGTGTATGGGGTGGGGGGGCCAGGGAGGCAGCCGTTCTGGACCTGGGCCCCCGTTCTCAGCCTCCTGGGCCGGAATCTGAGGGCAGCCTGGGCTGGGGGCTGTGAGGCCTCGTGGGGCCAGCCTCGGGAGACCTGGCCCAGCCCCTGCCTGGGCGACAGGGTGTCCAAGGGCCTGTGCTGGGGGGCAGTCTGGGCCCTGACGGGCACTGTCCGGAGGTGGGGCGGGGCCCGGCCTCTTACAAGAAGGCGCCCACACTGGCCCAGTCCTGCAGGTCGGCGGCCAGGGTGGCGTCCCCGGCCTCGAAGAGGGGCTCCGGGGGCAGGCAGCCACTGCCGCTCTCGTCCCAGGGGTGCTGCAGGAAGGACGTGGCCAGGAAGGTCTCGTCGAAGTCCAGGCTGTCGGCAGCCTGCTCCCCCGGAGGCCCCCAGGTGGCGGGGCAGTCGATGTGGCGGCCGTGGACCGTGAGGTCCACGTCCCCGTGCGAGGCGGGGCTCAGCGGCGGGCTCAGCTCCAGGGCCTCCAGCGCGCCCAGCTCGCCGCCCAGAGTGCCAGCCTCAAAGATAGCCTCCCAGTCAAAGTTGCCCTTGAGGGGCTCCAGCTCGCCTTGCTCCTCCTGCGTCAGCAGCAGGCTGCTGGGGGCCCGCGGGACCTTGGCCACCCGTTTGGGCAGCGGCTGTTTGCGCTTATGGCCGAGCCTGCCCTCGCCCGCACCCCAGCCCGCCTCCCCGGTGGCCTCCTCGAACTCCCGCAGCAGCTGCTGGGCCTCGGTGTTGACGGTCAGCGGCCCGGCCCACGGGGCGGCGCTGGGCTCCTGCGAGGCCTGGCGGGCAAAGGCCGGGTGGATGTGGACCGGGGGCAGCCGCCGCTTCTTGAAGGCCCCGCTCAGCAGCCGCTCGGCGTACTGGGGGTCGATGCGCCAGAAGCCCCCCTTGCCGGGCTCGTCCTTCTCCCGAGGCACTTTGATGAAGCATTTGTTCAGCGACAGGTTGTGGCGGATGGAATTCTGGGCACGGGAGGAGAGGAGAGAAAGAGGTCGGCTGGGTGAGTGGGAAGGGCCGGCGGTGGGGGGCAACGAGAGCTCCTGCCCACACGGGAGGAGGGACGGACGCACTGCTCCGACCGGTGGCTCTGGGACACCAGCCACTGGGCACCCGGAGCCAGGAGTGCTGTCGGGGGCTTTTGTTCCCTGTTGCCGGGATATCTGCCTGCTCAGTCATCCGAGCCCTGAGCCGCAGGGTGGCTCGCAGTGCCACCCCGTCCTGCCCTCCCTCCCTCACCCCACCGCTTGCGGCCTCTGGCCAAAGGCCACAGCTCCCCCAGGGCCTGGACAGCCATCTCACTCCGCCTGGGCCTGGCTGGCCCTCTGTTTGTGAAGTGAGTGGGTGGGTTGAGGCAGGGGTGGGGGAGCTGGGCTAGTCAGGGTGTGAGGGTGTGTGTTCTGAGCGGGTAGGGATGAAGTGGGGGGGGATCTGATGACTTTCCTTGTTTGTTGAGCCGGCTGCTGGCCTGGGTCCTCACCCGCCATGGCCCCCTCCTCCCGCCCAGGCTAGGAGGCCTCAGTTGATTATTATCCAGCCTAGAGCATGGTGCTCATTCCCGAGGTCCGTTTCCGGCAGCCTGAGCTTCACAGGCTTGGGGAGGGTCGGGGGTGGGGTCTCTCTGCTGTCTCACTGACGATGCAAATGCTACCTGCCCCAGAGTCAGGGCCCATGCAAATGTGGAGTAGTTTGGGACTGGGATTCTCCCGCCTGCTCCACCCTGCGGGTGCCCCCAGGGAA
>NW_024424897.1:5495284-5499657 GCF_017311325.1 Ursus maritimus | reverse complement strand
CCCTCTGCCCCCTCCCCCCAACCCCACCCCTCCCCCAGCCCCAGGGAGGCTTTGCCGGGAGAGGCCCCCAGGGGGTTAATTTGCTGTCACCTAATTAGCATTTGTTGTACCTGGGAACTTTCTCTGGATAGAGACCTGGGGAGGATGGCGGGAGAGGGAGAGGTGTCGAAGCTGAGGTGCCCTGGGGTGGGCCCTGTACTGTTGCTCGCCAGCTTGGCCAGGGCCGCTCCAGGTGCAGCTCCCACAGTGCAGGGCCCGGGGCTGGCGAGAGGAGGATCGGTGAAACACTGTGTATGGGGTGGGGGGGCCAGGGAGGCAGCCGTTCTGGACCTGGGCCCCCGTTCTCAGCCTCCTGGGCCGGAATCTGAGGGCAGCCTGGGCTGGGGGCTGTGAGGCCTCGTGGGGCCAGCCTCGGGAGACCTGGCCCAGCCCCTGCCTGGGCGACAGGGTGTCCAAGGGCCTGTGCTGGGGGGCAGTCTGGGCCCTGACGGGCACTGTCCGGAGGTGGGGCGGGGCCCGGCCTCTTACAAGAAGGCGCCCACACTGGCCCAGTCCTGCAGGTCGGCGGCCAGGGTGGCGTCCCCGGCCTCGAAGAGGGGCTCCGGGGGCAGGCAGCCACTGCCGCTCTCGTCCCAGGGGTGCTGCAGGAAGGACGTGGCCAGGAAGGTCTCGTCGAAGTCCAGGCTGTCGGCAGCCTGCTCCCCCGGAGGCCCCCAGGTGGCGGGGCAGTCGATGTGGCGGCCGTGGACCGTGAGGTCCACGTCCCCGTGCGAGGCGGGGCTCAGCGGCGGGCTCAGCTCCAGGGCCTCCAGCGCGCCCAGCTCGCCGCCCAGAGTGCCAGCCTCAAAGATAGCCTCCCAGTCAAAGTTGCCCTTGAGGGGCTCCAGCTCGCCTTGCTCCTCCTGCGTCAGCAGCAGGCTGCTGGGGGCCCGCGGGACCTTGGCCACCCGTTTGGGCAGCGGCTGTTTGCGCTTATGGCCGAGCCTGCCCTCGCCCGCACCCCAGCCCGCCTCCCCGGTGGCCTCCTCGAACTCCCGCAGCAGCTGCTGGGCCTCGGTGTTGACGGTCAGCGGCCCGGCCCACGGGGCGGCGCTGGGCTCCTGCGAGGCCTGGCGGGCAAAGGCCGGGTGGATGTGGACCGGGGGCAGCCGCCGCTTCTTGAAGGCCCCGCTCAGCAGCCGCTCGGCGTACTGGGGGTCGATGCGCCAGAAGCCCCCCTTGCCGGGCTCGTCCTTCTCCCGAGGCACTTTGATGAAGCATTTGTTCAGCGACAGGTTGTGGCGGATGGAATTCTGGGCACGGGAGGAGAGGAGAGAAAGAGGTCGGCTGGGTGAGTGGGAAGGGCCGGCGGTGGGGGGCAACGAGAGCTCCTGCCCACACGGGAGGAGGGACGGACGCACTGCTCCGACCGGTGGCTCTGGGACACCAGCCACTGGGCACCCGGAGCCAGGAGTGCTGTCGGGGGCTTTTGTTCCCTGTTGCCGGGATATCTGCCTGCTCAGTCATCCGAGCCCTGAGCCGCAGGGTGGCTCGCAGTGCCACCCCGTCCTGCCCTCCCTCCCTCACCCCACCGCTTGCGGCCTCTGGCCAAAGGCCACAGCTCCCCCAGGGCCTGGACAGCCATCTCACTCCGCCTGGGCCTGGCTGGCCCTCTGTTTGTGAAGTGAGTGGGTGGGTTGAGGCAGGGGTGGGGGAGCTGGGCTAGTCAGGGTGTGAGGGTGTGTGTTCTGAGCGGGTAGGGATGAAGTGGGGGGGGATCTGATGACTTTCCTTGTTTGTTGAGCCGGCTGCTGGCCTGGGTCCTCACCCGCCATGGCCCCCTCCTCCCGCCCAGGCTAGGAGGCCTCAGTTGATTATTATCCAGCCTAGAGCATGGTGCTCATTCCCGAGGTCCGTTTCCGGCAGCCTGAGCTTCACAGGCTTGGGGAGGGTCGGGGGTGGGGTCTCTCTGCTGTCTCACTGACGATGCAAATGCTACCTGCCCCAGAGTCAGGGCCCATGCAAATGTGGAGTAGTTTGGGACTGGGATTCTCCCGCCTGCTCCACCCTGCGGGTGCCCCCAGGGAAAAGGCTGGACATTCTGGGGCCTCAGCCCCTAAGTAGTCCCTGATCCTGATGGTGGCAGACTCGTGTCTGCCTGGCCTCAAGTCACCATCCTGCCTTGTTCATTCCTAGGTGTGTCGTCTTGTCCAAACCATGCTGGGGGACAGGGGTTTAGGGCCCAGAAGGCAGGGTGGGTGGGTGGGTCGTGCCCCCTGGCAAAGCTGGGATGTTTACATGGAGGCTTGGGCCCCTTGGCTGCTCTGTGCCAGGTTCCAGAGACTTGGAACATGAAGCCAGTGCGGCAGGCTGAGCCCCTGTGGAAAGCACCTGGCTCAGGTAATTGTCCCCCTAGGGAGGCTGACTGAGAAGAGGGGGAGGACAGGAGGCAGGAAACTGGGGAGGGGTTGGGTGAGGGGCTGGGCCAGCAGCTTTACTTTAGGAAGGCCCCAGAGCCCCACTACTGGGACACAGCTGGCCTTCACACCCCATTGCCCTCCCCCAGCCCCGAACTCCACCAGCCAACTGAAACAAGACAGGATGCAGGGCCTGGCAGGGGCAATGCTCCAGCATCCGATTCTGAGTCGGGCCTTGACAAGTGTCCTTCGGCAGGGTGGTGTCTAGGAATTCTAGCACTTGGGACAAAAATGTGTCCCTTACTCCATCATCCTCTCTTAGGGGACCATGTCCACACACAGTGTGGCCCTGGTCTCTGGGCTGGGTCTACTGGATGAGTGACAGGTGCTTTCCCCATGAATTTTGGGGTCTGCACCCTTTCTAAAGCCCTTTAAACATCTTCCCTCCTCCCTCTCTGAAGTCGGAGGGACAATTCCAGGCACTAGACTCCCTTGAGGTCTTTCCTCGATGGCCTTCCTCCCCTGGGGCGCTGGCTGCACCCAGCCTACTTGGCATGAGGACCTGCGACCTGAGTCCAGTCCACCCTGGTGTGGGGAGGGAGGAGGGGAGCGGGGAGGGAGCGGCCGCCACCCGCGCCTCCCCTACCTGCCAGGTGGGATCGGCGTGGCGGAAGTAGCAGAAGTTGTCCGTGATCCACTTGTAGATGGCCGACAGGGTGATCTTGGTGGCCTTGCTGGCCTGCATGGCCATGCAGATGAGCGTGGCGTAAGAGTAAGGCGGCTTCACGTTCGGGTTGGTGGCGTAGTCCACGTCGTCGGGGGGCGGGGCCTGCAACCCCGGGGGCGCGCTCCGCGACGTGCACGAGGACGTGGGCTTACCCGGAGTGTGCGGCTGCCCCAGGCAGGCGGGATCGGCCGCCAGGGGGGACCCAGGCGCGGCCAAGCCTGGCACCTGGTGGTAGCCGTGGGGGTCGGTGCCCCCCGGAGGCAGGGTGGGGGCCTTGGCGTTGAGAATGGAGAATTCCTGCAGCCACTGCAGGCTGGTCAGGCTGTCATCCAGGACGTCGGGCTCCTCCAGGCCGCTCTCCGGCCCGGCCTCCTCCGCCGCCCCTGCACCCGAGAGGCGTAGCCAGCTCTCCGCCATGTCTGCGGGGACTCTCCAAGGGGGCGGTCAACATCCACGGGCTGAGCCGGGGGTAGCCCGCCGCGCTCTCTAGCCCGCTGACTCCCGCGGCTTCGGTTACAGGGCCTCCCGGACGCGCGCTTCCATCCCGCGACCAGGGGGTCGCCTCCTCCGAATACGAATGTGGTACCTGCTGGGGAGGACCACAGCGGGAACTGAGCACTTTCCCCCACCCCCGAGGGGAGTGTGTGTGCGAGGGGGAAGCTCCTCTAAAATCGTCCCCGCTGCTGAGGAGGATCTTTTCTGGCCGAGGTCGGGGAAACAGAAGCTGTGCCCCGGGGTCCGACCCCCGCTGGGTCCGTCTCTCTTCCTCTCAGAGGTTTTAGAAGAGACTTTATTAGCTAAAGGAGGGAGGTGGGTAGAGGCCTTCTCCCCAAAAGCGGGAAATCAGCCCCTCCCCCCGCAACAAGTGGAAATGGGGCGAAGGAGCCCAGGAGGGCAGTATCACCGGGAGGCAGAGGGGGAGGTCGTCTGATCTTTGAAAAGAGATATTAGGATGGGAGATAACGGAGAAGGAAGGAAACAGGATAGGAGTTATAGGAGGGCGAGAAGTAAGTGTCCCCCAAACTCAGATGTCATTCCCGGGTCCACCAGTTCCGTCGAGGACGGATGGGAGAGCGGGCTGGTACGGACACCCTCCCTTCCCGCAGCCGTCTCAGTCCCTTACCTGGCTCAGAGCGCAGCCCGGGCCAAAGGAAGGTTCTGGAAGAAGTTCCTCCCACCCCCCGCGGCTCTCTGTCCCCAGCTCGAGGGCCCCGCCAGAGCCTCTTGTCGCCCCCCCCCCCGACGGCGCC
>NW_024424897.1:5465214-5494949 GCF_017311325.1 Ursus maritimus | reverse complement strand
GCGCTTGGGGTTTCCTTTCCTCTCCTCCGGGCTCATGTTTCCGTGCCCTTTCCAACCCTCCCGACCCTGAGCATCGTCACGGTGCCCGCAGGCAGGTCCGACTCTCCCCTGCCGCCTGCCGCTCAGGTCCGCAGCCGGGGCTGCACCGATCTCAGGCGCCCCGAGGCGGGTAGGTTTTCCCGGCAAGCGGCTCCCTCCCCACCCCTGTACTCAGCCAGGTTCCCGGAAGCTGACTTTCCAGAGGCTTCTGCGGAAGGGCTCTCCCTCCTTTTCAGATAGCTGAGGAAACGGACCCGGTGAGTGAAACTCAGAGAAGCCACGGACTCGCCGAATTCTCCTCGCAGGGTCATTTGCCCCGTAGTGTCACCAACTTTTAAGTGGTAGGGACTAGGGGTGGGGTGACACCAGGGGCTTCCTCATCCGTTCCCCTGGCTTCCCTCCTGCCACCAGCTTTCCTGCTCTTCAATTACTGAGGAGCTGCAGGGGCGGCAGTTCGGTTTAAGGGCGAGGGTGAGGCGAGGCGAGGCGAGGGCTCCTTACTCAGGCCTCTGCCCAGAAGCAGGAGGGCATAGGTGGGAAGCCTGTGCGCACCGGGTGGCACGTCAACTCCCACCTCCCACCCCGGAGCATGTCTTTCCCTACCCCTCGCCCTCTCCCACTCCTCCACTTCCAGATTCTCTTGAGTAAAAATATTTGAGCGCTGGACAAAGTCTTTCACAAATAAGCCAAGGGCACAGTTAACAGCTCTCCTTCCCTTGTAAACAGTTTTATTCGTTTTTAAGAATCATGCAGCAATCCATAAATATTGCATCCTCGATGTCCCCACTGTAGTGTGCCCATGAGTGTACTCCAGGGAGCGAGAGGGTACACGGATGGCACCAACAGTACACACACACTCACACACACCAGGTGTGCAGGTCCTAAAGCGAAGTGATCGACCAGCATGCCGAGTTCAGGCGGGCAGGACACTAACTCTCCCCGGGTGAGACGGCTCAAAGTGTGTGGGTCTGTGCCCAGGAGATGCCCCAATGTGGGCCTAAACTCTGGCGGGTGGAACTGGGTGAGGAAGGGAAAAAGGCTCTGTGAGGCCGGGATCACCACACCACCTGGAGGCCACTGGAGAGCTCAGCCCTCTGACCGGAGTCAGCGGGAGAAGCCGCAGGCCTCCAGGTGGTCTGTGCCCCCTAGTGAAGAGCCAGGTCCCGTCCCATTCTCTCTGGGTCAATTGCTCGGAACATGACTGTCTCCAGATGATTGATCGGGGCAGTAGGGTTGGCAGCTGCCCTGTTCCCTGATCAGGCTGACTAAAGACAGCTCCCTTGGTTGGGATAGTTCTGCTTGCCTAAGAGCCAAATAAGAACAAAGAGGGGGGAGGAGAGAGAGAGAGAGATGGAAGGATCAGTCTGAGAAACAGGAGTGAAAGGGCGGTTTCTAACCCAGGCCTGTCTTCATTATGGAACCAAGGCCTTGAAGAATCTCTGCGAGCCTCTTGCTGGGGGAAGAGCCAGCATGTGCTATGAGGAAGGGCACAGGCAGGTCCTCCTCAGAAGAGGGTGATAATGGCTACTCTCAGGGTTCCCGGCCACTGTGGCTACTGTTTACCTGCATCTCCTTCATCTCGGGTGACACCACACTGTGAATATGACCTGCCAGGAGGGGAGGGGAGCTGTGTGCCACCCCCCCAGGCGGAGGGAAGTCCCCCATTCCCTGGGGCTGAAACTTCAAGGAAATCAGGAAGTGGGGTTATTGCTCGGATCTCAAACACAAAAGGGGCCTTAAGAATGTTGGGGGAAAGAAAGGATAAGGAGTGGGGCCTGAAGCAGCAGAGTCCACAGCAGGACCTTGGAGAGGGGGACAGGGGACTCAGGACAGAAGCTTCTCTTCAGGCTTGGTTCCTGTCACGTCTGTCAGGGCAACAGGCCTTCCCCCAACCAGGGCAGGACCTGAGCTATAACCACTAGGCCCGGCAAGGGTAACCACCGCCTGACGGTACAAAGAAGCCACACAGAAGGTGCGAAGGATTCCCTGGGCACTGGGCTCTCTTTGGGGTGCCGGAAACAGCCCTGAAAAACTCTGTCAGGGTAACAATTCCAAATATGAAGATAGGCCATCATGATGGGCAGAGCCGAAGGCCCCACCACATCTCAGCCTCACGAATGGCTGTATCTGACCTTGCTTCCCGATCTCATGCTCCACCGAAAGACCACCTTTTCCCAAAGCCAGTCGACAGCCCATCTGTCCAAGAACTAGGCGGAACCCACTGGCGACACCAGTGCTGAGAGAGGAAGAACTCCCACCAGCTTACAGCCTGGCCTTGCTGTTTCAGCCTTTCGTCCACGTGCCTTCCCCCAGGCTGAGGGTGGGGGGCACGGGGTTTGAACAGTATCTCTAAAGAGCCTGGGGAAGGAGTACCTCCCCATCTCCCCACCCCCCAGCCAGGCTCAGCAGATCTGGAAGGCCGGGGAGGAAAACCCGTGGGGTGGGGAGGCCCCCATCCCCGCTAGCCCCAGCTCGCAGCGTGCTCTGCCACTTCCCTTAGGCCTCCTGGGCACCAATTTGAGAATCGCTGTTCCACCCCCTCCCTCAGCTATTTAACTACTAACAAGAAGGGGTGGAGACAGGGACAACAGGTATAAGAATGTCACCTGACGGGGTGCAGTGATGAAATGTGAGAATACAGGACAGCTAACACAGTGCCTGGCACATAGAGGTGGCCGAAAATGTGCTCTTTGAAAAGTCACCTGAGGATGGCGTCCCAGGCCTTCATGAATGCACCTGACCATAAATAACCCTCCTAATGTAATCACGTAACCGGAGGATTCTCAGATCTGAGGCCTCCTTCCTAAGCAGACAGACACACGAGGCCCAGGACACTAGCTCTGTGACCAGAAGCAAGAACTGTTTTCCAGTCAACCTTTTGGTTGCCACTGTTTCTCATCTGTGAGAAAGGAGCTCCTAATGCTTTCTGAGGGAAACTTGGCTTAGAGTGAAAACTGGCTTTCCCTTCTCACAGGAGCCACCCCCCAACCCTACCCCAAAGTGGAGGGTTCAAATTGCTTATGATGTTCCAGAGACCAGAAAATGCCAGATGGGTGTTTGTAATGAAGCTGCCAAAACTCCAGGTCCTCTTGGTTTGCCCCCTAAAGAGAAAAAGATGAGAAAAACCAGCCTGTGGACCTGGGCTCCGCCTGCACATCAAGATAGGGTGGCCACATCCCAGAGAGTCTCTGCAAAGGGTCTCATGAGCTGCAGTTCATGGAGAGGCTCCAGCCCACAAGAAGAGAGGAGGCTTCTAGTTCCTTCTGGGAGGGGAGGGGTCATGGTTCTGGAGGAGACCGGACTGGGAGCAGGAGCAGGTGGACCTCCACGTCCAGCTTTCATCTGGATGCAGTCTTCATGGTCTCGCTGAGGACGCCCAGGAGGCCAGCAGTCCAGAGAGGCCAGGATGGAAGGTGCGGGCAGGAGGGAGCCCAGGTGCACGGGCTGGGGCTCTCAGACGGCCAAAGGACCCCACACACAGGGCCTGTCCTCGGGGTCCTCCAGGCTGCCGGATGATAAGCGCCGGCGCTGTGTGTTCCGACGACTGACAACGTTGTCATCAGCCTGCCAGGTGCCTGGAGAGGAGAGAAGGAAGGGTATGGGAGCCGATGGGTCCAGATGGCCTCTCCAGCAGGACAGCCCAGGAATTGGGCACGGAGGGTAGCAGGATGCGTGTTAGCTGAAACTCCCATGTGTGTGCGGGCCACAGTGAGGGAGAGAGAACTGGGCGCAGTGGGCGCCTTGGGGGCAGGGGACGGCTCCTGTCCTCATGCGCTAGGTACAGTCACGGCCGCCGTGGAGACTACTGACGGAGAGGAACATGCAGGGTAACTCTTGTTCTGTGAACTTGCCCTGCGATCCACTTCTCTGTGTTTATTTGTTTTGAAGTTTGTCTGCATGTTATGGTGGACAGGACAAAGAAACCAGGTCTAGCTGAGGTTTTCGCAGGAAGCAGTGGAGAGGAGTGAGAAGAGCGTGTTAATGTGGGTCCGGTGTCAGTGTTTGCTGTGGGGGCTGGGGCAGGGCAGGAAGGGGCTGGTAGCCCAGCAGGGTGCCAGGGACAGAAAGGCAAGGGGGGAGCTGGTGTGATGCCGGCAGCACCCCTCTTGCACACCTGCTGCTCTTCATCCCCTCCTGCCCCGAGCTGCCCGCTGAGGTCACCATCAACCCTGGAAGACAGCAGCCCAAGAGCCCTGGGATGCCCCAGGCAGCACCCATTAAACTTCTCGTCCTCCCCCAGATCCGCCGCTGCTCCTGCACGAGCACGGAGCACCGGCTGCTGGGGCCGGAATGCCGTTTGGCTCCCCTGTGCTTGGTGCTTTGGATTTAATCCCTCGCTGCCTCCGGTTCATCCGCCTGTGGTCAGAAAACCCGGGCTTCACTCCCAGGTCCTGACTGACTGGCTGCGCGCTCCTGGGCAGCTCATGTCCCCGGGAACCGTGGTTCTCCCACCCATCAAATGGGGGCCGAGTGCTCTCCTCCCAGGACTGACTCGCAGGGTGTGCCCAACAACTAGCCCCCGTGCGTTGTTCAGGCCACCCTTCTCTCTCCAGGGGTCTCCCCTCAACTGTCCTCCTGGCCCAGACCAGCTCATCCAATCCGTTCCCTCCAGGGCAGCGCGAACCTCCCCCACAGACAGAGGCTCCGGGTGAAGACCTCACTCCACGGGGCCCCGCGGCCCTCCCCGCAGCCTTCCCCTCCCCGTGGCCCGCTTTCATGAGGCCCCCCAGCCCGGTGAGGCGGGCTTGCTCCACGGTGCCCCCCAGCCTGTCCCGATGCTGCAGTGCGCATGTCACACTGCCTCTCTCACTGCGAGGGAACCAGGAACCCCTGCCCTCTCCCCGGGCAGGCCTGGCCCCTCGGAGGACTCAGGCGGGGGACAGACCGGGCTGCCCGGCTGCACAGGGAGGGCCCGAGGCTCACTGCGCTCATGTTGGAGGGGGCTGTGCTCCAACGTCCGGGGTCAGCCTCATGCTAGGGCCAGCCCGAGACCCTCTAACGGTCCAAACGCTAGGATTAAGTGGGTATAAACTGCTTACTTCCCATAAGGGTCCTGGCATGATAATCCATCCTTAGGCTCTAACAGTCTGTGGAGGTGGCCCCAGGGAAGAGAAGTGGGCAAAACAGAACATTCGTAGGTATCTCTCACACCCAGATGGAATTTGGAGGTTTCTCTTCCCTGGAGTCTGGGATATGGGTCAAAAGTGCTTTCTCCTCTAAGGGTGGGACTCTTAAGTGTGACAGGACGAAGAGAAGGCAAGATCGCCCTTTAGGTTAGGAACCCCCAAAATGCAATGAGTTGTTCGTTCACTTATAGAATTTGGTAGATCTCATACCTAGTCCTCAATGTTTATGGGGCAGGACTCCGGAACGGCGGCTGTTTGGTGGGAGAGACCAAAAGCAAACGGTGAACAAGAGAGAAGACACGCACGCACGCACACATCACAATCCACGTCGCCGCCGCCGACCAGCACGCCACGAGACGCCGACCGATGGGCTGTCCTGACTCAGGTCACGTGAGGCCCTGCTACCAACTCCACCACTCGAGAACCCTCAGCCAGGGTGGAGAACCGTTCCTCCGGAACAGCCTCAAGACTCAGAGCTCACGCATCTGTGCTCCCTGGCTTCTTGGCTCACTCGGTGGCGAGGGGGAGGTCGAGCAGCGGTAATGAGGTGCCCTCCCCCCGGCAAGGGGGCTGATGGGCCCTCAGCAAAGCCCTGCTGCTGCTGCCGGCCGCCACGTCCAGCCCTCCAGCCACACATCCGGAGGTGGTGACTGAACAGGAGACGGATCAAGGTGCCTTCCCTTGGACTCCCATCTACAGTAGGAGAAATGGGAGAGCAGAGAGACCTCTAGAGGTAGACTTGGGGAGCATATTTAGGGGAATTCCGCACACCCTTTTCCTGCCTCTACCAAGCTCGATGTAAGCGCTAGAATAGTCTGATTGTCTCGAAGAGTTTCCAGTGGAAAGAGAAACCGAATTCAGATTTTCCCTTCATGTCTATGAAGCGTAAACTTTCCTAGCAGCAGATCCGCCTCGGGTTACGGGCTTGAAGAGAGGCGTGAACTGAACTGCAGGTTTCTGTAGGTACTGTTAGGTTTCATGGGTAATGTCCACTCCTGCACAATGAGGTCATTTAAAAATATATTTCTATTTCCACCAACAAAGCCAAATGATTTTTCCTTCCCCCCCCCCCCCCATCACATACACTACGCAGAACCTGTTCACAGACTCATCACTGGTCCCCTGGTCACTCTGCTGCCACCTGCGTGATAGTCCACCCAACTCCCTGGAATCACATCTACTCAGCCTGGCGTCACGACTCTAACCTGCTCACCACCTGCATCCGTCAACTTCGACTTCCTCCCTTTGAGACCTTGGAGAACAATCTCAGAACACGCCACCCCCTTGGTCTTGGGGCCCAAGAAGGCTCAGAAGCTTCTTAGGGGAAGAAGGGCTGGCAGGACACAGGTGCCCTCTCAGTGACACTCCCATGAGTGTGATGAGAGTGGTGAGGATGGGGACCCGCGTAGTCTTTGTCATCAGCTCGGTCTCCCGGCAGAGCGCGTGTGAGCATGGGGAGGGCGGCATGTGGCACAGGGGAGAGTGTGGGATGCTCCCCGTGGCCCTGCTTCTCCTCAGCCCTCCGTGAAGGGAGCGGCGCCACTTGGAGGGAAACAACACTCAAGCAGAGACCAAGTGCCTGAGAAGTTGTCCTGACGGCCGCAGAACATGGAGCCGAGTCAGCCCGCGGGTGTCTCAGTCACAGGATGGAAGTTTGAGCTTACAGCTGAGGGTGAAGAGGCCTATTTATTCCACGGGACTATCAAAGTGGCTACTCCTGCCACTAACCCAACAGAGGCTTCTGGAGAGTTCCCCGTCCCGTTGCTACCAGTGTGGTGCTAAGACCAGAAGCAGACAAACCTTTTACCAAGAAAGCAGACGTGCTTTCCCTCTCCCGCAAGAGCCCTTGGGACCTCTGGGGAGGGTACAAGGGGACACCTCAAGTGCTTCTACCTGAGTCGCTCTCCCGACAGGCGTCACAGGCATTGGGTTGCACGACTGGCCTGGACTGTGGACCTAGTTTCATCTCAGCCCATTGGCTGAGAGCACCGTAAGGAACCCCAGGGATTCCCTCCTCTTCCTGCAAGCAATCCCGTAAGTGGAATAAATATCACCAAGCAGGCTGGCCAGAGGGGGTCAGGAGGAGGAGGAAGCAGAAGGAACAAGCTCCATTTCCACCAGCAGGGTTGGCTAAAACTGTTCCCAGCAGCTCCCTCTGACCAAATCCTCTGACCAGTGGGTGGGGGCGCCCCTCGAGGGAGGCAGGAGCCTAGCCAAAGGATGGCTGCTATGGAGCGGCCACAGACACAGGGCAGAGAGGACAGAGATGTCATCTTTCCCGACTAATGACACAGGAAAGCCAAATCAAATCCTCCTCATTACGCTTGCCACAGAAGCATCCCCGTATTTCGTGGAGCAGGGATTAATATACCTTTGCAAATATTTTTTCTCAGAGAACCTATCGAATGCAGGCCCTTGCCAGTCAGGACTGGCAACGTAAGCAGGAGCCTCTGGGACGTGCGCACGCCCGGCAAGCGCGGTGTTGGACACAGCGTGGCCAGGGGGCAGGGACAGGGCTGGCGCAGTGAACATGAACTTCCACACGAAGGCTACGTAACAGAAATGAGCTTCAAAAGAAACAAACCAGACAGACAGATTTACGTTTGGCAAAAAGACGTGAAAAACAAATGGACAGACGGAAGCGAGGTAAGGAGTGGGAAGGCAGGAGGTGACGTGTGCCCGGGCCCCACAGCTCCAGTCCAGGCCTGACTGGGTCCACGCTCCCTCCTCCGCCGGCAGGCGGGAGAAGCAGCAGGATTGACATGGCATCTTTTGGCCTCAGGGAACGTGAAGCGTCCTGGGCAGTATCTTCAGGACACACTAAATAGAAAACAACCAGAGAGAGGCCTTTGAAAGGCTGGAGAAAGCATGTTCTGGGAATTACGGCTTCCTGGCCACCAGCCTGTGTGGGGCCGGGCATGCGAGGCCCGGTGTCTCTCACGGGCTGACGGACAGCGGCCGCCATAGGAGGCTGCGCTGCTCCAACGCCTCTAGACGCTTCGCTGAGCGAGTAAAGCACTGGACCCATGATGTGACGTGGCTGTCCTGAAGTTCAAGTAAGTCTTCGTTTCAGGGGATGTCGAAGAGCTTACAAACACCACAACATGGAGGGTGATCTCTGCCGTGAAATCAGGAGGCCGGTTTTGACCTCGTCCACCTGGGCAAGACTTGGCTTCAGGGAAGCGGTTCATGGAGCCCCCGAGTGAGCACACAGACTAGAAGGAGGTGAGGGCTCACGGTGTGACTAGCACGGTTCCTGCATAAGAAGTCATCCCAGGTTCGGCTTAGTATCAGGAGAAGGGACAAGGGGCATGTGGATAGCCCTGGCCAAATTTAAAGTTAGGGCTCCAGGGAGCACAGTCACCCTCGACCCCTGACCTCTCCTCTGGGATCCAAGTCTAATAGGCACAATGAGACTGGTAACCCAAAGCTCACTGGCTCAGAGAGCCACGTGCTGATCGAAACCACATCAGCTTTCCAATTCCTCCCTGCTCCTAACGAAACAAACTCCTTCCGAGGAGCAAGGGATCGGATGATCGGATCCCCTTTTCAAGGACTCAGGCTAGCTTTCCAAGACCTTCTCAGAGAGGCAGGGTCTGCCTCAGACTTCCTGTTGATGAAAACAAGACCAGGCCACCTGCCGTGGGACCCCCAGGATCGGGGTGGAGGGCTGTGGTCAGGCCAATTCAGAAGGAGAGGGGGTTTTACTCCTGTCTTCCTGTCCTAACAGTCTTGCTCAGAGCAGGGTCTGCTCTGAGCACAAAGTTCAAGGACTCTCCCGAGGCCTCCTCACTTCCTTCCAGCATCTGGCTTCCAGCATCCTAGCACGGCCCAGGCCTTCTTGCTGGAAGGGCAGGGCAGGAGCTGGGTGTCCCAGGGTGAGAGCAGGGGTGCGAGCAGGGGAGCGTCTCCCACCAAGTTCATGTCCAGCAGACGGCCACTCACCGGGTAAGCAGACCTCAGGGCACAGCTTATTGTCCAGTGCTTTCACGCTGGCGATGCCAAAGTCATTGTTATTGTCACACTCCATACCTAGAAATGCGCATGTCCTCTGGCCTGTAACGGAGTTAACGCAGTTAGAGAGGGCCTGGCTGTATTTTTTCTCTGCTTTGCTGTCCTTAAAAAAAAGTCTTAAGGATGGAGACAAAAAAAATCAAATCATATGTTAAAAAAAAGACAGTAATTAAGTGGGTAAAGAGTGGACAATAAAGGAATCAAACTCTGTGGGCCTGTCTGTGTTTTGGCTCTGTCCTGCCCTGTCTCCCGAACTGGCCCCTTCCCAGCCGGTGTGGAGACCACTGGGGAGGGCTGTGGGATGTGGGCTCCACAGAGAGCCGCACGGGGGCGTGGAGAGAGGCTGCCCCCGCTCTCGCCTGTGTCTGTTGGGGCGCATCGGTGTTTATGACCACAAGGCTCTGTAAGATGATAAATACATAAAACAAAAACTAAAGGTCGCAGGTTCCATAATTTTGCATATTAGTCAGGATCACCACATTCACAAAATTATGTTTTATTTTCCTATGAAACTTAGTTTGTTATTTTGAGTGTGTTTTAAGGGTCTGAGCAGAAACGTACGGATGTGTAAAGGGAAGGGGAAGGTTTCAGATGTTATTTTTTCTAGCTTCCCCCACGCCTCCGGTTTTCTCTTGATGAAAGGGAGAGGAAAAAACATAAATCCATCGTGTGGGCTATGGAATGTCAGGCGGAAACCGCCCGCCACCCGGCATTTTTCAGAAGCGAACATTCTATGGGGGGGAAGCGATGGCAGAGGGTGACTTGGGAACCCCGAGCACTGAAGGCATCCACCGAGTCGATGAAGCACCCGACCCTGTCTTGGGCTGGCGTGCAAGTGCGGCGGAGGCACAGCCTTGGCGGCCAGGCCCTCCTTTGGGGCAACTGGCTCAGGCGGAGTGGTCAGGCCAGCATGCACACCCCTGGACCCCCCAAGCAATGGCCAACGCTAAAGCAGAAGCAACTAGGATGACATCTGTCCAGGCTGGGGTCCGGGTCTGCTTTGGAAGTGCCCCCTTCTGCAGCAGGCCCCTCAGAGCAGCCCAGGGCACAAATGCTGGCTCCCGGAGCTGGCGGAATTCCATTCCCAGGGGAATTCTCCCAGCCCCACCTCCTCTTCCCACTTCCTTGCTCTGTAGACCATTCCTTCTCTCCCAGCCTTCCTGGACACAAAATGCTTCCATCTGAGGATATAATGCAGGCCTGAGTAAAGCCTACCAATACTTGCCCACACTGAGCTGCTGGTGTCAGACTCTTTCTCACACCTTCTCTGTGCCCGCTGGCCCCTCAGGTCCCTCTGCTACCGCAACGTCGGCCAGCTTCTTCACTAAAGCAAGACCAAACCAACTGCCTAACAGTCCTTTCTCCCAAGTGGAGGGCCGCCAGAGCAGCTCTGTGGGGCTCGGCCGAAAAGCGGAAGTGGCGAGGGAGGTGATGGGGCTGCCCAAGAAGCCTCAGAACCTAGTCCCCGCAAATACAGAGCTCCCATGTCCTTTCTGCAGCAGCTCTGTCCTGACGCCCTTGGTGCTGAGGCCTGGAAAGAGCCAAGAAGACCGCCGCGGTCCTCAAACACCCTGTTGGCTCTGATATTTCATCAATAAGACAAGCTTTCCCCAAGAGCCGCACAACTGAGGAGAGCCGCCGAGTCCTACCAGTGCCCCTTTCTGTACCCTTTAAAGAAGACCCAGGAAAGAAATCTAATAAGAGGGAGCAAAAGACCAGGTCTTTTACCATCTTCTTGTGTGGGCGATCCGTCCTCTTCCTCTATGACATCATTTCCCTAGGACAGAAGGAAGGCGCTATGAGTCTATAATAGCAGTAAAATGAATATATTGATCAGCTGAAGACAGAAGTAACTGGCCTAATGGTATCTCACTGCAGGGCCCTCATCAACAGTATACAGCTCCCATCATGTCTGAGGAACCTAGGAGCCTGGGCAGAGACAGATTTTGTTTGGGAAAGGCATGGTCTGCCTGTGGGGACCAGGTCTGAGGCCCGTTACAGATGGACCCAGGGAATGTCAGGAAGAACCTTGGTAACAGTTTAGCTCATACTGTCTCTTGAAGGTGGAAATAAATGCTGTCAAATGAAAAAGCAAATAGTAAGATCCTAAAACTTCCAGAAATTCCTGAGGACCCCAAGCTGTATCCGGATACTCCTGTGAGAGCATCTGGCTCAAGAAAAAGTTCTAGTGACCTCACTGTGACCTGGGTGTTTCAGCACTTCCTGAACACCTCTGTCAGGGCATTCTGTGCTGAATTGTAATCCTGTCCCCACCACCTGCCATGGGGCTCCTGGATGAGTACATAGTTGATTTAGTTTTTAGTAGTCTCTATACCCAACATGGGGCTCGAACTTATGACCCTGAGATCAAGAGTTGCTGAGCCAGCCAGGCACCTCTGGATGAGGATATATAGTTGGGGGTGGAGGGGATGGGGGAGGCTAAAACCAGGTCACTGGGGTCTTTATGTCTTCCAGTGCCAGGAGGTGCCTGCGACACAGTCATTCTGGGTAAATACTAAGTGAACGAAGGACGAACACATCCTCAGGTCTAGGGTCTGGCCGGGAAGGGTTCCCTCCAGGACTCACCCCACGCCTCTTACACAGCGACCAGTGCGCTGAGCTAAGTAAGAGACAGTCCACTGACCAGCATGGCTGCTCTTCCCTCTACACCACTCCCCACCCCTAACTGAGCCAGATATGCCACCTCGGAAGGTTTCTTCCAGAACAGCCCCCATCCTACTGCATCCCCCGCCAGCGCCAACAGTCCCTCTGATGGGAGGGAGCCCTGCTGCCCGCCATCGGCGGTACCTCAGCGTCCTGCTCTTCAGCAGCGAGGCCGACGAAGTTGCTGTCTGGAGATGAGGACGGCATCACCTGCCAAAGAGCGACAGACATCAAGGCACAGATGCCACGGTTCTCCTACCCCGCCCGCAGGGCCGCGGACTGAAACCAAGTCCTTGGGGCAGAAGTGACACCAGATGGAAGAATCAGGCGTGGGGGTCTTTGATTCCATGGCCCTACCTTGCTGTCCATGGCACTCCTTCCCAGCACAGCGGGCGACTGGCAGGCATCCCTGGCAGACCCTGGCCTGAGCTACTCTGGACACGTGTGCAGAGCACAGAGCAGCAAAGATGCTCCCCGGGCTCCTCCCTTACCTCTCCTTCTTCTGAGGGCGCCCCGCTGGCGGCCCGGGGCGAAGGGAGAGCCTCTCCCTCTTCCTCAGTGCCCGGGGCGATGTAGGAGCCAGACATGGAGGAGACCGTGTCGGTGCTGATCTGGGAGTGCTGGCTCTGGGAGGACACCATGGACATGACCGACTGGGCCAGACTGCTGCTGGCAGGGTCTGTAGAGACAGAGGTGGAAGGAAGGAGACTGGAGGTCAGGCACGGCTTCTGGTTCCTCACTGAGGAGCCGAGCGGCCTCCCGGTGCTCGCGCGGCCAGTGGGGGACCACGGTGGCCTTGCCACACCCTTGCCCACAAAGGTGTAGGTTTCAGGTGTTCCGAGGTTCTGCTCCTTCACATTTTCGAGCTCAGAACTCAACCCAGGGAGCAAGGATCCGCTTGTCCCTGACTCAGCGTTCAAGGAGCCCATGACGGCAGGGCCGGGGGTGAGATGAGCCCTCCCCGCAGCTGTCAGCAGGACCCCCCGGCCTCTGAGAGGGGCCTGGTTTTCATGCAGCTTAGGTATCAACCTGCCGGCCCTGAGGCCCTCTGGAGGGGCTGTCAGGAGCACCGAGGACTGGGCTGAGCAGAAGAACGTGCAATTACTCCCACTCCCTCGTGTACCTTCTGGGGAGGAGATCGTGGAAGAGAGAGGCGTCCCTGTGCAAGAAGACTGGTCAATAGCTCCCGAGGATGACAGGGTAAGATTCTCACTTTCTGGGGTTACACCACATTCCTGGGGGGAAAGAGAGGAAGCGTGTGAGGGCCAGGGGCCTGGGGAAGGAGGGGGACACCGGGAGGCCCGAGGGCCCCAGCGTCAGGAGACTACGTGCAGAGCAGGGGCGGTTTCTCTTTTGTCCTCACTCCCCTGCAGCCCTGGGCTGGAAGGGCTGCCTCCCAGGGGAGATGCCAACTTCAGTCAGCACACCCTGCCTGGGGCTCAGCATCTGCTCGGGCCATGCAAAGACTGGAGCTCAGGTGACACAGGTCACCCAGCAGCTGTGACACGGGAACACCCGGGTTTCCCAGGATTAGAAACCGCTTTCCTTCTGAAGGAGAACACAAAGCCAGCAGAGGCCTCACTACCTGCGAGGTGGCCCCACTTGGATATCGGGTTAGTTCTAGCTCTACCGACCTCACACAAATGCTACCTTTGCCTCCTGACCCACTCCTGACACCCAGCTACCAGCCACCTGGGCCAGTACCCTCACCCCGTCCCAGGCACATGGGGATTCTGTCCCCATCCCCTTTTCTCCACGAGTTCTGTGTTTTTTTTGTTTTTTAAAGTAGGCTCCATGCCCAACATGGGGCTCGAACTCACGACCCTGAGATCAAGTGTCACGAGCTCCACCAACTGAGCCAGCCAGGCACCCGAAGGAGTTCTGTTTTTCCTGGAGTTCAGGCACTCTGTCCTGCCTGAGCCAGGGAGTCCTCCCGAGGGCTCCGCTGCTCTCTGGGAGCCTGGTCTGCAGCTGCAGAGGGGGGCCTTTGTGGGCCACGCTCTCACGTAACCATGGCTTGCTCAGCACCCCAGCTTTGGCTCTGGGCGTTTGCATGGACTGCCCCACCAACTGGAATGCTTCTCTTGCCTTTCTCTACGAGTCTAAAAAAATGCCAAGATCCAGCTCACATGATTCCTCCAGCACACTTCCCTGGTCTTCTCCACTTAACATAATCTCTTGTGTCTCTGCCACAGGACAGTACTGTCCCTGTTATGGGGGGAGATCTCTATAGTTAAGATTCATTCATTCTCT
Source organism: Ursus maritimus (assembly GCF_017311325.1). Taxonomy (NCBI): domain Eukaryota; kingdom Metazoa; phylum Chordata; class Mammalia; order Carnivora; family Ursidae; genus Ursus; species Ursus maritimus. The sequence goes on along the minus strand of NW_024424897.1, from coordinate 5,480,853 downwards.
ATAGCTAGGATTCATTCATTCAGGGGCACCTGGGTGGCTCAGGCAGTTAGGCATCCGACTCTTGGTTTCAGGTCAGGTCATGATCTCATGAGCCGTGGAATGGGTGCCGTGTCAGGCTCCACGCTCAGCAGGGAGTCTGCTCGAGATTCTCTCCCTCGGCTCCTCCTCCTACTTGAACACATGCACCCGCTCTCTCTGTCTCTCTCACAAGTAAATAAATAAATCTTGAAAGCAAAAGCATCATTCATCCACCCAAAAAATATGTACTGAACAACTATGTGCGAGATGTAGCACCGTAACCTGTGTGCATGTCCTGTCCCCAGCTAGACCCCGAGCACCCAAGGTCAGGGGCCACTTTATCCTCTTTGCTTGTTGCAGTTTCCCCAGCTCACTGCCGTATAGACAGCAGGTGTCATACGCCTGCTAAACAGAGCCCGCGGCGCTCACGGGCAGCACTGCATCGGGCTCCCAGCGCCCCTGTGCCGGGCTCTTCGGCCGCTGTCCCTATGCCTAGAACCTGATTTCCTCAGACATTTGCACACACTTTCTCATGTCCTTCATTCTCCGTCCACAGACTACCCCTTAAAGACAGCAACCCCCACCTCTAGCCTCGAGCTCCCTCTCTCCCCATCTGATCCACAGCACCGTCTGAAACAGTCAGTTTTTACTGCCTGGGGGTCCATCCCAACCCCAATATCAAGACTCTCAGTGCCACAAAGGCGAGGACTTTTGTCATCTCCATATTGCTATTGTTCCAGGCACGTAACACAGGCTCAATACATCGTTGAAAGAATAAGTGGAAAGAAACCTTGGCTGCTGTCTCAAAGAGTGTTCCAAGGTGCCTGAGGAGTGAATGAAAGTGGATGGACCTGGAGAGGCCGGTGGGACGAAAGCACCTGCAGGCCAACGTCCAAGAAACGGAGAATGAGATTACCTCTTCCAGATGCTGGGCTGACGGCCGCTGAGAGAGCTGGGTCTCTGAGTCGCTGCAAGAACGCTCATCTTCCTCTTCATGCAGCACGGAAGAGTTCTGGGAAACAGACCTGCAGAAGTCCGGAGAGGAGCTCCTGAAGCCAGCACCCGCATGAAAAACAGACTGGCCTGCACTCCCGTTAGCCGGACTCCACAGGAAGAAGAGGGCCCAGAGGGGAAGCGGAGGGAAACCCAGATCTTAAGGAAAAGGACGGAGGTGGGAAAGACCACTCAGGAGGGACTGAGAGCTCTTCTGGGTGTCAGAAAATCTCCGCTTTACCTTTAACTCCTTCAATAACTTGTGTCTGAGCCGGGGAAAAACCACTGACATTTTTAGGATCTCAATATTTTTATCTATAAAATGTGCTCTTTGACTCTGCCACAGAAGGCTTCTCATGGCTGTGCCCAGTCGGGTTTAAATGCTGAAGAGGTACAGGAACAGATCACAGTTCCCTCCAGTCTTTAGACTAAGCGATGCTCCCCGTGGGAGTATCAATGACCCTAGGGATGTCCTCTTCCCCATACCCCAGCTGCCCACCAAAAACACACGAGATTTGCCTGTCTGGATTCTCCTAAGTCCCCACCTGCCGCCTTACTTCTGCCCCTAAGGAGTGAGATAACCTTCTACCGGAGTGTTAGCCCCACGTCTCCAGTGCAGCGAAGAGCTCTGGGAACAGCCCAAAGGGTCTACACTGCCCCGGGGACCCAGGACGTGAGCTAGTACTGAGGAGGGGAAAGATGCAGTGAAGGCCTATCAGCAGGGACCCTAGGGTCAACACTGTTGAGCACCAACCACTCACTTGGAGAGACTCTTTTTGAGCTTGATCCCTTGGCTGCTGCAGTCAGACAGGCGGTCGAGCGGGGAGAGCGTCCTGACAGGGGGCAGGTGGCCATCGCTGCCGTAGGAGGGCAGCATTCCTGACAGGTGGCCATCTCCAAGCACGTGGAGGGCAGGGACCGCTGGGGATGGGGTGAGGGGCCCATTGAGGGCTTCCAGAAGAGACACCACTTCATAGCCAGGTGGAATGTTCTCTGAGGACTAGGGGAATCAGAGGCAGGTTGAAAAATTAATTAAGTACTCTTTGTTTTATGGCAGGATCATGTTTCTTGCTCTACACTGAAAAAATGTTTTCTTTTACATCTGGTCTGGCAAGAAGAGCTTCTGCAGAAAGGCTAAAGAAAGATAAAATGTCACAGAAACCCATATTCCTAGATTCCACTTGTAGATGAACTTTTCGGTAATGTTTATTTTTTAAATTATAATGGAAATATATGTGCATTATAGGAAATTTGGAAAACATATAAAGGTGGTGGTGGGGGGATGTATCAGTAATCAAATCGCCCAAAATAAAACTTTTATTACCATTCTGGTATATTTTCTTCCAATTCTTTTTCTCTGTATGGTTTACACAGTTACACTCTGTAAATAACAATTTTATATCCTGCTTATGTCAGCAAACATAAATATTTCCCTTCATATACATCCCCTTTTCATAGAGTCCACATTTCCTACCCCTTCTACTCATGCTGGGGATTTAGCTGTGTCCAACATTTCCTACTGTAAACCACTTTTTGAGGAACACCCCTGTGCACAAATCTTTATTTTTCTGAAGATCCAGTTGGTTTTATTAAGCGATTTGTGAATCAGGCAGGATCCATCTAGCAATTAGAGAGATGTTCCCACAAACCTCTTTTTTTTTTTTTTCCAGATTGTTTTCTTGGTATTAAATTCTGAATCTTAGACTACCAGATAGAAATGTTTTTAAGGCTCTTGATGCATACAGCTATTCTGTTTTGTTTCTTCGATGATCCTTCCAGTCGCACTCCTATAAGCGGTACAGAGAGCCTACTTTAACTGCTTCTCTGCCAGCATGGAGTCTTTCTCCTTTTTAAAAGATGTAATTAATTAATTTAAATGGTTTTCTTTCTTGCTTTCTTGCTTTCTTGCTTTCTTTCAGATTTTATTTATTTATTTGACAGAGAGAGTGAGAGAGAGAGAGAGAGCACAAGCAGGGGGAGCAGCAGGCAGGGGGAGAGAGAGAAGCAGACTCCCCGCTAAGCAGGGAGCCTCATGTGGGGCTCGATCCCAGGACCCTGGGATCATGACCTGACCCGAAGGCAGATGCTTAACTGACTGAGCCACCCAGGTGCCCCTTACTTATCTATTTATCTATTTATTTATTTATTTGAGAGTGCACACAAGTGCATGTGGGGTGCAAGCGAGCACGGGGAGGAGCAGAGGGGGAAGGAGAAGGAAAGAGAATCTGAAGCAGACTCTTTCCTCACTCAGCACTGAGTTCAATGAGGGGCTCAGTCTCAGGACTGTAAGATCTTGACCTGAAACAAATGCTTAACCCCACTTGACTGACTGTGCCCCCCAGGTGCCCCCCATGGAGTCTCTTTTAAAAAGCTTTCGAATCTGAAAGGTGAAAAATGGTATCTCATTTTAATTTGAATATTGTGGATATTTAATGTGGTTAACTTAAAAAAAAAAAAAAGATGCTTAACCAGCTAAGCATCCTCTTCTGAGGATTTTATTTTTTTTTACTTTAATTTTAATTTTTTTTCCTCTTCTGAGAATTTTAAAAAATATCCTTTGTCCGTTTATTTTGTTTGATTTATAGGAGCCATGGCAAAGATATTAGGCTTCTCTCTGATAGAAATGTTGTGAAGACATTAAATGATTCATTGTTTGATTTTTAATTGTAATCCTTTACACATCTTCTCACATCTGAGCTTTTAATTTTTTTATGCGGTAAAATCTACACTTTCCTGTAGCATTCCTCTGCTTTTAAGCTTAGAGAGTCCTCTCCCATTCAAAGTCAACTAAAGAATCACCTAGAATGTATTCTCAGTCTTTAATGTTTGGTTTGCTTTAATATAGTTAACTAGTTACTCTGTCTGGAATTCATTTGTTAATCTGGTAAGGACTGAAGTGCTAAGCTGATTTTTCCTCCCTAAATAGCTAACTAATTATCCTAATACCACGTACTGGAGGGTGGCTCTCCTCCACTCGTGTGTGAATGTGGAGACGGCCTCTGCTAGGACCACACAGCTCTGGGGCTGCGCTCGCGCGCCAGCTACTTGCACCGTGACACGGAAGTGAAGTATGCCGTCCACTTGGCTCCCAGGTGCTGGAGCCATGGAACGGGATAAAGAAAAACAGTCACCTCCTTGGAGGCCCCAGATAAACCTAGGAAATTGTATTCAAATGCAAAACAATCATGCCCTTGTTCCTGCTTAGGGGGAGCTCCCGACTGGGGTGAGGCTGCAAGCCGACCAGGCACGGTAAATATTAACTGGACGCCGAGTTCCCAGGGAGGAAAGGGGGATTTAACGATCAGTATCCAATTTTCCGTTGTAATACTGGTTGGTTTTAATACAACGTGACCTCAGCCAGCTTACTAAATACTGCAGTGTGCCAAGGTTTAATTACTTGTTGCAAAGTCAGGTAAAGAAGGATGAAAGGTGCAAAGAGCCAGCAAGGAGACCAGAACGCTCGCTTCCCGGGTGGTCCTGGTGCCCAGCCCCACTCACCGAATGCTCTTCTGAGTCAGACGTCTGGGACGAGATGATGGGGTTAAAGCTGGTGGGGGACAAGGGGCCCAATTTTTTCCTCATGGCCCGGATCTGAAGCAGCGCCCGGAAGGCTAGAAGGAAACAGGCCGTCGTCAGCCACCCTGATGCAGGAGTCAGGATGAACAGGAGCCCGGGCAGAAACCCCAGTGCCCCCTCCCAGCGGCGGTCAGTTTGCAGAGCCTGCTGTCCGGTCTCGGCTTACGGCTCTGGGACTCACGCAGTCGGCAGATGGGGCAGTTGTTGGCCTGGTAGCGAAGGGTGTCGGCACACGTGTTACACAGGCAAAGGTGGCGACAGGGCAGAATCAAGGTGTCCCGGACATCTGAGAGACACACCACACACTCAGCACTGTTATCGCTTACTTCGTCCTCAGCCACCTGTCCCAGGAGACAGAAACGTAGCCAGTGACACAAAGACCTTCGTGTCCTGTTTTCTTTACAAGCAGCTTGCCTGAAGAGCTGAGACGAGTAAGAACAAAATCTTACATTGACTCTGGACTTTATAGTTCAGCAAGTGCGTTCGCTTACTGGGTTTCACTTATTTTCGGAGCTGTTTCTCTCTAGCCATCCTAGGGGCTCAGACTGTCGGGCTGGAGAGGTTAGGAGACCACACAGGGAAGGGCGGGGGCCATGTGGGACACTGGGGGGTAGCCAGGTCACTGAGTGGCCAGAGCTCTGCAGAGGAACTCATCCAAACCTGCCGATGCTTTTCATTTCCAAAGTGATATAAGCAAACACCCTCCTCGGACCAGACTAATTTCAGAGTTCGGCACGCTGCATACTTATATCCTAGCTTTATCAGAGCATTTCTCCCTTTGCCTCCTGGGAAAAGTACATTCAGAATTTTGCATAGAACTTGCCTTAGAATCTTGTGTGTTGTACTTGTTTTCGATTCCATAGATCTCCTGAAGGAGGTAGCTGACCCCATCTACCTGGAGAGCAAACAGCAAAGTTCAACAGCAGGCTGGCTCCACGGAGAGAAGGGGGAACTCGCCCCTCAACCTTCTCTGGTAACTAAGGACTACTGATTCACAATGAAAAAAATCAAAGGCCTAGACAAGCAAAGGATGCTTTTATTTACTTATGTTTTTCTCTTTGCCAGGGAAAAGAAAATCAAATGTTTAATTCATCCACCATTATGCCCAACAGGGAACATGAAAGTTCACGAAGGCGACACTAACGCGTGTGCCGCAGCTCACTGCTGCAGACAGTCAGGAAAGCAGAGTTAAGCAAAGCACAGACTAGCAAAAGGGTGGAAGGATATGCATCGAAATAAAAGCATTAGCTAGTAATAGAAGTGACATGTAGGCATCATAAAAATAAAGGAATGCAGAGGTGCCTGGGTGGCGCAGTCAGTTAAGCATCCGCCTCTTGGTTTTGGCTCAGGTCATGATCTCAGGGTGGCAAGACCGAGCTCCGCATGGGGCTCTGTGCTGAGCACAAAGTCTGCTGAAGTTTCTCTCTCCCTCCCCACCTCACACCCTCTCTCTCTAAAATAAATAAATCTTTTTTAAAAAGGATTTTATTTTTCTAAAGATGAATTTATTTAATTAGAGAGAGAGAGAGAGCGTACAAGCAGGGAGGGGTAGAGGGAAAGGGAGAGGGAGACTCTCCACCAGACTCCCTGTTGAGCATGGAGCCCAATGTGGGGTTCAGTCCCACGACCCTGAGATCATGACCTGAGCTGAAATCCAGAGTCGGATGCTTAACCCACTGAGCCACCCTGGCACCCCATAAATAAATAAATCTTAGAAAAAAATAATAAAGGAATGGAACAGAGAAAGAAAGAGAGGAGAAACAGGCAAGGGGTGGAGCGGAAGGGAAAACATGAGAAGAGAGACAGAGAGACAGTAGGACCTTGAAGGGAGGCCGATTGAGGCCCTGTACCTGCATGAGCCACCTGCCACCCACATGGCCAATGAGCCTCTGGGCCCTATTCCTTAAAACCTCAACTTCCATGCCCACTTCCCCTAGCCTGAGCCATGTTAGTGCCAAAGCAGGCCCTTCCCTTGTTTCTCTATGTGAGCTCACTCCTCCCTCTGCTTCACCTCTGTCCCACTGATCCCCTCCTCTAAGACCTAGCCAGTCGCTGACCTCATAACCCACTCTCCAGTTTGACAGAGTCTTTTGCTAATGTCAAGCTACCAATAGGAAAATAGATAAACCATTTACCTTGAGCTACCCTAGCCTTTCCATCCTCCCTAGATGTCCTGGAGAATGAGGCCTTCCCATGAGACAACTCACCAAGGCCTGGCCTTCCCAGGCAGTACCTTGGGCTCAGGATCTGTTTTCTCCTCTGCCTTTTAAAACTTGTTTCAACCTACTGATTCATTAAATTGGAAAGGATATTATCAACAAATTTATACTCAGGTGTTACTGACTGCATGAAGAGGGGAGAACACTTAACCCCCAACAATGAATAGTGCAGAATTTCAGACATCTATCACCCATCTGCAGGGGGGCCTGCCAATGCCCCTGGAACCACTCTCCCCTCCTCACTCCCTCTGTCTCTGCTCCCATTCTGGCAAAAGTGGAAAAGAATGTGCTGGCACCCGGCGGGGGTTAGGAGCAGATGTACGTGTCACTTGCCGGTCATTCTGGAAGGGGCAGATGGCCAGTAAACTCGGGATATTAGAAAAGCAGTGGTGGGATGAATTAAGCCAAGGGCCCTAATTGGCTCTGAATTGGACCCCAACACTTTATCCTTTAGCTTGGAAGGTCTCTCACCCTGGCATTTTGAATAAAAAGAGCTCTCCCTAAGCCTAATGTCAAGAGACAAATCTTGTCTTTTCACTTCTCAAGTCCTTGCTCAGATAATGGCCGCCTTACCACCAACAATTCTGGAACAATAAAGACACCCAAGATCAGTATTCCTTTCAGGCCACCCAAGGAGTTTCTAACACACAAAAGTACTCCCTTTTTACTTTTCTTTGATTAAAAAAGGGGGGGGAGAAAGAAGGGTGCCTAGCAAAAGAGAAAAAAAGAGAAGGAGAGAGAGATGAAAAGAAAAAAGGGTGGGGGACACCAAGGACCCCTGGCCATCAAATACTTACCACTTGTTTCTGTTTGAGGGGCTTGACGCAGAAAGTCCCATCCGTGTGCTGGAATGAAAGAGGACAGTTATGACCTGGAAGGAGGGCAAGAAGGCACCAGGTGTTCTTGGTTACTGCTCTCGATTATACATGCGTGCGATTACAGACGCCTCACCCCCGCAGGGCCTTCCAAGTATCCAATCTGACCTTCCCATTTTAAGAAAAGGGAACGGAGGCCTCGGGAGCTGCAGGTCATGCAGCAAGCTGGCAGCAGGGCTGGAACTAGACCCCAGGGTAGCACCCAGTGTGGGGCTCCTTCGGCTCGACCACAGCTTCCGAGCCAGACCCATCCTGCTGCTTCAGGCAGCCGGCAGACAGGGCTATCCGCGACCCCACACGAAAGCCAGGTAAACACAACAAGTGAGGCCCTACTCACCTTTTCGAAAGTGCCCAGCAGTACATGGCAATGGCCAAAATACTCTGAAAAGAGAAAGGCACATGGATGAGGAAGAAAGCCCAACAACACACTTTGATGCCCATCTACCTTCCCCGATTCCCCGCAACTGGCAAACCAATGCTCTAGGCCATGAGGCGAAAGGGCGCATTCTGTAACCCAGTGCTGCTCTCGTCCGCCTGAGGAGCGCACGGGGACACAAAGACCGCCTGCCTGATGCCCGTGGAGAGGGCGTGCTGTTCGTGCATGAAAAAGAGCAGTGCGCACAGTGAAAGAAGAAAGTGCCCGTTACCGTCTCCTTCATCCACCACGGCGTGGACCACTAAAGGGTAAACCTCTCGGTCCAGATCGAAGCCAAGCTAAAGGGAGAGAAAAGGGAACATGTTGAAATGGCACAGTAATCCATTAGGGAGGGAGGTGTCGTCAAGAAGCATTAGCTTCGGGCGCCTGTGTGGCTCAGTCGGTTAAGCGTCTGCCTTTGGCTCAGGTCATGATCCCAGGGTCCTGGGATCGAGCCCTGAGTCGGGCTCCCTGCTCAGCAAGGAGCCTGCTTCTCCCTCTGCCCCTCCCCTTGCTCGTGCTCTCTCTCCCCCTCTCTGTCAAAAAACTAAATAAAATCTCAAAAAAAAAGAAGCATTAACTTCATCTCTGCTCTGGTTCATCAACCTCGTGACCCCCTAAGTCTGTTCCATGGAAGGCCACTGTTTGTCTCTAAAGCCTCGTGGCTATAAAGCCCTCTAACTTGCAGGTTCTTTTCTTTGAGCGCGGCTTTCTCCAAGTATCCGAGGTGAATGGGCTACTTTGGAACAGAGAACTTAATGGCATTCGGTGTATCACTAGGGCATGAAGGAGTCACAGGGTTGAAGGACGGCGTGGCCTCTGAGCATCCGGGCAGCCTGGGCACCGCTGGCCGCAGTCCTGACGAGGCCCTAGGCCCCTCTGGGTCCACGTGAGGAACCTGCCCTCCGCCCGGCAGCCTGTCGCCTGGTCCAGAGGCAGCTCACCTCCTCCTCCGCCCACTCGGAGGGGTCCACGGTGTGGGAAGGCAGGCAGAACTGCTGACACACGCCCCGCTTGTAATGCACCGTCTCCGACTGCAGGCTGTTGTCTTTGGGGATGTAGCTGTCGAGCAAAGAGGGAAGCAAAGCGAAAGTCAGAATCTAGCCCAGACGGAGGGGCCGTTTCCCCTGTCCCATGTCTGGTCTCAACGTCAACAGGTACAGAAAAGAAAAGGAGAGAAAATATTTCCTTAATAAACCGTTTCCTTTGCTCTTGCTTGGTCACGCTGCTGAACTTATCCATTGAACCCACCCATCCACAGAAAGGTAGCTTAACTGATGTTTAACAGCATCTTGATGAAACGAAAGTTTCCGCTGCCACATGCCACTGCACACGGTGGCACAATGTGCAGGGAAAAGCTAAAGAGGTGGGGCTCTGGGGAAGAAAATCCAAATTCCGGAGCCAGATCTCGCCTGGCGGTTGCAAAAGGTTTCCTTCCATGGGCGAGTGTGGAAGGCGAGAACCCCGCCCATCTGGGAAGGACACAGCTCACTTGGTCTCTCGTTCTCACCTGGCAATCCCATTCTGGAACTCTTCCGTGGCCTGATAGTAGATAGTGATGGCCACCCGAGCATCAGTGTCAAAGGTGAACTCCACGTTGTAGTGGACTTTAGCTCTGCCGGCCTCTTCTCCAGGGGTCTTCACCTCCTCTGCACACCTGGAAAACCACAAAGACTCAGCATTTTGGGGATGGCAAATCAGTATTTTTAAATTTATCTTTTTTTTTTTTTAAACTTAATACACTGTGAGCTTCTCTCCATGGCCATAGACTTAGGCCTACGTCTTTATTCTGAATGACGGCTCATGCCCACTACGGGGGGGCATTTCGGTGGTGTCTGCTACTTCACAGTGCTATGGTGAACACTTGGGCATTGGCCAGACCTTTTTTTTTTTTAGGTTTTTACTGTAATCGAAGTTACTACCCATAGTTTACGTAGTTTCCACAAGGCTTGTCACAAAAGCAGCAGGCCCCACCCCTTCCCCTTCCTCCTCTTCAGAGAGGATCTCTGCCTCTTCTAGCTGATCATTTTGTCATTTACCTGCATGTTTCTATAGAACATGCTTGCATGACTCTTGACTTTTCAGTTTCAGGCATCATCCATGGCCTTCCTTCCATGGGAGCCAGGATTTCTTTCTCTTTCCTTGCGCTGCCCCATATGAGTACGCCTGCCCCTCAGTGTGTACGTCATGCTTCTGGAAGCTCAGCACCTTCCTGTCTGCATTACTGATTATATGAACATGACTCCAGCTTAGCCACAGAGTAATCGTTGATCATTTGTCTTTTCCTGCATCATTTTTTCCTCAGAGACAGTGTTTCTCTCTTTGGACGAGGGCCTGGGGGCAGAAGGTATGAGGCGAGCAGGCTGGAGGGTTCGACATCCAGTGTACCTAAATTCACTTAACCCCCATTTTTAGTACTGAATTCAACCTTAGCTGTGCCTGGGTCCCCTGAGTCCAGAGTCTCTGTTTTAACTTTTCCATTGAGAATGGTCTGCCAGCCTTCCGCCGGGGTGTGGGGATGGCAGCTCTGGCTGTGCGGCATAAAGGAGGGGATCTGACGGCCTCTTCAGCAGGCTTCCCACCAATCCGCTTCATTTCGCCTTCCACCTCGGCGTCCAGGGGTTACTGCCAATTCCTAAGCCTTTGGGGGTAACAGTTTAACTGGGTGATTCTCAGCTTTTGCTTCTGCTCACTCAGGATTCTGATCTCCCAGGCCTGCTAAGTTATTTAACACCTGCCTTTGTTCTAGTCCTTAAACTGCACTGCTGTTGCTCCTTTCCAATCCCCACAGGTCTTCTGGATTAATGCTTTTAAAAAATACTCTTATTAGTGAATTCTGACTGGAAGCAAAAGATGTTCAATCCTCCATCTTTACCTGGAAATCTGAATCAAAATCTACCCTAGTCTCGTAATCTCGGAAAAACAGAGCAACCCTGGCAGTTATCGAATAGCAGGTGTCTTTCCTCCTATCATCTTGTTGAATCCTGGCAAGAGCTGTGAAAGGTAAAGTGTGGGGTCGCTCTCTACGATGGAAAACCTGAAGCTCAGGGACTTATGTGAGCATGGTCCTGGGTGCTCGCGGAGCTGGGAAGCGACCTGGTCTTCGGCTTCCAGGCGGGGTTCTGCCAGCGTCGCCCAGCACTGCACTCTGCCGAGCCCTGGCCCTTGAGCCACAGGCTCGTGTGATGAGAGAGAAACAAAGTGCAGAGGGAGGCCTCAGGAGCCTCGATCCATTCTGCTGCCGCGGGCACTGCCCCAGGGAGGGCGAAGGGCCCCAGGGAGGCGAGCGCCCAGCTGCAGGCTGCTCCCCGGCAGAGCACGTCCCTCCGCGGCTGCCCGGTCCCCAGAGCGGACTCCAGGGCTGGGGGAATGGTTGGGGAAGGAGCCAAAACTTCAGGGACAAATGAAATACAAAAATGAAGAGAGAAAGACAGCAAGTAAATTAGTGGTTGCTTAGGTCTGGAAGAGGGTTTCGGGGGGATATGTGGAGTCACCACTAGTGAGTTCAGGGTCTCTTTTGGGGGTGATGAAAATGTTCTAAAATTCGATGGTAGTGATGATTGCACCACTCTGAAGATACTAAAAACCACGGGATTTTACACTTTAAACGGATGAACTGTACAGCATGTGTTATATCTTAATCAAGCTGTTATATTAAAACAATTATCTGAGAGAAATAAACTTCCTAATGCTAACAGGACTGACCTGTACAGGCATAAAATGGCCTCGGAGTCATCTTCCTTGCCCTTTTAGAAAACTCTGGGACCCTTGATTTGCCCTTGCCAAATCTGTCTTCCCAGGGGACCAGTGGGCGCATTAGCAGACTGGCATGCTCTCTGTCAGTGCAAAAATTACACTATCTTAGCGATCGCACAGAGAGGGCAAGTGTGGGTGATAATTAATATTGATGATGATGATGAACCAACCAGCCGAGGGCACTACGAGCTCCTCGGAGGAGGGACACATGAGATGAAGAGTAAATTTTAGCAATAAAATAAGGATTTTATATTCCAACTTCAAATACCCCATTTTTCCCTAGGCTTGCTGAAGCATCTGCAAAATTCACTTTTTCCCTCAATAATTCTTTTTTTTAAAAAAAATCATAAAACAAGGATAATAAGGACTGCCTCCAGGAAAGGGAAAAGTCCTTCACAAACACAGATGCCAAGTTCTGAACAATCTAGATACAGGAAGACCTAATCTCCGTGGACGGGGACTGCCTGGTCAGTGCCAGGGTGGTTCACATCCCCGAGCCCCGGGGGATCAGGCTCTGGGTCTGGCAGGAACTGCTTCCCAAGCCTCTGGGGGGAGTGGGCTGCACTGCACCTCAAACAGGCCTGAGCCCCACCCCAGGGGGAACTTACTTTACGAGTCTTAGTGTGTCCTTCCGGATGTTGACCAGGCTTCTTAGAGTCTTCACGGGCTCTTGGGGAGGTGGGGCAGCATAAGGAAACTGTGTCAGAAACAAAGTGGGAGAAGGCAGTGTGTTTAGACAGACCTGTAACTGTCCCCCACTGGCACAAAGCTTCAAGGCTGACAAAGAACAGCCTTTCGAGGTGAGATGGGAAGGCGCCACTCTCCTAACTCGGTGAGGACACGGAGACCCGACATGTTAAGTGAACTTGCTCAAGGTCACAGCCAGTGGGAAGAACGGGGATTCGATTTGGCGTCAAAAGGTCTAGATTTATCTGCTTTTTCCATTGTAGGCAGCTTATTTGAGTCAGCATTCAAAATGTGGATAACTAATAAAAACTCCTACTGAAGTTCCAAATACCAAAGGACACACCGTGGCCGAGTTAATCACAAAAGGCTTTTCCATCTGACCTGAGACAACAGGGAGCCAGACCCGCAAGGTTTTTCCTTCAGTGAAGCCACATGGTGTCTTCGGAATTTAGGAACTGCAAATAAAAGAGCACCCCATCCTGTGTGCAGAGCTGGGGCTGCAAGCAGTGAGGAGCACACCTTCCCTGCAGCTGGTTATATAAAGCAGAGCTCTTGAAAATGTGAGCCAGGGGCTATTTCGGGGTCATCAAAGGTTTCTGGTTGTCTGTCATTTACCTTATGCTTTCACTCGCTCCCCATTGAGATGTGGCACTCTGCATGATGCTAATGAGGTAAGGAAGGGGACACAGTAGAAAATTTAAGTGGGGTTTGCTTTCAGACAATTAAGAATGATTGTAAATGCTGCCAGTATTGTTCTAGTGTTTTCTGGACAATAAACATTTTTTACACATAATTCACAGAAAACCCACCACCAGTCTCTGTAGCTTGCTTGGCAAAACTGTGGTACTCCTAGCTCTACACCTGTCTGTCTCCAGGGTGCCTGGGTGGCTCAGCCGTTGAGTGTCTGCCTTCGGCTCAGGTCATGATCCTAAGGTCCTGGGATCGAGCCCCGCATCGGGCTCCCTGCTCAGCGGGAAGCCTGCTTCTCCCTCTCACACTCCCCTCGCTTGTGTTCCCTCTCTCGCTGTCTCTCTCTGTCAAATAAATAAATAAAATCTTAAAAAAAAAAAAAAAAAGGATCGTCTACCTCCTAGTGCTGGGATCGGAAAATAGGACACCCACATGATGCTCTAATGGCACTGTCACAGATTTTTGCTGAACGTGGTTCCTTTTCTTGGGAAACGTAACTTAACCTACGGCACATCTGATTTCATGTATTCAGTATGATTGGTGATAATTCACTTGTGCGAATGTGACCCTGAAGTAAATACATTCAGTCTACTTTATGCGCATGCAGATTACCCACTTTGTGGGTAATCTACAGAAACACTGAACTTGATCATTGATATATGAAACATATATTCTTTTAAAATGTAGGACTATTGGTTTTTCTAATTACAAAGCAATACATGCTCAAGCAGAAAATCTGAAAAACACACACAAAAACACAGAATCGGCTACATTTTCACCGCTCAGCAATACCAAAGTTAACACTGCAGAACGAGTCTCTCCAGACAGGCGTCCATCCCCATCCATCCGTCTACTCACCTACCCTTCCCTGTGCCGAGGCCCGGTTTCAAACTGTGCCCACTATTTTATTCTCTTTTTCACTTAGAAAGATGTGGTAAATGTTTCAAAAGTCTATAATCGGACATGAGTACAACACACATTGGAGAAAGGGACATATTTTATTTAATCAATTCCATAGCATTCAACGTTTTCCATTGATTTCACTCTTTCTTCTTCTTCTTCTTTTTTTATTTTTTTGCGATACAAATGTTGTGGTGAGTGCCTTGTTCCTACATTTCTACATGCTTGATTACTTCCTTAGGACAAATTCCTAGAAGTGGAATTACTGGATCAAAGAGTAAGCATATTTTTAAGACTTTAAAAAATATTTTGCCAAATTGTTCTCCAGAAAGCTGATTCCAGTTGTGCTCTCCCACTGGCAGCATATGAGGAGGCTTTTCTATAGGAAAGCGTGGTTCTAGTTCAGATCCTCTCTGTGGCCCGTTTCCCCACCCCCCATTTCCCTAGGCTGTCACACTAAAGGAATTTAAAACAATTTTAAAATAAGCTTAAGCAAAAAGTAATTAGGCAAGAAAATCCGACACAAATGCTAGTCTATTCTAAAGCCAAAATAAATGACTTTGGGATTAAAATTTTTTTCTGGAGTAGCAAGTTAATCATATTCATTTGCACAGGTACTTGGGAGTTACCCATAACTCCTACCTGAGTTTTAAAAAAAAGTGCAACTCTTCTTTCATTCTTCACCCATTTCTCCCCCAGAAAAGAAAAACAAAAGGAAAGGGAAAAAAGAAAGACGAGTGGTCTTCGTCTTCCACTTAGAATAATCCCGGAGCTTCAATTCTCTGTCAGAAAGGTACTGACCTCGAAGGTTCGGTCCACTAGTCCCTGAGCAGACCAAACCTTATTCTTTGTCCACTAGTCTTCACCTAAAGCCTGTCTTCATTCTGAAAAGTGAAACAGAATTCCAGAAACTGCAGTTAGGTATCCTTCACGAAGCCGTTCAGTTTCTGTACTCCGGAATGGTGTCTGAGAAATGGGAAGGCGTTCCCATCAGGCCATCTTGACCTTGAGGCAAGAAGTCAGGACCGGCCTTACAGAAGGCCTGGCAGTCTTCCTCCATCTGTGGGCCTGGTGGCATGTTTTGTACAAGATCAAAAAGGCCATTTCTTCCCCTTGACTGGCCTACTTGTGCCAAGGTATTTGTATCTGAGAGAAACAACTCCATTTGGTCCTTCCTTGTCACCATTCACTCCCCAACTCAGTGGAAGCTTACTGAGTATCCACTTTGTGCCAGGATCCGGCTGGGTTCTTTAGATACATATTTTTTCATTTTACTTTATTTAATTGTGGTAAAATAGCCATAATATGAAAATGTTCACCTTCACCATTTAAAGCACACAGTTTAGTGATCTAAAGTATATTCACCTGTCATGCTACCAACACCACCAACCCCTCCAGTTTAAATACACTCTTATTTGGGGCAACTTGGTGGCTCAGTCCGTGAAGCGTTTGCCTTCAGCTCAGGTCATGATCCCCGGGTCTTGGGATCGAGCTCCGAGTCGGGCTCCCT
>NW_024424897.1:5392058-5465207 GCF_017311325.1 Ursus maritimus | reverse complement strand
AGCAGGAAGCCTGCTTCTCCCTCTCCTTCTGCTTGTGTGCTCTCTCCTCTCTCTCTTTCAAATACTTAAATAAATAAAATAGTTTTAAAAATAAAAATAAATTAAAAAAATACATTCTTATTTAATGTGCTCAACACTAAGAGACACGTCTGCCATGCACACCAGATTGTCAGGTTCTCGAGGAACTCAAGAATATGTTGGTTGATTAGATAAATGAAGAACGTCAGTATTAACACCCTCGTTTTGCAGATACAGAAACTGAATTCAAAAGATTTGTGTAATTACTGAAGATACAGGGCTAATGAGTAGCGGCATCAGGATTTGAACCCACAACCAGGAACTGACTCCAAAGCCACATTCGTTCCATTGCAGCTACCTGAGCTAGTGCAGGGCGCGTGGCTCTGATCCGAGTGTTCTCTACGAGCCTGAGTAGCGTGTAGAGAGTCTGACACTTAAACATTCACTGCAAAGATACCAAATCCTGTTCAGGTTCTGGAAGCTGGTCGAAACTCTGGATTACATCCTTATGCTTAGCCAGCAGTACATACAAAAGCACACCTAATGCCATACTCCTTTTAAATTTTAACAGGAGTATCAAAGGTCTTAGAGAAAAGCTTTCTTGGAGCACAGCATGACAAAATCCTTTCGTTCGTAAGATCTAAGAGCACCTGCGGAAGACACGAAGGTACATTCAGGGTACAGCGGTGCCAGAGAACACTGCCAGCAGCAGAGGCAGCCACTGCTCACCTCCTGCCCGAGCTACTCAAAAGCGTGGCGCTGATAGATATTTCTAGAACACAGTGGTTTCTCCTCAAAACTATTTTTAAAGAACAAAGATGTGTACCCCTCCATTCAACACTCTCACTTCGCCCTGAGTCCCGTGCTGGGCCTGGGATTCGGTGAGGGACCAGGCACCCCTCTCTTGGTTCTATCTGTAGGGGGCCCAGAGCTGTGACAACTTGCATCTGGTCCAGCACCCTCCCAGGACTGGCCTGCTGTGTCTCTGCTGAAATTAGCCCAAATCTCAGAATCATTTAAATACCGAGCACTTCAAGTCCAGGACAGGAGTATAGTACAGGCTCAGCCAAAGGAACTCTTTCAATGGACCCCAGGGGGCTGCCCATCCAGTTCTGTGTGAACACTGAGCAAGTGAGTTTCCTCCTCGGCCTTTCATCCTAGTGTTCATCAGTTTCCTGCTACGCTCGCCTGACACTGGACAAGTGCCACCTAGTGACCAAATGAGGAACTGCCAGTTTAGACTGAACGGAAGAAGTGTGTGCGGCTGAATGAGTCTTTGTGTGTGTGTGTCTGTGGATATCAAACATATATCCTAGATTTTTTAAAAAAGATTTTATTTATTTATTTGACAGAGAGAGAGAGAGCACAAGTAGGGGAAGCAGCAGGCAGAGGGAGAGGAAGAAGCAGGCTTCCCTCTGAGCAGACAGCCTGACATGGGGCTAGAGCCCATGACCCTGGGATCATGACCTGAGCCAAAGGCAGATCCTTCACCGACTGAGCCACCCAGGCGCCCCGTCCTAGATTTTTTAAACCATTCTAATTTCAAATATTTTGTTAAACTACCCCAACAGATGCACTCAGATCTTGTTGTAGAAAATATGGTCACAGTGCCTATGAGGTGATAAGATATCTTATTTTAGTTGTAAACTATTGGGCAATTCCCAGTAGTCTATAAAAAGGACTACAGTCATTCAGAAGAATAATTAATTAACTTCACTAAAAAGGTTGGTTTTTTTAAAAATACATAATTTGCTAACATTTGCTATTAGCTTCGGGCCTGGTCATATGCATACAGCAGCCCAGATGTGGCCGCTGGGGGCTCCATCGGTTGGCTACTCTGTCCTTGGACAATGCCTCCGTCATTTTGTGAGCTCTTCCTTACTTGCTAGCACCACAAGATACTCCAGGTTAATCTTATGTTTTTCTCCGAACCCTGGAATTGATCATGTCTCCAAAGAGTCCTGATTTTTCTAGAAAAGTCTACTTCATACCATTATGTACTTACTAATCTTTCACTAAGGAACACTTGATCTGTTTCTAGTTTTCGCTATTTACAAACAATGATGCCATGAACATTCCTTAAAAGGAATCTTAATAGGAAAAAAGGCTGAAAAATAGGGGAAAAAGAAGGGTGGGGGAGAAAAACAAATTAAAATGCACTAATTCAGTTTTTATTTAGCAAAGAAAATGCTTCAAATGCCAAAACCCTGCTTCCAAAGAGAAAGGATATTATTTTAGACAATCTATAATTAAAATAGAAAAGTACTCAATTTATATATTAGCAGATATGTAATATTTGTGCCAAAGAGTCAAATAATAGTTACTATGGAAACCAACATCTGGGGTCATATGAATAACTCATTTACAGCACTACATGAACGCTTTCTTTTACAGATTTTAGGGCTCTTATCTTTAAATTTCAGTTCCTTTTTATTTGATGTCTGCTTATTTTCTCAGCTTTCTCTACTTCCCCTCTTCTCAGATGTGTTGTGTGTCCAAGACTTACCAGTGGATATTTTTAGACTGGTGATGCTTTAGAACATTTTCTTAAATCAGTGTCGGGGGAGAACAGTTGAGTCTCGGCTTGAACGCTGTGAAATGAATACAAAGTTGCCTATTTAACCAGCTGCGGCGCCGAGACAGGCTGTACTGTGCGTGCTGTAGACCAGAACGTCAAATGAGCTATATTTACAGCAGTAAAACCCCTTTTCACTAATTTCCCATCCAATCCTCGTGGGGAGTCAATCACTGGTGTAGAAAGACTGGTGACCACAAAGCTGACAACATGCACACTCTTCTCACTTGTATCGAAGATGTGAGGGAGACACTGAGAGGGTGTCACAAGGTGACCTTAACACAAAGGTGCTCGGTGTCCAGGTTTGGTTACCAAAGGAATCAATCCAAGAAGGCATTCTATTTATAGTCTGCTAACTCCTCTGCAAGGCCCCCTGGCAGGAAGCACACAGGACCAATGTCATGGCTATGTGACATCATATCTCATGCTGACCTTTTCCAAAATATTTAAACGCTAGGATGAGATTACGCCCAAGTAACCAATTCTCTCCAATCACCCTAACAGGTGATAAGAAAAGCATGAAAAATCCACTGCGGAGTAAAGCATCCACCATAAAACCACACAGATCTGGGTCAATGACCATGGCTATGTACCTCTTTGGTGACAAGTGAAACCTACCCGACTTTCAGTTCCCCACTGATAGAAAGCTCTCACCAAGACACCTCACCCCCAACAGGACCCAGATAAAGCACAACCCACTCATCCTGTGCTTCTAAAATAAAAGTACCTTCCTGAAGATGAGCTGTTTTTAGATATAAAGGCTTTTTTGCCTAACACCAGATCATTTTAAGGGGGATTAAATGGGAAAAAAGAAGTGCTTTTATTGAAGCACACACAGTCATCTTTTCCCTCCAGCAAGTTGGTAAATAATGACTAATGGTCAGAGAAACTACTCCTTTCAGACAAGCTCTCCGTTCTAGACGCCTGACTTCCGGATTTCATCTGGTTGGAAGGCTCATAACCCAGCTCACAAATACAAGCCCACTTTTAAGCAAGAGATTTTGAGATGCCTGACGCTGTACGTAAAGAGCGTGCCCAGAGAGACGGGCACCGGTATTAGTCGGAACACGTATTTTAAAATACACCACGCATATTTTTTTCTTTTCCCATATTTTTTTCTTTTCCCAAAGAAGCGTATGAATGTTCTAATGCCACCAATTGTTAGCTTTCCAGTCATTTTTCAACAGGCCAGTTACCAAGTCGGGCAAGAGGAACAAAGTCTTCTTCGTTCCATACTTCAAAAACAGAAAACCGTTAAGCTGGTCTTCCAGTTGAAAACCCCCCAGCTGTCTTTCTGTGCTCCCACTGAAACATACTGGCTCTAACACAACATAAATAAGGTCCAAGATTAATGACAAGAGTTGTCAAGTCTCCTCTCATATTCCTGCAAAGAAAATATGCTCTGGCTTGAGAAAAAGAGTAACAGTATGAAGTACAGAATTGGTTCCGTTTACGAGCCAATCAATGACAGGATTCTCAGCCCTGGTCAGGTCTGGTGACTTTGGCTAAGCTATCTATTTGTAGGTACAGCCCTAGGAAGTAAGCCATTACTCTGAATCAGTAACCCTATTGAGATTTTATTTTCTTCAGCTAACCATGAGATCTGGAAGTCCCATATAATTAGCATACAATAAAAACCTATAGCATATGTCTCGTTTAATTTCTAAATTATTAATATTACGGTCTGTATTCTGCAGCTAATTTAACAAGGTGACGTTTGCTCCACTTTGCCCTGCTAAACTTTCAAAAGCTTTGAGAGCTCTGATTATTCTTTAACAGCCGTGAATACCCAAGGTTATATAACCCAACTGAACTACTTTATTTGGCTCATATGAAAGCCCAAGCTCATTTAAGTATTGTGTACAGTGAAATCTAGCAGCTAGAACTGTAACCTTCACGTCCTAGATGGTGAATCTCAGAGACAAAATGCATACATTACAATATACCATGTGCAGAGTCCAACTCCAAAATCGATTTTTGTCACTGGTTTCCCTCTCATCCTGTGTTCCATCCCCATCCCTTCCTTGGCCTCCTACTTGAGACCTCCGCCTCTCTCCATGTCTGTCACCTGTCACCTCTCAGCGCATTCTTACAAATCTCCACTCCTTCAGCCACATCCTTTAACACCTCCAATGTTCCTCTTCTCAGCAACTGTGTCTCTATGGCTCTTCCCCTTTTTGCTGATTTCCCGCATGCTGTCAAGACCCTGAGCTTCTGATCACCGTTCAGGGCTTGCCGGGGTGATTCCAGTTCATCACAAATAAATAGTGTCCTGGCATTAACCATAAGCTTTTTGAGGCTAAAAATAGCCAAGTTCCAAGTTTAAACATGGTACAAAACAATGATGGTACAATGGATAATAATTCCCCAAGAAGCAAGACATGGTCACATCTCCTAACATCGTCACTCTGACTCCTAGGTTTGTAATTCTTGGCCGTTAATACAGAGATTCTTTAAACTCTAGTTAATAATCTGTTAAGAAACCATAGCTCCCTAAATAGGTGGGAAGTCAAAAGTTCAACAAGGAGTTAGTGACTGGCTTCTAACAAATAAATTATGGAAAAGTAAAGATGTATAGTGAGTAAACCTGACAGACACCACCTTGACCAAGTGATCAAGGTCACCATTGGCAGTACTAAGACGAGCTACCGTGTACCTCTGCGGTGATGCAATGGGGGGAGCACTTACCTCCTGGTATTCTTCCCCCACATCCGTAACCCTGGTCTAATCATAAGAAAACACCCAAAAACCTAAACCAAGGGAAGCTCCACAAAGTGCCTAACCAGTACATCTCAGAATTGTCAAGATCGTGAAAAATAAGGAAAAACCGGGAAACTCCCACAGATTAAAGGAGATGAGGAGATGTGACAAGCAAAGGTGATGTGGCATCCTGGATTAGATTCAGGAACGAAAAAGAGACATGAGTGGAAAAACTAGTGTGGTGCTAAGAAAGTCTGTAGTGGTTTTTGGGTTTTTTTTTTTTGGGTTTGGGTTTTTTGTGAAAAGAAAGCTGAGTAAAGTCTGTAGTTTTAAAAAATAGTCCTGCACCTATGCTAATTTTTAATTTGGATAAATGTACCATGGTTGTGTAAGAGGTTATTCAGCGAGAGAAATGCTAAGACGCAATGGAAAGCACAGGATCTCAAAGCAGAAGGTGTAGGTCTTGGCCCTGGTACCGCTGGTCGTATAATTTCAGACCAATCATTGTACCTCACTCGGTCCCCACTTCCTTACCAGTAAAATATGCTTACTATTAGCCATCTCATAATTTGTGAGATTAAGGGCTGTATTAATCAAGGTCCATTTAGGAAAACAGAAACCACACCGTTATTTTAATAGAGAGAATTTACTGTAAGGCACTGGTTAAACAGGCATTAGAGAACTAAAACATGAGAAGGGGACACTGAGCTGACAGAGAGTGACCTCAGGAAGCAGCTCCGTCCCCTTTGGGCTGAGGGAACAGAGGGGAGAGGTGGGCATTATCAGATCCCATGGGCCCGCTGAACCTGGGTCTCAGAATTCCTCTTCTTTTTGACTATAGTTGATAGAAAGAAATTGAAGATGACACAGACAAATGGAAAGACAAATATTCCATGCTCATGGATTGGAAGAATTAATATTGTTACAATGGCCATATTACCCACAGCAATCTACAGATTTAGTGCAGTCCCTATTGGACTTCTGAGGTGGGCCCTTCTCCTCCTCCAGCCCTTCCAGTACCCTCTGTTGGCAGAGCCTGACCCAGAGCAGAGGGCGATGGAGGAATGCGACCCCTGGACCCCAGCCCCAGCATCGGGGGAGGTTAGAGGCCAGGAGACAATGGCTTAGCTATTAATTGTGAAACTACTTCGTAGACCATCACCTCTGCCCACTGCCACTTACTCCTATCACTCCTTCTATGAAGTGCTCAGGCCAACCACATGCTCCCCTCTTTCTTGTGAACGTATTTTAAGGTATGGGTTAGCTGAGGATATACGCTTGTGGTGTTTCCAGCATTTAAAATTTTAATAAATAGAAAAATGGCCAGGGACTACATTCTCTTCTTTTCTTATAGCAACCTTTACTGCAAAGCTCATGTATCAGCACTGCCTTGGAAAGATCAAGCACACGTCTGATTGGCTTCTGTAATCACGGGTGCTGCTATCTTACCCGATGGGCCTGGCAAGACCATGTAGAGACTACAAGGAGAGTGCTCTCTGGGATGCTATTCTGCACATGTAGCGAACTGTTATTGGACTCAGAAGTCCTTGACTTTATAGAATTTGTAGAACAGTTTCACTACAAATTAAGGCCACTGTGTATCTCTTTAAAAGCTGAAAAAATTAACCAAATTTTTCTTTGAAATGCAACAGCAATCATCATAGTTTCCCGTAAGGTGGTATGTCCGATGACAACAGGAAACAGAGTGAGAGTGTGTACGTTTAGCTTCAGTGTGTTTCAAAGAAATTTCGAGGAAATTCCTACAACACAGATGCTTTGGTTTCACTGCTGAATACCACAGCAGATCTTCGTGTGCTGGTTTGTTAAGAAACAGCATTCACCAACAAACCACAAGTTCAAGTGTTTTAGTGGCACTTTCCAAGTCAGCAAAACTTAGGTCATAAAGGTCCTTTCTCAGAGCTTCTGTGAAACCGTACAACTCAAGTATCACGTCCTCCCCTGTGTGTATACGTCTGATCTTCCTGCAAGACTGTAAGCTTGAGGGGAAAATCCATGTGAGAGTTGTCTTCGTATCACCCAGAGTGATTAGGCCAGAGCGTGCAGAAGACAGAATTAGATACGAATGCATGAATAAGATCTTCAGAAGAGCGTAGCATTGCCCATAATGACTCTCAGGATTCTGAGTATTTACCCCTCGGGCTAAATGGCAGGCTGGTACAAAGATGTTCACAAGATAAGTGGAAAACACACACTCCCAAGTGTTTTTTTATAAAGGCTTTGTGCATCAATATTTATCAAGTTTAACTAGGAGCTAAGACCCTCTGGTCCTGCCACTGAACTGCATGTGGGTCCAGAGAACGTAAATGGGATTATTTAATAAAGTGATGGCAACACCAGGAGCTAGAAGACCCAGTTTCGGGCCTCAGTTCTTGCACTTACTGATAAGTGAGACCTTAGGTGAGTAATTTATCGTCTCTGGGCATCAGTCTCCTTCTCTGTAAAATGGGATTTACAGCCCTTGTCTGTCTCCTAGGGTGATTAAAATCAAATAAGAAATGTTTCAAAGATCATACAGTGCTATGGAAATATTGGTGATCATTTGTGATTATCATTAGTGATAATACTATCTTCTTTTTATTTTAAAGATTTTATTTATTTATGAGAGAGAGAGAGTAGGGGGAGGAGCAGAGGGAGAGGGACAAGCAGTTTCAGTGCTGAGCACCGAGCCCAATGTGGGGCTCGATCTCAGGACCCTGAGATCACGACCTGAGCTGAAACTGAATCAGACACTCAACCGACTGAGCCACCCAGGCGCCCCGATAATACTGTCTTCTTTAAAGAAATCTACCTGTAATACAGTTGTGAATGCAGGCATACCTCAGATACCGTGGGTTCAGGTCCAGACCCGTGCAAGAAAGCAAGTCGAATGTTTCAGTTTCCCAGTGCCTATAAAAGTTATGTTCACACTATGCTGTGGTCTATCGAGTGTGTAATAGCATTCATTATGTGAAAAGAACGATGTGGAGGGGCGCCTAGGTGGCTCAGTCAGTTAAGCATCTGCCTTTGGCTGAGGTCATGATCTCAGGGTCCTGGGGTCCTGGGATCAAGCCCTGTGCTGGGTTCCACTCAGTGGTGAGTCTGCTTTTCCTTCTCCCTCTGCCCTTCCTCCTGCTTGTGCTCTCTTTGTCTCTCTCTCAAATAAATAAATAAATAAATAAATAAATAAATAAATAAAATCTTTAAATCTTTAAAAAATATATTTTATTTTATATTTGGAAGTTTTTATTTATTTATTTAAGAGAAAGAGAGCACGAGACGGAGGAGGGAGAAGCAGACCCCCGCTGAGCAGGGAGCCCCATGCGGGACTCAATCCAGGGACTCTAGGATCATGACCTGAGTCGACGGCAGTCACTTAACCAACTGAGCTACCCAGGTGCCCTTAAAAAATAGATTTTATTGCTAAAAGATGCTAACCATCATCTGAGCTTTCAGCAAGTCAGTCATCATCACTTACCTCAGATCACCATAACAAACATAATAAAGAAGTTTGAAATAGCATAAGAATTACCAACATGCAACACGAGACATGAAGTGAACAAATGCTGTTGGAACTTGCCCAACACAATATTGCCACAAGCCTTCAATCTGTAAAACACTCAACATCTGCCAAGCCCAATAAAGTGAAGCGCCATGGAACAGGTATGCCTATACTTAGGAAAATGAACGTATGAATGAAAGGTCAGCAGTTTGATAAATATCTCTTATCTATGAATCCCAAAGCACTTGGAGTAA
Organism: Ursus maritimus; assembly: GCF_017311325.1. Lineage (NCBI taxonomy): Eukaryota > Metazoa > Chordata > Mammalia > Carnivora > Ursidae > Ursus > Ursus maritimus. The sequence continues at coordinate 5,456,161 of NW_024424897.1, read as the reverse complement.
ATACCATTAGGATGTATCTCACTTTGTTGTGACCCAGGAGAGTTACTGCAAATCTGCCACATGCTCCATTGGAATTTAACCTCTCGGGAAAGCAGGCTCTTGGGGAGACATAAATTCCTACCATGGTGACTGGAAGGTTCTTTGAGGTTCTCAGCTTATGACTGGAAGGCAATGGGAGATGCTCTGTAAAGTAAACAGGAGGTAAGCAAGCCCCCCTTGTGGCCCTGGCGGTCTAACAAACAGGACTTCTGCAGCATGACCCCAAACAATCATGAGCCAATGAAGAAAACCAAGCACAGGTCTGAGACGACCGGCTTCTGTCCTGCAGGGAGACATACGCACCCGCTGCCGGGGAGCGGGGATTAACAACTGCGGCTGAGGGCTGCCGATGCAGAAGCCAGGCTGCCCTGTCACTCCTTCCAGCACCCCCTGCACCCCCAGCTCTGCACCTCTCTCTGTGGTGCCTGCTCACGAACAGGGGCTCCCTGAGCGACGTGGAGACCAGGCATCAGAGACAGCACTGGTATGTCTATGAACCACTCTTTCTTCCTTTCTTTTTTTTAAAAAAGATTTTATTTTTATGATTTATTTGAAAGAGTGAGAATGAGAGTGGGGTGAGGGGCAGAGGGAGAAGCAGACTCCCCGCTGAGCAGGGAGCCCGATGTGGGGCTTGATCCCGGGACTCCAGGATCATGACCTGAGCCAAAGGCAGAAGCTTAACGGACTGAGCCACCCAGGTGCCCCTGACTCGTCCTTTCTAAGACATATTCTTTTTTTTTTTTTTAAGTTAGGCTTATTGAGATCTAATTTACATCAAAAGCAAAATTCACCCTTTTATGTGTACAGTTCTTTGAATTTTGACAAATACATACAGCTGTGTAACCACCATCATAATCAAGATACAGAACATTTCCATCACCCCTACACATTCCTTCATGTCCTTCTGTAGGCAACCCCTCCCTGCACCCCAGTCCCTGGCAACCACTGATCTGTTTTCTATCCCTATAGTTTTACCCTTTCCAGAATGACAAGACACATTCTTTACAATGCTTACATAAAATACCCAAAGGCCTCTTTAAGCTTGCACACAAAACTGTGTGCTCCGTTGCCCCACGAGCCTCTCATGTATGTTAGGAAGGGGGAGAAGCCAGGGCTTGAGGGGTATGAAGGGCAACAAAATTCACTGCAGCTTGAGATGCCTATACAGCCCCTACTGAAAGCAGGACACATCCTGGTGAGATGGGGAGCAGCTCTTTAAAGTCCAAAAACAAAGGCTTCATTTTAAATCGACCCTGCGTAAACATCCCAGTCTGCTCTCCCACGACGGTACAGCACTAGCCAGAACTAGACTTCCTTCCAGTTTAGAGGAACTTCTGAGGTTGAAGGAAAACATGAATTTCTATAGCTGGAACCGAATATAGATGAATATGAAAATTCTGTTAAAAGCTAAAAACTTGAGTTTCAATAGGATGTTCTTGCTGTCAGATGCAGCTTGACCTCACATTGAGTTACTCGGGCCTCACAAAATACCGAAGTTTTACTGAATCCTGCAGGAAGCACTCAAGAGCTATGCTGGCCTTGGGCTAGGGTTAGGGTTAGGGTTCTCTACTCTGTGACCTGAGGGAGCTGTTAGCCAAGACTACAATTATACTGTAATACATAAATACATCAGACCAACGCACTGTATATCTGAAACTTATACAATGTTATATGTCAATTATATCTCAATAAAAATACATACATTCAAAGAAAAAGAGTGAAAGGCAAGCAGAGACTGGGAAAAGACATTTGCAATATATTTATCTGAGAAAGGACTCCTATTTTCTTAGTATTTCCTTACCAAGAAAGAACAAGCTAATAGAAAAGATTTGAACTGACAGTTCACAGAAGGGGAATCCGGATGGCCAGTAAACATATGTAAAGGTGCTTGACCTCATGAATCATCAGGAAAATGAAAATTAATCCTACACACCCACCAGGATGAAAAGGATAGAAAATACTAGGTCCTGGGGACTCTAACCCATGCTGGTTGGAGGGCAGTTGGTGCAGTTGCACTGGAAAACCGTTCGGCAGTGTCTGCAACAGCATACCCCATGCCGAGGCAATGCCAGTCCCGGGTGCACTCGGAACAGACATGCGTACCTACGCCCCACAAGATACGTGCAATGGGATGGTCACAGCAGCACTATTCATCATAGCCCCACACAACAGAATGCCAAATGCGATACACCATCATGTGAATGAACTGTGGGACACTCACACGTGCAGCACATGCGCAACGAGAATAAACAATCACTCCACGCACGGAGATAAGCAAATCTCACACGCGTTCTACATGAAAGGAACCAGACGTAAATGGGCACGTGTGTATGGTTCCACTTATATAAAGATCAAATCAGGAGAGAAGACGGGATAGCGGTTACCCTGAGTCAGAGGTCGTGACAGAAAGGGGGACCAGGGGAGCTTCTAGGGGGCTGGCCATGTTCTAGTTCTTGATCTGGACACCGGTCATAAAGGTGTGTTTGCTTCGTGAAAATCAAGTGTACAATTTGTTACCTTTCGGTGTATCTGTTATACTTCAGTATCATTTTTAAAAAGGACAAGCCAGCTCTCTGTAAACAGATCTAGAATGATCTCCAAGATATGCTAGTCACTTAAAAAGCAAGGGGAGAAAAAACGCAAGAGCAGAAGTGAGAACGGCTGTGCAGTGATGCTCTCGCAGCCCGTCTCCACCCCCTCACCGTGTTCCCGTTCTCCAGCTGCTGAGAATGTTGGCCACAAACAGCCCATAGCTGCTCCTTCTCCAGCAATTAGGAACCGAAGCCTCCTGGCCCAAGAAAATGCCCCGATTTCTCCTTCATCATACCACCACAGGGCCGTCAGCAGCCAGGGAGACATGGACAAGGGCGTACAAAAGGCCAGGCCCCCTGCCTCAAGATAGGGCGACTCTGCGGTACAAGTCGTACTCCAAAGCTTTCCCGAGGGACCAGGCTGAAGCGAATCTCTGCCAAGACCACATCGTTGTTCAGTTCTGCTCCCCTGCCCCATCTGGCTTCTGCTATCCCCATTCCCAGGAGAGCCTTCCTTCAATAAACAGCTCTCACAAAGATCTCCATCTCAGGTTTGTTTCTAGAGAAGTGGTATCAGCAGCTGCCGAAGGACGTGGACTCTGTGGGTGGAATTTTGGGGTAGGTTACCCACCAGCCAGATGGCAGTGAGGACCCACCCGCCCAGATGGTCCCTGGCGTGTCGCGGTGGTGCGACACAGGGCAGGGGATGCGCTGGTTGGTTTACGGTCTCTGGTACAGGAAGTACAGGAGAAATGATGACAGTAAAACTGTAGAAGTGGGCGGCTGTTATTAAGAGCCATCCATTCATCGAAAAGGGAAAAAGCCAGTCCAGATATAGCGATCAGCAATTTAAGGTCAAATATGACAGTCAGTCAGCCTCCTGCAGCATATTTTAAAGACAGTCATCTCCTACAGGCATGGGACCTAATTTTAAGGAGTGGCCGAACCAAAAAGAAGGCTGAGCTCTCAGCCCGAGTCAAGTCTATGAAGTCAAAGTCGGGGCCCTGATGAGGAAAGAGTGGACTCCAAGGCTTGAAAGGGGATGTCTATGTACATTCGCTTGAGAACCATGAACTCCAGATTCCCTGGGCCTGCAAAGTGGCTGGCTCCCTCTCCTTGGAAGATAGGGGAATCCCCTTTGCTTGAAGATGACACAGCGGTCTCAGACAAGAGAAGCACCTTACAAGACAGTGCTTGCCCTACAAAGGAGCTGCCCCATCTTCTCTCCTGGCCATAGGCCATAATTAGGGTCAAATCTGAGTATTACTCACCTGGGGCCTGCTAGGCCTGCTAAGAGAGGGGGAGTTATTATGCCAGAAATATGCAGGCCCAGGCTAACACAGGCACAGGTCAGAACAACGTATGTGGGAGTGGTCTGAGGTGCTGGGTCAAGGGGTGTTGTGGAATATAAAGCTGGATGAGGGAGAGCCTGCTGGTATGGAGACAGAACTAATACCTTGCAAGGGCCCTGGGTCTAACATGGGCTGGGGAAGGTGGCCTCATGGGAGCTTAGAAAAGCAACGGACCACATTAATGGATTCCAGAATCTGGCACAGCAGTTGTTGGAAGAAAAGGTCAAAAGTCTTAAAGGAGTAGGCATGCTAGGCTGGGTCTGCCACACAGAACGGGAAAACGCGCTAGCTGGCCATGTCCTTTGTGTGTGGGGGGGGGGGCGGGGGGCTGGAAGTCAGTCTGATTACCAAAGCTGAGACTCTGCTGCTTATGTTGGTTACCAACGTAAATCCTGCCTCACGAATCAGGGCCATCCTCTTCATTCCCACTGCAACCTGAGATGAGACTTCCATCGAATCTCAGGTGGACATCTGGTTCCCCTTTACCTGTCCCCACGACCCTCTAATCCATCCTCTATACTGTCGTCTGAGTGATCTTTCAGAATGTGTATTATAGGACTCCCAGGTTAAAACCCACTAGTGGTCCCCCACGCCTACAAGAGAGAAGTCCAAAGCCTGCAGGAAGGCGTACGAGGCCCCTCCAGCTAGGCCTGGCTCCACTGGATGCTAAGCTCCTGTTAGAGGGAATCATCTGGAGCACACAGCCCTCATCTCGTTTAGCTGCCTCTTTGCCTTTGCTCCTCAGCCCCTCCTCCAAGATGTTCTCGTTTCCCAACTATTGGAGAAGTTCTTTAGTTCAGGGACTGTATTTTATCTGCCTTTGTGTCTCTAGTGTTTAATACTGGCCTGGAATATCACAGGTGTTCAATAAAATGGTAAATGAGGGACGCCTGGGAGGCACAGTCAGTTGGGCATCAGACTCTTGACTTCCGCTCAGGTCCTGATCTCAGGGTCATGAGATTGAGCCCCACGTCGGGTTCTGTGCTCAGCATGGAATCTGCTTGGGCTTCTCTCTCTGCCCCTTCTGCTTGTGCTCTCTCTCTAAAAATAAATAAATCTTTTTTAAAAATGCTAAATGAATGTAGGAATGACTGAGTCAATCAATCAGCAATTTGTGTAATGGGGAGGGGAAAAATACCCACAGCGGGCACAGCCTAATGATTAGTAAAGAAAACCATCTACTTAGCCAGCAGAGACGCCAAATTAAAGGTAAGAACAGAAAAGTAACTATTGCCTCCTTCTCCGCCTCTACTTTCTTCTCCCTTTTATAATTCTTTCTCTCTTATAATCCAAACTGATTTTGAAATTCTTATACAGAGAAGGTAACCCACTAGAGGCCAACAGCTACTAAAAACTCCTCCTGTTCCTCATTCATCTCCAGTAAACGTTCTTCTCCAGAGAATTTCTCTCCTCTCCGTCATCATTTCAGGTTACATTGCAACTTCCTTTCCTCTCCTCTCCTCTCCTCTCCTCTCCTCTCCTCTCCGAGCACAAGCAGGGGGAGCGGCAGAGGGAGAGGGAGCCTGATGCAGGGCTTGATTCCAGGACCCTGAGATCATGACCTGAGCTGAAGGCAGACATTTCACCAACTGAGCCACCCAGGCACCCCCCTTTCTATAACTTCTATCCATAAAATTTTACCCTGAAGTTTACACAGCAGAGAGAAAACCACGATCCCGGTCTTGCATCTCAATGAGAGGCAGTAGATCTAATATGGAACGCCCTATTTCACTAGAGACAGAGCCCAAGCAGGGGAGTGGCCAATGCAGCATATTTAGCTAAAGGAAGAAGCAAACTCAGCTGATGCTTTTTGCATTAAAAAAAGAAATCTAAGCAGTAGTTTCAAACTATCTTCCCCAAGATACTTATTAGCAACAAAGAGAAAGATGGTAACTCTACCATGGAGAAACACATGGTGAATTATATCCCCATAAAGCTGTTATTTAACAAAGTAATACAGATGCAATCAGGGTCAGGCACAGGGAGAACTTCCGAGGTGCTGGCAACGATCTGGGTGGTGGGTATAGGCTGTTTGTTTACAGTTTCTTCAAACTGTAGATACATGGTTCATCTACTTACATATATATATTTCACAATTCACAATAAAAAAGTGAGAAGAAAAACAATAGAAAGTAAGTTAAAAGGAGTTGTTTTTAAAAAAAGAAAGTTAAAAAAAAAAAAAAAAAAAAAAAAAAAAAAAAAAGAACCGGAGGGCAGGAACAGCCGTATCAAAGGACCTGACTTCTTTTGCAGCAACTCCTCCTGAGTCCTTGTCACTGGGGACCTTAGGGTCGTCAAGTATAGCTGCACTCAGTGACGAGGCTCGCTTGGCCTCTGTCACACTGCTGCCTCCCCACAGCCACAGGACCCCTGTCCATCCGATGATTCACCTGCTATAGAAACCCAACTCCGTAAAACAGAGGTGTCAGGTCAGAAAACTCCCAGAAGAACAAAAATGGCCTTTTCAGAGCTAAGTAGCAAATTCTTGGACCCAACTAGCTTCTGAAGTTGTCTTTTTTATGCTATAATTTATTTTCCAGAGGTATAGCTGACTTTTCACATACTGCTGAGTCTCATTTTAAGCTCTTATTTACCTACCAAAAAAAAAAAATCTCTCCTGCTCTCCATTTAAAGGAACCAGCTTTTTTCTTGTTATCTCTGGAATCAAGAGAGAGTTGAAACTAACTCTTGAGGGGTGGATACCTGGCCCCCTTGGTAGAGCATGTGACTCTTCATACCCTTGTATCCTGAGTTCAAGCTCCATGTTGGGCGTAGAGTTTACTAACCAAACAAATAAAACTCCATCTAGGATAAAATCTACAATTTGATTATACTCTCTTGGTATTTGGAAATATGACTATATTACCTTCACACTGCAAAACGGTTGTTTGTTTATATAGTCAGTATTTATTCACTATGTGGCAGGAAGCAACTTTCCCTAAAGAAGGCATTTGAAATAATTTCTTCATCTTTATTAAGAATAAAAAGTAATATAAATGGATTAAGTTTTTGGCAAGAACATAACAACAGATTAAATTTCAAAACTGAAGACCTATAATGATTTCATTTACATAATTTTCTAAAACTGGAGTCAAGTCCCTGTAAATTGAGCCGTTTTACTCACATGTGTGCAGGGAGAGCGAGTTATTATTTTTTCTAAATTTATTTGAGAGAGAGCGAAAGTGAGAGAGATCACAGAGGGAGCTGGAGAAGCAGACTCGCCGCTGAGTGGAGAGCCAGACGTAGGGCTCGATCCCAAACCCCAAGATCGTGAACTGAACTGAAGGCAGACGCTTCACCGACTGAGCCACCCAGGGTCCCTGAACTGAATGTTTCTAAAGGTAAATGACTGCATATTGACACGAATGGGACTGGGACGAAGCTACCGGGCTCCAACCCTCACCACGCCGACTCTGATCTTGTTACTCTCCACAAGCCCCCAACCCCACACCGCAGGCCACACCCTGCCTGTAGTTCACATAACAGTTAAGCCATTATTTTAGGGATTTCCTTAACTTTCCTACTCCCTGTATTTTCCTAGAACTGTCTCCTCCCCTGTTCAGCAGTAGTCCCTTTCCCTATTTTTACAGAAAATGTAAATGCTTCTGTTTTAAAAATAAAAGTGTGCTCATTAGGAAAAGTTCAAATTCAAATACATATTCATATAGAAAAATACAAAGGCAGAGGCGAGCACGTCCCCTCGCTGATTCACCCCAAGAGTTACCACTGTCATAGAGTAAAACGCAATGGTTTTGGACGTACTTTATGCATCTACAAATGTAAATACACAGACATACGTACATTGTGACACTGTTATTTTGATCAGAAATGGAATCAGATTCCGCATTACACATAACAGCTTGCTTTTTTCAGCAAACCATGTGGTCACGGACGTATTTTCATCTCAGTGGGTACAAACCTACTTTATTTTTGGCTGAATACCAGTTCTTAGTGTAGACACACTATAATTTATTTAACAATTCCTGCCTCATGCGTGCACCGCCCACGTCTCTGGTGTCAAAAGTGAATCAGTGTTGCAGCAGAACATAAAGGAGTGTGTTTCTCCTTTATACAGAGATTCAGAGAAATGAAGTCGCTTGACCAAAGGGTATGCATAACCAAAAAATGTGCATACTGCCAAACTAAACGCCAAACACAGTTGTAGGACAATTTATTAAAGAAGGAAGAAAGATGATAGCATGCAAAAGGCAAATAACTCAATCTACAAGGCATACCCACATCCCCACAGAAAAGAGGCATGTTCATGCCACGGGCTCTTGTACACCCTCCCAAAAATTCATACGTTGAAGGCCTAACCCCCAATGGGATTGTATTCAGAGATGAGGCTTTGGGAGGTAATTCGGGTTAGATGGGGTCAGAATGGTGGGCCTCTCAAGATGGGATTAGTGCCCTTAAAAGGAGACGAAGAGGGAGAGAGCACCCCCCTCCCAGCATGTGATGACCCAGCAAGAAGACGGTCACTTGCACGAAGGCCCTCACCAGGACTAAATCGGCCAGCACCTTGATCATGGCCTTCCCGGCCTCCAGAACTTTGAGCTATGAATGAATACCTGTTGTCTAGGCCGCTAGTTTATGGTGTTTTGTTTCAGCAGCCTGGGCAGACCCACACAGGCGCTCAGGGAATACACGGCAGGGTGCCTGCATTGTCACCAACCGCCTGACGATGCCGGGGTCCGGGCACAAACCAAACTGCAGATAAAACCCACACACAGCATCCGGTTTAAACGTTAGCTGCCCCACAGAGGCGGCTCCTCACGCCCCTAACACTCCCTGCCTTCAACTCACACTGCCCACACGCTTGAACCTGCTCCATCTTTATTGTTACCGCCACGATTCTAGCTCAGGCACTTTGTATCTTCTTCTTCTTCTTCTTCTTCTTCTTCTTCTTCTTCTTCTTCTTCTTCTTCTTTTTTTTAAGATTTTATTTATTTGACAGAGAGAGAGGACAAGCAGGGAGATCCGCAGAGGGAGAGGAAGAAGCAGGCTCCCCACTGAGCAGGGAGCCCGATGCGGGACTCGATCCCAGGACCCCGAGATTGTGACCTGAGCTGAAGGCAGACACTTCACCAACTGAGCCACCCAGGCGCCCCTGTAACTTCTTCCTTAACTAAAACAAACCACCACCTAACTGGTCCCTCATCTCGTCTTTCCAATGTACTCTCTACACCGTGAGGGGACTTAAAGAATTAACTTTCTGAAAGGTCAATCAAATCATAATAGCTGTCATTTTTTGAATCCTTAAAATGTATCTGCAAGATAGGTATTTTTATAGATGGGGAAACTGAGGCGCACTCACGGCCAATACCTTAGCCAACACCACGAAGCTAGTCAGTGGCAAACCAACCCATGACTATGACCTTCTTTACTGCCTTACAAAGAAAGGCATAAACTTCTCAGTACAATCCTCATGACCCTTCAAACATGGGCCCAATTTATCTTTCCAGCCTCCCCTCCTGCCAACATCCCTCATGATCCCATCCTTCCAGCCTACTTACCATTCTGGAAACCCAACAGGCACGTCTGCATCTTTGCTGCTTCCTCACATTGCTTGTTAATTCTGCCTCAATAATCTTTCCAGTATCCACCTGGGAAATGCTGCTTGTCCTGCCCAGTCCAAGGAATCCTCTCTCAGAGCCAGTGCCCTGGGTGGAAAGCATTCTCACCCCTCTCTGCTCTCACAGTACTCTGGCCCTGTCTCTCACACAGTCACATAGAACTTACCAGAACCCGTCACAGTCAGGGGCAACCTGCGGGGCGGTCATACCATGAGCCTCGGGGCGGGGCCAAGTCTTTGCACTCCCGGGTGCCAGCACAGTATGTGACCTGCAAATCCTTACTGAAGGAACGAATGGCACCACGACTGACACAAAGCTCTACGTGCACAAAACTCTCCTTCACAAATGGACATGCTGTCACGTTTCTTTGAACAACTTGCTCTCAGGGCGCCTGGGTGGCTCAGCTGGTGAAGCATCTGCCTTCAGCTCAGGTCACAATCTCGGGGTCCTGGGATCGAGCCCTGCTTCAGGCTCCCTGCTCAGCGGGGAGTCTGCTTCCCCCTCTCCCTCTGTGATCTCTTTCACTGTTGCTCTCTCTCAAATAAAATAATAATAATAAAAAAAGTAACTCACTCTCCCTGCACACATGTGAATAAAAGGGCTCAATCTACAGAGTCTTGATTGGGTGCATCTCTATTAGGTGATAGAAGGAGGGCCCACCTGTGTGCACCTTGGTTCTCAAGGCCAGCTGTGCCGCCCTGGCTGCAGGCAGCACAAGGAGGAAGAGGCTGAGTCCCAGCCGCCCAGGGACAGAACACACAAGATGATGAGGACTACCGGGGGCTCGACTAAAACTCAACTACTTTCCTCAAAGGTGAGAGCATACGTTTGAACTCAGGTAGGGTCAAGGTATCACTTGATTCTCTGACAATGCTCAGTTCACTGAGCCTCTAAATAACTTAGAGTTCTAGCAGTAAGTTACCTTGACAAAAGAAGACCTAGCTCAGTAAAGGTGCAAAAAATCAGCCCTGGCTCGTCCACTACCTAGGAAGGGGAAGGATGGCCTTGATTTAACATTTTGTAACCGTGATGCACAAACATGGAGATCTTAGCTCCTCTAGATACAGGGATCAGAGCAGAAAGACCTTCAGAAGCCCCATGCACTACTTAAGACAGTTACTTCAAAGCCAGTGAATATTCTCTCCACCCAAAACTACCAGTAGCTGCATGAATAACCAACCTAAGGGGCAGCAGTGTAGCCACACTGCTCAGGGCTTCTTGTTACCCAGCAATTCCCAGGCATTTTTCAAGTATCACATTCCTACAAAGTTAGAACTCCCCCCCGTTTACACTGGGTAACTTGAGAGCCTTAGTGATAGACTTGCCAAGGTTGCAAAGGGCTTAACGGTAAGATGTAAACAAAACCTGAACTCTTGATTCCCGCCTCTCTTCCACCATCCTTCTAGGTGTGTGCACACTCTCGTTCTTCAAATCTGACCCTGAGGACCTGATACTAAATTCGACTTTGACAGATTACGGTAAGTGGTAGATCAGCAGGGCTCCGGTACAAACTCCAGGCCCAGTGATATGTTTGCAGGAGATACTTTTTAGTCTGATCAGTCAGAAATGACGGGAAAGACCACAAGTCCCACGAGCCAGGAAGTCTATGGTATCTATATTTTATGTAACAATTTATTTCAACATCTTCTACTCCCCATCTTCATTCTCTCTGGATCGAGGAGCTGCTTGATGCCTTTAAAAGGCTGTTCTTTTTCCTTTGCAACCGGATGCCCAGTTACTGACCCTGGGGACATGTTTCTAGAGAGTAGAAGTCAATTCCTCAGAACTCAAGCTACAAGTCCATCCTCAGTCTCTGCGCTGTCTCCTAACCAGGCGTGATATGCAGTAACAGCAAAACACAGAGGTCAGAGCAGCAGATGGAATTACACACCACATAACAGCTCTCGCAAGAGACACTCCAAGAGAACATGTCCCTGCCACCAGGTCTACTTTTAGATCTCTGCGCATCTCACAACTGGCACCTGATGACCTACTCGGACAGACGCGCCGACGTGATGTGGGCAGAGATTCTGAGCACACGAGCCCTGAGGGGCAGCAACAGCAGGGGGCTTCAGACTCTGGAGCTGGACTGCGAGGTTCAAATCCTGATTCAGCCACTTACAGGCTTGCTGACCCCTGTTTAAATTCCTTGTGCCCATGTTCCTCATCTGTCCAATAGGGACCTTCCTCATCAGGGTATGAGGACACATATGAAGAGCTTAGAACAACGAGGCGGGGCAAACAGGAAGTGTTCACAAAATGTTAGCTGTTACCATTCTGTATACTATAGTTCGAGCTCCCTATTTGAAGTTACTCTGATTTGATGTCTTTTGGAAACATTTGCTTAGTACATCAAGCATATTTAATGATGACTACATAGAAACAACAACAAAAAGTCCAATGTTGATGCTCCTTTGGAAAAAGTCTCAAGCGTAAGGTCAAGGTCAAGGCTACTCTCCAGGGCTTCCGGAGGAGCTCAGTCCTCACGGATTCACAGAGAAGTGTCAACGAGGCAACTGAACTGGGAAGGTGTGCCAGCCAGCACAAACCTCCAAATGACCCCAGAGAAGCATTTATTTGGTTTTAAATAATCTCTATAGCTCAAAAAGTTCAAAATTAAAAACAAACAAACAAACAAGATCCCTATTCTGACACCAGAGGGAAGGAAACAGAAAGGGAGTAACAGATGCAAATGGCAAGTCCCCATAAGAAGAAAGGGCCGTTTTCCAAGCATGAGCTGATTTCTGCGGAGGGAGGCAAAATTCTTACTGGCTCTATCAAAAAAGAAAGATCCTTCTACTCTAATTGCTAAGGCAGAGTAACAAAATCAAAGAGAAGACATTTGATGAGCATTAGTTGGCAGGACTAAATGTGAAGCAGAAAGGATGGGGAATTTTGAAAGCACACCTGGCCTGTGAATTAGAGGAGGGGATCACTCCAGATACAAAGGAAGTAAACAATGGACACCAATCACCAAAAAAAACAAAAACAAAACAAAACAAAAAAACCCTCCAGGTCACTTACCTACCTAAAAATCTTCAATATTTCCCATGGCCTATAAGAAAGAGTCAAGAACCTCTGGAGGTAACAGAGCCCCCACCTACCTTTCCGATCCTGTTTCGCCGTCAGGACACGTCCGCTCCCGCCAGACTGGCTTCCTTATTTGCTCCAGGGAGGAACAAACCATGCTCATTTCAGCTTTGTATCCCCAGCGCCTATCACAGTACCTGGCACACAGCAGTTGCTCGGTAAACGTTTGCTGATTCAGCAACAATGGGATCGCTTTTAGGCCCGTACTCTGCACCTCTCTCCTGGGAAGCCCCTTCCCCACCCCGCTGGTGAAAACCCAGGCATCTCCAAAGCCTTGCTCAACACTCTCCACCTCTTCTTAACAGCAGCGCGAGCGGCCCGCGCTTCCGTCCTCTCTCCCGCTCTCGCGCCCTGCAGCATCCCGTCACTTCGGACCTCCACTGCTGTTCATGTATTTCCTGTTCCTATGTTTCGTTTACCCCACACACTGGGAGCTTCTGGAGGAAGGCAGGCTATGTTGAAGCAATGAGAAGCAGTGGAAAGGTTATAGATCTGCGGCCAGGCAGACCTGGTTATTTGGCTTCGGGAAAACTTCGTGTAAACACTTAGAACAGTGCCTGGAACATAGCACGCACTTCGCAAACGCTAGTATTGTCATTTCTCGTTTCTTAGAACCTCGGTTCTCCCTCTTAGAAAATGGGGTTAATAGTAAATGTTCTGGGGTGCCTAGCTGGATCAGTCGGTAGAGCACACGACTCTTTTTTCTTTCTTTTTTCAAGTTTTTATCTAAATCCCAGTTAGCTAACATACAGTGTAATATTAGTTTGTGTAGGATTTCGTGATTCACCACTTACATGCAACACCCAGCGCTTGTCACAAGTGCCCTCCTTAATACCCGAGAACGAGACTCTTGACCTCGGGGTAGTGAGTTCAAGTGTCACACGTTAGGCATAGAGCTTGCTTCAAAAAAAAAAAAAAAAGAATAATGATAACTGTCAGGTACGTCCTTACGAAGATTAAAAATAATATTGAAAAGTCTCGAGGACCTTCCTGGGCACACAGCGCCTACTCGCTCACCATATGGCAGCCATTCTTCCAAAGCCTCATGCTGGGTGTAGAGAAGATGCTCCGTAAGGTAAGTTTATGGAATGAGTTGAATGAACAGAGACATAATCTCTCAGTTCAGATATCAAGGGAAAACTTCTCAGTCATCCACTCAATGAATCTTTAAGGGCTAGTCAGTATGTACCAGGCTTTGTTCTAGGTGCTGGGATGCACCAGTAAAAACAGTTCCTGACCCTGTGAAATTTACATTCTAAAAGAGAGGGCCGATAACAGACAGAGGGCGAGACAGAAATAAAAGCCTATATGGTGTTAAGTGCTACAAGAAGGAAAAAAGCAAGTGAGGTTGTGCTAGCAGAGCTGGGAAAGGGCTGTCTGTGGAGGTGGCATGTAGGCAGAGACAAGAATCCTTAGGACAGCCAGAGAATGTGAGACGTCCTCACCCTTAGGCAGACTCCGGCAGCCTTTCCACGGGTCAGCCTCTAGTGACGAGAGACCCACTGCCAGCAAAGGGGCTGTGGTCTGGCTCCCCGGCCCCCTCTCAACTCACATCAAGTCAGAGACACTGCTGAGCCAGTGATCACAAACTTACTCTTATAAGACTGTTCGAATTGGCCACCGAAGCCCCGCATGGAAGTAAACAGGTTATAACCATACCGTTACTGGTCTGTTCCCCAGAAAGTTCAGATCACTGTTCTCTCCAAAGAGGTAACCTTCAGGGTGCGTGGAGTCAAACTTCTCTCCTCCCATAATGAAGTGGCTGGCAAAATAGCTTCCTAGACAGGGAGAGACAGAAGCATCAAACAGAAACCAGTCAAACTAAACCAGTAGGAAAGCCAACTCAAAAAAAATGTTAACCCTTCAAACAAATAATCAGCACAACTGTTAACCCCAAGAGAATTGTCTCTGAATTTGGGACAGTGGCACAAAATCAGCAAAATCAGCAGCGAGAACCCAAGATACCTAACATCAATACATCAATTTTCCTTTTAACATTATTAATTGAATGCTTATCGTGATCTGTCTGTAATACCATCAGCCAAAAGACCAGAAGGCCCCACAATGCACATTAATGAACACATACATGTATTTTGTTCCTAATTTTTTCCCTTAAACTTGAAGTGGCTACTTTCTATCCTCTGTATATTCAGGAATCTTAACCACAGGTATCAGCCTGTATACACACATACATTTCTTTGCCTAAAGTTTCCTAAGCCAGCTCGTACCTATACACAGAAGTCTCAGTACCTGCCTATCACTACGTACATACCTCTATAACCCTCTACAACGAAGGCTCTTCCTTCCTCATATTCGCTTCAAAATGACTGTTAACAGGAAAATATAAATGTAAATAGTACAGCTGCCCTTGGCTTTACCTACCAATTACCACACAGATTACGGAGTTTAACAAGACAATAGTTCAGTGCTATGAAAAGATACACACACATGTACACACACACACACACACACACACACACACACACTGTCTCAATTCACTAACTGCGAATGGCCAGTGTTTCGGGGATGTCAGCCACGGCAGGAGCTCTTTGCTCCACCTTGACTAGCCGGGAGACAGGGATATTTTTAACACCACAATACCTAGAGGCGATCAGCAGTCAGGGGTCAGAATCCCCATCTGCCTCGTCCAGACAGACGAGGAGCTGTGCCAGGATATGACGGCACTAAGTCACCACCGGAGGCTTAGGTAACGCTGCAAATTCCATCTGGGAATATTTTCCAACCTAGATGATTCAACGAATGCCTCTTAACCCAAATTTCTACAATCTAAATACTCCCAGGAAGGTAAGCCATCGCAAGGGAAGGGCTTAGACCACAACACGCCTTCTCAAGGCTCTCCTCACATACCCCAGCTCCTGGATTAACACAAAAAGCTTAGGAAGCAGTGAGAGGCTTCATCGTCACCTGTCACACAGCGAGGGTATAGATACGTTTTCTAAACCAATTTCAACTTTTGTTGAAAGTTTACAACAAATTAAAAACAATGAGATTCAGCACTTTCAGCCTGTGAAAAAGCCATAGGAAGGAAGAGAGAAGAAAATTCTAACAGAAAAACTGAACCAACTATTCATTTCTGGGTTTTCTTCATGGGGAGCTTTAGTCTAGAAACACTTATTACATAAAGCAATGTGGATAAAATCGCTCACCACAAAGTGAGGCAATTCTTTAATTAAACAACAAGTAGGAAAACATCATTTGAGAGTAAAAGCAGTCAAAATCAATCACTGAGGAACTCGTGAAAGTTACCCACCAAAACTGAAAAATACAAACAGCGGCCATCTGTGGTGATACAACAGTGAAATCCAGCATTTAGGAAAGCTTAATTATCAATTATTTATGTCTAGCACTTGCAAGCCCTATTTTCCAAGTGCATAATTTATAGAGGGGGGAGGTGCCCAGTTGCCTTAAGTAGAAGCAGCCATCTCAAATAATTTAAGTCATTTACTGTTGAATCTTACCAAAACATATTTTCTATACAACAGAGATTATATATTTATTATACATTAGCTGAAATTTCGGTAGAGCGTGTGACTCTTGATTTCCAGGTCGTGAGCTCGAGTCCCTCCTTGGGGATAGAAATTACTAAAATAAAATAAAATAAAGATTTTTACATTGATGGATGGCTTGCCCAAGTCATAAATAAAGAATGGACAGAAGCAGGTTTGGTGTCTGGAACTATATGGTTCAGCTCACTATAGGACATGCGGAGTTTCTAGCCCCTGTGAACAGTCAGGTGAGGGATGAAGGGACAATGAAATCCAGATAATCAACTTACAGGTGGTACTGATTGATCCTAGCAAGAGGAGAGCACTAATGGCTTGGGGGGCACAGGGTTAAAGATGGTGAAAGGGTTCCATTGGAAGTACCTCTCTTTTTTTGCCATAATATTAAAAGAGAAGAAATTATCAAGAAAGTAGTGTAAAGTTAATTGTAGTTTTGCCTTACATTAAAAATTAAGAACACAAATATACAAAAATTTAGAATTAGGGTCGATATTTGAGAGATGAAAAAAGGATTTTTCATTTCAGTAGCGGAGTCGGTGCAAAATTCCTTTAAAAAGATGATCTCCCTTGGTGCACTTAAAATACAAATACCTTATCAGTTTAAAGAAAAAATAAGCTTAAGGCAACCAAAAGTTTGCGTGCTGCTTTCTTTGAAATGGAGCCCTCTAATAACTTGCCCTACTTAGACTAGCGAGACAGAACAAACCCGCCATCTGCAGCCTGGATAAAGCTTCCTGTCTATTTGCCCCAGTGCAGAGTCACATACAGCTACCATATCAGCAGATAGTAACACCGAACACACTAACAGTCCCTGAAAAAAGTGCCTTTCGGACAGCTCGTGCACATTTTTACTTCTTAGCGTGAACCATGCTCTAAAATCAGAAATGGTGGGGGGAAAAAAGAGCTATACTACAATACTTTGCCTGCTTGCTAATAGGGACATATATGACTAATGGATAAGATGCAAGTTTTTCATTATTAGTTAGCTATAATTTCTTATTTATTTACTTTTTTGAGAGGAGGAGGGAGGGGGAGGGGGAGAAGGAGAGAGAGAATCCTAAGCAGGCTCCACACCTAGCACCAAGCCCAACGTAGAGCTCAGTCTCATGACCCTGAAATCATGACCTGAGCCAAAATCAAGAGTCAGATGCTTAACCGACTGAGCCACCCAGGTGCCCCAAGTTAGCTATAATTTCTTTACCAAAATTCATATTCAATTTCTTTGTGCGATTTAAGAAGACACATCTTGTGGTAATCATTTTACAAGACAGACATATATCATATCATCACGTTGTACACTTTGAAGTTACACAATGTTATATGTCAATCATATCACAGGGAAGGGGAAAAAAAGAACACACATCATACACAGATCTCCAAAGTTATATTTAAAACATAAGATATGAGTGGGAGGGCGAAAGGGGAATTAGTGTTTAATGGGTATAGAGTTTCCGTTTTGCAAGAAGAAAAAGTTCTACAGATCTTAACACTCCTGAACTGTATGCTTAAAAATGGTAAGGTAATAAATTTAATGTTACATATTTTTCACTACAATAAAAAGAAAGAAAAGAAACACGAGGTTTGGTCCACAATGTCCAACACTAATCAAGGTCAGTATTAAAGGGAAAAAAGTATTAAAGAAAAAAAAGGCATCCAGGCAAAAAGTCAAATTACTTATAAGGGAAGAAAATTCCACTAGGGCCGCCTCTCCAGATCAGGGCTGTCCAATAAAAACGTAACATGAGCCAAAAATGCAAGCCCCATACATAATTTTAAATTATCTAATAGCCACATTTAAAAAAGCAAAATTAATTTTAATATATTTTATTTACCTCAATATTGGATGTCCCACTATCCCAAAATATCCAAAATATTCTATCAACATGCAATCAGTATAAAAATTATTAAGAAGCTATTTACATTCTTTTTTTTTTTTTTAAAGCATGGAGTCTTCAAAATCTGGTGCATATTTTCCGCTGTTTACAACCCATCTCAATTGGGACTAGCCACATTTTAAGTGTCCTATGGCCACATGACGCTGGTGGCTACAGTAGAGAGCATGCTCCAGCCACTACTCACCCCCTGATTTAATCTCAGTCACTATCAATACTTTCTGGCTCTACAGAAACGTCAGAGCAACTCCAAGAGAACTTGTACTGAAGGAATCCTACCCTACCAAGGACAGCTTTTGAACCAAGAGTCCAAATCAATAAATTGACTTCAACTGCCCACAAAGAAAAATACAACTATTTGTTCCTCATTATGTGAACAACAAGAAAAATCTCAGTTAGGATTCACCATCTTGGGGCACCCGGCTGGCTCAGTTGGCAGAGCATGCGACTCTTGATCTCGGGGTGTGGGTTCAAGTCTCACATTGGGTGTAGAGGTGACTTAAAATCGTAAAAAAAAAAAAAAAATTTCACTGTCTTAAATAATTTACCCAATGAATGTAAGCTCTTAGGGCATATTCCTAACATCACAGTGAAATTAAATATTGCTCAGTCGATCCCATAATTTACATCTGGCCCAATGACATAATCTGACATTTGCCACCAAACTGCTACGAACTATAACATCACACAATAAAGGACAATTAAACCCATTTCCCATTCTTCTACAACTCTGTATGCCTTTTACAAGACATACATATATTAAATCATCACATTGTACACCTTAAAATTTATGGGTTCCCTACATGTCAACAAAAATTCTAATTAAAAAAGCAACTTTTCTTTCTAAATCTGTAAAATTACTGAAGTGTATCTGCCTATAGAGACACGCTTAGGGGAAAAAAAAAACTGTTTAGGCCTCTAAGTAACAGCAGTTTATTTACTGTCATGACACAATTGCAAATCAAAGATTTTAAACTTTTTAAGTCATGGAAACTTTATGTTTTGTAAAACTAAAACAAAAATGTTGAGCAAGCAAAAAATTTTGATAATTTGCATGGATTAAATGATAAAGTAAAATGTATTTGGGATTTTAGCCACTATCTTATGCTAAGTAGAAGTTTTTATTGCAAGACCTATAAACAATCTTCTTTTTTTTAAATTTTAAATTCAATTAATTAACATGGAGTGTATTACTGGTTTCAGAGGTAGAGTTCAGTGATTCATCAGTTGCATATAACACCCAGTGCTCATTACATCACATGCCCTCCTTAATGCCCATCACCCAGTTACCCATCCCCCACCCCACCCCCTCCAGCAACCCTCAGTTTCTTTCCTATGGTTAAGAGTCTCTTATGGTTTGTCTCCCTGTCTGATTATATCTTGTTTTATTTTTCCCTCCCTTCCTCTATGCTCCTGTTTTGTTTCTTAAATTCCACTATGAGTGAAATCATATGATAATTGTCTTTCTGACTGACTTACTTTGCTTAGCATAATACCCTCTAGTTCCATCTATGTCATTGCAAAGGCAAGATTTCATTTTTTTTTTTTTAAAGATTTTATTTATTTATGTGACAGAGAGACAGCCAGCGAGAGAGGGAACACAGCAGGGGGAGTGGGAGAGGAAGAAGCAGGCTCCCAGCGGAGGAGCCTGATGTGGGACTCGATCCCGGATCGCCAGGATCACGCCCTGAGCCGAAGGCAGACGCTTTAACGACTGCGCTACCCAGGCGCCCCAAGATTTCATTTTTTGATGGCTGAGTAATACTCCATTACACACACACACACACACACACACACACACACACACACACACACCACATCTTCTTTATCCATTCATGTCGATGGACAACTGGGCTCTTTCCATAGTTTCGCTATTGTGGACATTGCTGCCATAAACATTGGGGTGCAGGTGCCCCTTCAGATCACTACATTTGTATCTTTGGGGTATATACCTAGTAATGCAATTGCTGGGGCGTAGGGTAGCTCTATTTTTAACTTTTTGAGGAATCTCCATACTGTTTTCCAGAGTGGCTGCACCAGCTTGCATTCCCACCAACAGTGTAAGAGGGATCCCCTTTCTCTGTATCCTCACCAACATTTGTTGTTTCCTGACTTGTTAATTTTAGCCATTCTGACTGGTGTGAGGTGGTATCTCACTGGAGCTTTGATTTGTATTTCCCTGATGCCAAATAATGTTAAGCATTTTGTTATGTGTCTGTTGGCCATTTGTATATCTTCTTCAGAGAAATATCTGTTCATGTCTTCTCCCCATTTCTTGACTGGATTATTTGTTCTTTGGGTGTTGAGTTCTTTATAGATTTTGGATACTAACCCTTTATCAGATAAAACATTTGCAAAAACCTTCTCCCGTTCTGTCAGTTGTCTTTTGGTTTTGTTGACTATTTCCTTTGCTGTGCAAAAGCTTTCTATCTTGATGAAGTCCCAATAGTTCATTTTTGCCTTTGTTTCCCTTGCCTTTGGAAACGTGTCTAGCCAGAAGTTGCTGCGGCCAAGGTCATAGAGGTTGTTGCCTGTGTTCTCTTCCAGGATTTTGATAGACTCCTGTCTCACATTTAAGTCTTTCATCCATTTTGAGTCCGTTTTTGTGTATGGTGTAAGTAAATGGTCCAGTTTCATTCTTCTGCATGTGGCTGTCCAATTTCCCCAACACCGTTTGTTGGAGAGACTGTTTTCCATTGGATGTTCTTTCCTGCTTTGTCGAAGATTAGTTGACTATAGAGTTGAGGGTCCATTTCTGGGTTCTCTATTCTGTTCCACTGATCTATGTGTCTGTTTTTCTATCAGTACCATACCCTCTTGATGATTACAGCTTTGTAGTATAGCTTGATGTCTGGAATTGTGATGCCACCGGCTTTGGTTTTCTTTTTCAACTTTCCTTTGGTTATTTAGGGTTTCTTCTGGTTCCATAGAAATTTTAGGATTATTTGGTCCAGCTCTGTGAAAAATATTGATGGCATTTTATAGGGAAGTAATCTTCCCTTCTTTTTGTGTTTTTACTGATGTCACAGTAAAACAAACAAATATCCTGCCTGTAAGTGATAAATATTGATCTTCAATTATTTGCTTTTGAACTAATGGAGCTATGTACTCAATTACTGCAGGAAATGGAACTGTATTTAAAAATAATTTTATACAAAATTAAAATATGAGAAAATTGGCCATGGGAATCCTATTAGGTTTTCATGTATTTGAAAAATCTTCACCTAGGGCACCTGTGTGGCTCAGTCCGTTAAGCGTCAGCCTTCAGCTTAGGTCATGATTCCAGGTTTCTGGGATGGAGTCCTGCATCAAGCTCCCTGCTCAGCAGGGAATCTGCTTTTCCCTCTCCCTCTATGCCGCCCCCCTGCTTGTGCTCTAATAAAGAAATAAAATCTTTTAAAAAATTACACAGATAAAACATGCATTTTGCAAAAAATAAAAAAAAGAGAAGTATGTAATTTAAAAGTGATAACCCAACACTACTCTGTGAGAAGTAACTCCACTATTAACTGGTTTGTGGCCTTCCAGATTTTCCTACACATATATAAACACATTCGGGTTTTCTGTTTTCTTTTTTAACTTAATTGGGATACTACACATATTGATCCGCTACTTTTTTTTTTTTTTTTTGCCTGATGTACCATAGGCATCCTTCCATGTTCACACTTATGGATTGAACTCATTATTCCTTTTCTTTTTTTTAAGATTTTATTTATTTATTTGACAGAGAGAGAGACAGCCAGCGAGAGAGGGAACACAAGCAGGGGGAGTGGGAGAGGAAGAAGTAGGCTCCCAGCAGAACAGAGAGCCCAATGCGGGGCTCGATCCCAGCTCCCTGGGATCAGGCCCTGAGCCGAAGGTAGATGCTTAATGACTGAGCCACCCGGGTACCCCTCGATCTCATTATTCCTAATGGCTACATAACAATAACCTCATACTGAGTACTTACTCTGTACCAGCACTGTACTAACAGGTACGAGATAGGTTATTCCTCACAACAACCCTATCAGGTGGGTGATACAATTTTTTTTATTTTACAGAACTGATGATAAACACACAGAGAAAGTAAGTAATTTATCCAAGGTCACACAGCTACTAAGAGGCAGTGTCAGGTCCCAAATCCATCTATTTTTATTCCAGAATGCCTATGTGTACTCAATCCATTACACTGTATTCCCATTGCGCGCCCAGATTTAATTAACCGCCTGCCTACTGATGAACATTCCCTACTCTCTAGTTTACATTACCTGCTTGCTTTTTTCCCTCCTGGGTGGTATTATTGTTACTATTTGATTGTTTTTACATCTGGAATTTGTCCTTATGGACTGTGTGGGATAAGGCGTTAATCATTTTTTTCCAAATAGGAAACTTTACTAACACCATTTATTGAATGTTCCATTTCCCCCACTAAATTGAAAATCTATTTTTATCATGCTATATATACCTAGCTCTGGACTCTATTCTATTCTGAATGAGCACAGTGAAGTTTGAGTACATATAGTTATAACAACTGTAGCTTTACAGTATTTGAAGCAAGGCACACTTCAACAGATCCAAACCTTCCCCCCGTTCTCAAGGTCCCGACCCTGACCCCTCTACCTGTCTTCCTTCTACTTTGTGACATTCCCTGAAAACCCTTCAACGTCACACAAGTTCCAACACCTTACAACTTCCCTATAGTTCTATCCATACTTTCTTCCGGTCTCAGGAAGGTAGTCCTTCTCTGCCCATTCCAAAGTTAACTTTTCCACTTGAGTTCCATCCCGAACTGCCTCTACCTTCTTGAGACTTCATCAACAACCTCCCTCTTTCTCAATGTTTCTATTCCTCTTTCCATTGGCTTTTTACTTGCCTCGAGCTTGCAAGCATATTCTGGTCTACAAAAAGAGTTCCATGTGCCATGCCTTAAAATCCGCCCACTGGCCACCGATCTGTCATTCCTGTCTGCTCCCACCCACAACCAATGACTCCTCAAGCCTTTACAGTGCTTTCCACCACTCTACTGAAATTCTTCCCTGGAACACCCAGCAGGCTAAGTGTATTCTCATGCTTCACTCACCTTAAGAATGCTCAGAAGACTTCCACGCTCATTTCTGAGGCTCTCTTCCCTTGGCTTCCAAAATCCTCATGTTTTTGAGTCTCTTCCCACCTACCACTTGTTTCATGCTTTCGTGCAGCCCACAAACATGGATATGTCTTCGAGAGCTCAGGTCTCTCCTTTTCTTTCATTCTTTCCCCCTCTCTCTCCTCCTCATAGAATCAAAGCAGAGGCTCTGATTTAAGACAGAGCTGAATTTGATCCCGGTGCTGCCTTCTACCACTGTGTGACCTAGGACAAGTTATTTAACTTTTTTGGTTTCTTTATCTGTAAAATGGATAGTAACACCTCTTTCAAAGGATTGTTATTAGGCCCAGTGGGTAATTAACACACATTGGCTTCTCTGTTCCCATACTCCCGAACATTTTCCCCTGATTTTTCTTTGGAGTTTCAGTCCAAATCTTCAACCACCTGCCGTATCTTTCCATCTAGATATCCCATCTTTGCTTCAAATTCAATGAATAACCTTTTTTTTTTTTTCCTGGGAGAGGGGGAATAAAGAGCATTTGATCTTAAGAGCTGTCACCAGAACTCCTCTTAGCAAAGGCGTGATCTTTTTTGGAATGTACCTTAATGAGCTACTTAGAATGGAGAGCAACACACCAAGGGCACGGGTACATGTGTTGCTTGTTGCAACTCGAACTGCTTTGTAATTTTTCTTCTCAGAGGAAAGGGTAAGGAGGAGAGTCAAAAAAGGAGAGGTAAGAGGAAAGACATGTTAGGATGAAGGCTCAGGCTGGTGAACTGAAGAGTCCGTGAAACTCTCCCTGCAGTAGAGTTGAGAGTGATGATGCTTACTACTCCTTTGTATTCCTGCAATGTAAACCCCAACTTCATCCTCCTCCACAAATCTTTAGTAGAATCTACACTTTGAATACTTTATGTGAATGGAATTTTTTGGAGAAACTGAAGAATGGACTGAAGTCACATTTACTGTGGGGCAGAGACAAGCTGGAGCTCAGGAGCCAACATGGTTGTGCCATTGGTCATTTGGGAACCACAGAAATCTTGGAAGGAGGATGAGAAGTCTGTACTCTATAATTTGGGGGAGTGGGTGAGTTTCTGTCTAATTTGCCTAGATCTTGGGGAGCAGGAAAGCCCTGGCTGACGTTTGGGACTCACTTTAAGAGCAGTTTCTGCCCCAGAGTCCCAATTTCTCTCAATAGTGCTTTACTTCTGTGGTCACCCGGGTAAAAAATGTCATAGTCATCAAGACCACACAAACGGTGAATGTGTGCTTTTGTGCAAAGCATCCCTGTCAAGACCTCAGCCCTTTCCAAGTTCGATGACAGTGGATTACCAGGTTATAGTTCCCTAGCAAATCTCTACGCTTCTAGTCTTTTTCTCCCTAAAACCTATGCCTCTAACAGATAAATCTTCCTTAGAATACCATCTGGTTCTTCTCTTTTGGCTCCTACCCACTTCCCAAATTTTATTTCTCACTACCTTCTAGAATTCTCTGCCTCAGCCAACTATTTGTTATTCTCTAAATCCATCAAGAATATTGGAAAGGACACCTCAAACTAATGTTACACTGTGTGCTAACTGTAATTAAAATAAAAACTTAAAAGGGGTGCCTGGCTGGCTGAGTCTGGAGGGCATGTGTCTCTTGATCTTGGGGTTGTGAGTTCAAGCCCTGAGTTGGGTGTAGAGATTACATAAAAATAAATAAATAAATAAATAATCTTTAAAAATTAAAATAAAAACTTAAAAAGAAAAATTTTTAGAAAGCGCACCGGCAGCCTCCAGGCCATTACAAATACCATTCTCCACCTTGGACTCTTTGGGAGTCCTTCCACATGGTGAGAGGAGCCATTGCTCCCAAGAACTTTACCCTTATTGATTAAGCTCTTCTCCGTATTTTATTCAATTGGCATAAAGCCCTCTGTACTGTTACTTTTAACTATACACAGCATAAGATTCATCTATCGTACAATTCAATGACTTTGGTAACTATCACCACGATCCAGTTAAAAACACTTCCACTACCCCAAAATGTTCCTTCATGCCTGTTTACAACTAATTCCCACGCCCTTCCCCAGCCTTAGGCAAACTTTGCTGTTTTCTGTCTCTATAAATTTGCCTTTTCTAGCCATTTCGTAGAAATGGACTCATATGATATACAGTCTTACATCTGGTTTCTTGCATGTAACACCATGTTTTTGAGGTTAATCCGTGTAGTGCAGCTGTATCGCTAGTTCATTCCTTTAAGTTGCTGAAGAGCATTTCATTTATGAATATATCTCATTTCATTAATCCATTCACCAGCTGATGAACATTTGGATTATTTCCCATTTTTTGGCTATTATGAACAATGCTGCTATGGACATATGCGTATATGTCTGTGTGTAAATCTGATGGACAGATTCATGGGAGCGGAATTGCTAGATCAGAGGGTAAATTTATGTTTAACTTTCTAACTGTCCCAAACTCTTCCAAAGTGGCTGTTACCATTTTACATTCCCAACAGCAATGCACAAGGATTCCAATTTCCCTACATTTTCACCAACACCTGACAGTCTTTTTTAATGCAGCTATCTATCCTCTTGGTTGTGAAGTACGACCTCATTGTGGTTTTAATTGTATTTCCTTAAGAACTACCGGTGTTGAGCATCTCTCCACGGGTTTATTAGCCATTCTTGTATCTTCTTTGGTGATATCTCTATTCAACTCTTTTGTCCATTTTTATGTATTTTTTTTTTAAGTAGGCTCCATGCCCAGTGTAGAGCCCAACGCGGGGCTTGAATTCACGACCCTGAGATCAAGACCTGAGCTGAGATCAAGAGTCTGATGCTTAATCAACTGAGCCATGCAGGCGCCCCTCTTTTGCCCATTTTTAAATTGGGTTGTCTTGTTAACACTGAGTTGTTAAAGTTCTTGGTATACTCTGGATGCAAATCCTTTCTCCATGTGTTTTGCAAATATTTTCATTCAGAAGGTGCCTTGTTTTTTCACCTTCTTAGTGTCTTTTCAAGCTGAAACATTCTTAATTTTGAAGAAATCCAATTTATCAGTTTTTTCTTTTCTGGACTGTGCTTTTGATGATATACCAAAGAACTTTTTGTCTAATCTGAATCAAATAAATATTTTCTCCTATATCTTCTTTCAGGGGTTTTATAGTTTTCATTTTTACATTTAGGTCTGTTTTTTTTAAACAGCTTTATTGATACATAATTCACACACCACACAATTCACCTATTTAAAGTGTACTATCCAGCAGTTTTTTAGTATATTCACAGAGTTATGCAACTATTCAGCACTAATTTTAGGACATTTTCATTATCCCAAAAAGAAACCCATTAGCAGTCACTTATTTCCCCCTCCCCCCAGCCACTGACACTTGCTAATCTACTTTCTGTCTCAACGGATTTGTCTCTCACGAACATTCAGGATTATACAATGTATAGCATTTTGCATCTGGCTTCTTTCACTTAACGTTGTTTTCAAGGTTCATCCATGGTGAAGCAAATACCAATACTTGTCCCTGTTATTGCTGAATAATGTTCCATTGTATGGACTTATCACATTTTATCAGCTATTCCATTCGCCAGTTGATGGATATATGGGTTATTTCCACCTTTTAGCTATTACGAAAAATGCTACTATGAACATTCATGTACACATTTTGGTGTGG
The DNA here is from genome assembly GCF_017311325.1 of Ursus maritimus. Lineage (NCBI taxonomy): Eukaryota > Metazoa > Chordata > Mammalia > Carnivora > Ursidae > Ursus > Ursus maritimus. Next base: position 5,429,425 of record NW_024424897.1, on the reverse strand, counting down.
ATTCATTTTTTCCCATTTTTCTTGGGGGTGTATATACCTAGAAGCGGAATTACTGAGTCATTTAAGGAACTGTCAGTTTTCCAAAACGACGGCACTATTTTACATTTCTACCAGCAGGGTACCAGAGTTTCAGTTTCTCTACATCCTTACTAAACTTGTTATTAGTTGTTATATTGATTATAGCCATTCTAGTGGGTGTGAAGTGGTATCTAATTGTAGCTTTGATTTGCATTTCCCTAATGGCTAATGACAGCACGCATCTTTTCATATGCTTATTGTCCATTTGTATACCTTTTATGGAGAAAGGTCTATTCAAGGCCATTGTTCCTTTTCTAGTTGGGTTGTCTTTCTTATTGAATTGCACAAATTCTTTGTATATTCTTGATACAAATCCCTTATCATATATACGATTTGCAAATATTTTCTCCCATTCTGTGACTTGTGTTTCCATTCTATGATCCATTCTGAGTTAATTTTTGGTGACGTAAAGAAAGAGTTTAAGTTCTTCTTCTTCTTCTTTTTTTTTTTTTTTTGGCTTATTATTATTATCCAAATGCCCCAACACCATTTTTTGGAAAACAAAAAGAAAAACTATTCTTTTCCTGTTGAAATATCTTGGTACTTTTTTTTTCAAGATTTTATTTATTTATTTGAGAGAGAGACAGAGAGCATGAGTGGGGTAAGGGGCAAAGGGAGAGGGAGAAGCAGACTCCCCACTGAACTCAGAGCCCACTGGGGCTAGATGCAGGGCTCGTTCCCAGGACCCCAAGATCATGACCTGAGCTGAAGTCAGACACTTAACCAACTGAGCCAGCCAGAAGCCCGTATTCTTCCTTTTCAAAACTGTTCTAGATATTCTAAATCCTTTGCATGTGCACATAAATTTAAGAATCGGCTGGTCAATTTCTTTAAAAAAAAAAGTCTGTTGGGATTTTGAGTCAATTTTTAGATCAATTTGGAAAACACTGGCATCTTGACAATACTGAGTTTTCCAACGTGCAATAGTTAATTACTTAGATCTTTTTAAACTTCTTTAGTTAAAGCATCAATCTCAGGAACATTTTAGAATTTTCAGTGTCCAAGTCTTATACTTCTTATGTTAAATTCATTCCTAAGAATTTTATTCTTTTTGATGCTATTGGGAATGAACTGCTTTCTTAATTTCATTTTCAGATTACTGCTTGTGTGTAAAAATAGAATTGATTTTTGTATGTTGATCTTGGATGTGCAAGATCATTTATTAATTGTAATAGTATTTTTGTGGAATCCTTGGTATTTTCTACATACGGGATCATGTCATCTGTGAATACAGTTTTACTTCTTCCTTTGCAATCTGGATACCTTAAAGATATTTTTTTACACGCAAATGTGTGTTTATTTATTTTGCCATACCAGTTAGAATCTCCCATCAACACTGAATGGCAAAAGCAGACATCCTTGCCTTGTTCCTGATCTTAGCAGGAAAGCATTCTGTATTTCACCATTAAGTATGATATTAGCCACGGGCTTTTCATAGATGCCTTTTATCAGGCTGAGGAAGTTCCCTTCTATTCCTAGTTTGCTGAGTGTTCTTAATCTTGAAAAGGTTGGTTTTATCAAATGTTTTGTCTCCGCTTATTGGAATGATTATGTGGGTTTTATTCTTTATTCTACTACAATAATACATGTACATTGATTGATATGAAAAACTGATATATAAAATATTAACATAGATTCAGATATCAAATCAACCCTGCACTCTCAGGACACACCCCATTTGGTTATGGTACAGTCTGTGTTCTTATTTACCTCTGTATGCCTGCATTCTACCTCTGATACTAGATGATAAGCACTGAAATTCTGGAAAGAGCATAATTTTTAAATAATTATTTTTAATAGCTATAATTTTTAGATTAAAAAATGTTTTCATAGCACAAGCACTCTTTCAGCAACTAAAACCTTGAGCTTAGCACCTAGTTTGCAAGAATAATTAGTTAAGGGGCACCTGGGTGGTTCAGTCGGTTAAGCGTCTGCCTTTGGCTCGGGTCATGATCCCCGGTCCTGGGAGCCTCACATCAGGCTCCCTGCTCGGCGGGGAGTCTGCTTCTCCCTCTGCCTCTGCTCCCCGTGCTTGTGCTCTCTCTCTCTCTCTAATAAATAAAATCTTAAAAAAAAAAAGAATAATTAGTTAAAATAGGAAGCCACTATAATCGTCAAATTTAAATGTGTCAGCTTGGCTGGGCTATGGGGCCCAGCTGTTTGTCCAAACAGTAATTTAGATGTTGCTGCGAGGGTACTTTATGGACGTGATTAACATCTCAATTAGTTGACTTTAAGTAAAAGAGATTACCCTTGAGGATGTAGATGGGCTTCATCAAGTCAGTTGAAGACTGTAAGAGCAAAAACCGAGATTCCCCACAAAAGAACGAATTCTGTCTTAAGACTCTAATACAGAAACCCTGCCTGAGCTTCCAGTCTGCCAGCTTGCTCTACAGAGTTCAGATTCAAGACGACATCAAGTCTTGTCTGAGTTTCCAGCTTGCTGGCGGGCCCTAAATATTTTAGACTTGCCAGCCCCCACAATCACAGGAGCCAATTCCTTAAAATAAATCTTTTCATTTTAAGGAATATACATATATTTTAAAAATATGCATAGATCTCCTATTGATTCTGTTTCTTGGAGAATCCTAAATGATTCTGCCACCAAATAGCTTGTATGGTTAATACAAATAGCTTGCACTGCTAATACTCCCTTCTGTGACCCATATTCTGACTTACAAAGTTGATTTGAGAGCTATCCCGCTGCCTGCCACAGGACTCAAATCATTAAGCACAAGGCTCAGAATTTATATCCTGGTGCATAGCAGGTGCTCAATAGTGTACACTGATGGTAATAAACAGAAAGAGAAAAGAGATGCTGAAGAACAAAAGAACATAACCACCATCATGTAAGGAAATCAAAGGCCCTACGTCTGAGGACAAAATCAAGAAGTGAAGTCAGTCTGTTAATAATGAAGTGAAGTACAAATAAAGCAACAATATTAGAGGTTTCAAGAAGTGGATGTCTGGGTAGCTCAGTTGGTTAAGCATCTGCCTTTGGCTCAGGTCATGACCCTCAGGGTCACGAGTCGGAGCCACATCAGTCTCTGCACTGGGTGTGGATCCTGCTTAAGATTCTCTCTCTCCCTCTCCCCGTGCCCCTCCCCTCCACACGTGTGCATGTGCTCTCTCTCTCTCTCTCAAAAAAAAAAATAGTAATAATAATACTGGCATTTGAACTCTTGATCTTGATGACCTCAGCATTAAATGGAGCAACATTAAGGTTTTTTTTTACAGTATTAAACGTATTTACTATGAATTTCAGGAACTTACTTAATTTTGCGGTATCAATCAAACTGTGCCAGAACCAAACAATTCTTTATTCTGTAGTGAGTTCCAGATTTCTAAGTCCTTGGTTTCAAAACTGATATTAATGTTCCTAAAAGCTAAGAGAAACTTTTACAATTATTTGATGGACGAAGACATTACTCGTGCTTTAAAAACTGCTCTTGCCATAGGACAGACTCACATGAGAAACATATAGGTACTCCAGTATAACAAAAATTTGGAGAATAATGATCCTAGCTGCTCAGGACTCTACCATTCTGAATTTTTCTGATAGGTTTAGCTCTTAATAACCTGAGAAAAATGAATTACTCTTGTTTTCCAATTTACTCAAATATGTAGAAATAAACTAGATTCATTAGGTGTTGAATTACAATGAATTAAGTATGCTCATTTCTTGCGGGATAGAGAAAACAGGCCTAATGACTTTTATCAATGTGGATACCCCTTTCAAAAGAGGAGCACACATGCATAAAAACAACCACCTCAGCAAAGCCATACCTTTGCTAAACAAATGATCATGGGCTTTTAAAGAAGCGAAGCTCTTAGAGAAGGAATTCAATGCAGGCATAGCTTCTAACTCAAAAATTACAAAGGTACAACCAAATGCAGAACAGTGCTATAAATAGCTTTCTATGCTAATGCAGAAATACTATATAGAAATGGGCTCCTTAGAGGCACCTGGGTGGCACAGCGGTTAAGCGTCTGCCTTCAGCTCAGGGCGTGATCCCGGCGTTGTGGGATCGAGCCCCACATCAGGCTCCTCCGCTATGAGCCTGCTTCTTCCTCTCCCACTCCCCCTGCTTGTGTTCCCTCTCTCGCTGGCTGTCTCTATCTCTGTCGAATAAATAAATAAAATCTTTAAAAAAAAAAAAAAAGAAATGGGCTCCTACCATGCCTTGTTAAAAGACTAATAATCATGTCTTTATTAACAAAGCTAAATATCATCTAAGAACATATGTATAACATTAATCGTTGCTGCACTGTTTACAACAGTAAAAAATCGGAAAAAAAAACCAAACCCACAAAACATCCCAAATGTTCATCAATAGAAGACTGTGTTAAAACAGGGCATTAGCATACAAAGGAGTTTTATACAGCTGTTAAAAAAAAAACAAAGATATTGTCTAATATGGAAATAATGTAAAAAGATCTCCAATATATCTAAAAGTGAAAATAAAAAAGGATGCTTGGCTGGCTCAGTCGGTAGAGCATGTGTCTCTTGATCTCAGGGTTGTGGGTTCAAGACCCACACTGGGCATAGAGATTACTTAAAAATATAAAATCTTTTTCTTAAAAAGTGGGGGGAAAGGTGCAGAACAGTCTAAATAATAGCATGTTATGCTTATATCTGCACAAGAAACTCTGGAAGAATTCCAAAGAAACCAAAAGTGGCTACACAGGAATGGGAGGAGTATGGGGAGAAACTGGGTGGATGAACAGTGCAGTGAGAACAAAATTTTCACCGTATGACTTTTCGTTCTGTTAAACTTTGAAACATGGGGGGGCCTGGGTGGCTCAGTTGGTTTAGCGTCCAACTCTTGTTTTTGGATCAGATCATGATCTCGAGGTTGTGGGATCGAGTCCCGCCTCTGGATCTGCTCAGAGTCTGCTGGAGATTCTTTCTCTCCCTCTCCCTCTGTCCCCCCTGCCCCCACTTATGCTCTCTCTCTAAATAAACAAAATCTTAAAAAAAATTTTTTTGAATCATGTAATTTATATTACTTATTCAAAAAAATAATAATTTTTTTAAAGTAGGCTCCACACCCAGTGTGGAGTCCAATGCAGGGCTTGAAATCACGACCCTGAGATCAAGACCTGAGCTGAGATCAAGAGTCAGATGATTAACTGACTGGGCTACCCAGGCGCCCCCCAAAAATAAATAATCATAAAAAATTTAGGCTATTTTATTTCCATCCATCTCTAAAAAAAGAAACCTAAGTCTCAACATGAAATCTGTTGTTCTCAATAATTTCTAAATATTTCCATTTCAATGAGCATATAAAACTAAGGAGTTCCTCTAAAAATACAAAATAAGGAAAGCAATTCTGCTGGTCACTGGGAGCATCACGACAGGGACGGATGACAGAGCTGCTTTTTTTTTTTTTTTAAGATTTTATTTATTCATTTGAGAGAGAGAGCACGAGTGGGGTGAAGGGCAGAGGGAGAAGCAGACTCCCCGCTGAGCAGGGAGCCTGATGTGGGGCTCAATCCCAGCACTCTAGGATCATGACCTGAGCCAAAGGCAGACGATTCACCGACTGGGCCACCCAGGCGCCCCAACAGAGCTGCTTTTTGAAACTATTCCACAGGCAGCAGAGCCTGAGACTTTCCAGAGAGCCAGAGGTCTCAGCTCAGATGGTCACCTGAAGGAAGCAGACTCTGCTACTTGTTTTATCAGTACTGAAGATAAGAAGACTTCTCAAAATCAACCCAGTCTGATTCCTCAACAAGGACAGGCCTTTGAGTTTTGGCTCAGTCCTGACACAGAACAGCCTCCTTTCCGCAAATCATCACAACAAGTCCAATTCCTTGTGAAAGGCAGAGGCTGATGGCTTAGAAAGAAGAGCACGAACTGGGTGACCCTGCCTATACTAATTTGTTTCTCTGGACTTCCATTTTCTTACCGGTCAAGAAGAAGGGATCTTGGGCCAAATTCTCTCAAAGGTTCCTTTTAGGTCTACAATACTATCATCCTACAAAAAAGTCAATTTAAAGATCAGATGAAGGGTAGGAGATGCCTCCTGACTGGAGCATGTATAAGTTTGGGGAAATTCTCAAGTACACAAAGGTTTGCTGACTGGGACCCGAATGTTCTGATTCTTATTTTTTTTTTTTAAGATTTTATTTGTTTGAGAGAGAGAGAGAACGTGGGGGGTTACAAAGAGGAAGAAAGCAGACTCCCTGTCGAGCAGGGAGCCCCATCATGACCTGAGCCGAAGTCAGACGCCTAACCGACTGAGCCACCCAGGTGCCCCTGATTCTTATTTTTTGTGTTTTATCTTCAACATAAATAATGTGGTCCCTTTGCTGTAAAGATTTCTCACATATATAACTTCCAATTAGAAATGATTTACAACTAGTTAACACTTTTATAAAACAAGGATGAAGTGGAGAGAATTATTTTGGACAGTCAGCACTGAGTGTGTTGGTTAAGAAAAGTTTTAGCTTGGCCTTTTGATCCTTTTAAGATCATCATCCAAGATTCATACCTGTATTACTATCCTTTTGAGAACAGCCTTCTAGAGATATACCTATACTAATTCCCACACGTGAAGGGAGGGTGACTCCTCTTCTGAGACTGCAAACTCCACCCAAATCTCCAAGCTCAGCAAAACATGCTCCACATTCTGATCGATAAAAGCTAAGTGATTTCGGGGGGGGGGGGAACCCACCCCCAGATACCTGTGCATACTTTTGTCTATTAAAAAGCAAAGTGCATGCTTTTTTTAGCATTGGTTTCATATAGCCGTAATTAGCTAGAGTTTTATTAAAACGCTAAAGATACGCAGCTTTCTCTCAGACTGTTTTTAAACAGCTCTTAATCATCTTCATCTCGGCAAGGATTCATGCTTTGGCACAAAAGCTTCGAGAAACACAGCTCTCGCAGACACTCTGCAGGGTGCAGGTCCATTGTCTGGTCCCTGCTTCCACCTGGCACAGACTGGACACACTGCTGGGAAACCAGCTCATCTCATTAGCATGTCTTTATTCTAAGGCTCCAATTCAGACACCTCTCCAAGATCACCAAAATCCTCATCAGGTCCTAGGCCAAAGAGAAGATGGTAGCCACCGGTCCCCGAGAAGTCTTGAAAAAAGCAATGAAAAATAAAGAGCATAGAGTTAGGTCATGCACCAGCCGTTCAGAATTGGCCGGTGCTCAATCCACTTGTGATCCTCTATCCTTTGCTGTCAAAATCCTCCTCCACCTCCGACGCTTATGCCACAACCTAGAGGCTGGATACATTCACCTTTTTAATGATTCTGAACACAAACGTAATACTCCTACACATTTTAAATACCTGTGCCCTGTCCCCAAGCTATCCCCATTCCAAAAATCAGGTCTGCCGCTACTCTGGCAAAGGGACAACCCGGCTGACTCTGATACTCAGATGCTCAAACATTTCTGTTAAGCACTTCTTTTGGCTTCTGTGACAGCCTCTTGAAAAGCGCCAGCCGAGCAAACGCATCCTGGGCCTCCGTCCTCCAGCAGGCACTGGAAGCTTCACCCTGAGAAACCTACTTCCAACCTGCGCCCGTGCCTCGCTCTCCAGAGGCCTGGATGCGCGGACCCCGGCCGGACCCCCGGCACAGGCGCCCTTGCCAGACACCGGGCCCGCCTCCCCTAGCCCTCAGCTCCCGCGGGGAAAGGGCGCACCGGGCGCGGAGGAAGGGCCCCGCCGGGGCCGCGCGCACCCCGCCCCCCGGGAGCCGCAGTCCCCCCGCACGCGTCTGTCACCGGGCACACGGCCTGCAGGCCGCTCGCGTCCTCGGGCGGCGGGCCGTCAGGCCACCGCGGCGACCTCGCCAAGGGCCCCTCCGCACCGGCCCGCAGACCTCCCACCCCCAGCCCCGGGGCGCGCCCGGCCCGCGCCCGCCGGCCCTCACCGGACTTGGGCGGGTAGCGGTACACGGAATTGGACGGGATGTCCACCTCCTCCACGCCCGCGTGCTGCCGGCTGGTCAGGGCCCCCATGGCGCTGCGCCCGCGCCGCCCTCGCGCCTCACCGCGGCCGTTCGCCCCGCGCGCGGTGCGGGGGTCGGCTGCCCGCCGCGGCCGGCTCCGCCTCGGCGCTGCGGCTCTGGCGGCGGGGAGCCCCCGGCGCGCCGCGCACCATCCTCCGCGGGGCCCCGCGGCGGCGCCTCTGCCGAGGGGGGCTGCGGGCTGGGCCGGGGGCGCCGCCGCCGCCGCCTCAGGCCGCGTGATGTCAGCGACCGCTCGCGCTCGGGGCCCGCGGCGGCCGCGGCCAATGGCGGGGCGGGGCGGGGCGTCGGCGGGGCGCCAGCCAATGGGCGGCGGGATGCGGCGCGAGCGGCGGCGGTCCCGGCACCGGAGCCGGCTGGGGGCTCGCGGCCACGGCCGGGGGCCTGGGGGTCTGCGGACCCGGGATCGGACGACAGTCCGGCCAGGAGCCTGCTCGCCATTCTCCCAGGCGCCCGAAGGCGGTGCGCGGCTGTCCGGCGGAGGGAAGGCTGCTCCAGCCCCGCCCCTGGCATCACCCAGCCGGCGGTCCGGAGCCCGCGTAGGGGCGGCCCCGGGCCCCGACCCCAGACCCCGGCCCCCAGCCGTAGCGGTCCGAGTGCGTTCGGAGCAGAGGACTGCGCGGCGTCAGCATCTCTCTCGCCCCCAGCGCCTCTGCCCCAAAGTGCCCTGCTGATCCCATCTCCCAGGGGTCGGGGAGATTACTCAATGCTGGTGACCCGCTAGGAAGATGTCGCCATCCCTCTCACGTAGCTCCTTTCAGAGCGCCGAACTCTATCCATGCACTCTGTTTTTGGTCCCCGAGGCGGCTCCTGTAGCTCTGAAGTTTGGAGAGCATCAGCCCGAGATAAGATCAAGACATCCAACCCCTGATTACATCTTTTGGAAACTTCGGAGGCCTGCGTGCGAAAAGTCAACGCAGGGAAACGCGAATGGGGCCAGGCAGAACAAGGGGCCCGTCTTGGTGAAAACACACAGGAGAGTGGGAGGCTTGGACGGGCAGAAGGCGTCATTCTAAAGCTTAATTATAGACATCTGTATTTTAAACCTTTTATTTTATTTGTGGGTCTGGTGGGGTTTTTTCCTGAGAGGGTGGACAGATCAGCAGAAATTTCAACGGCTAGAACATGCCTTCAACAACTTTTCACAAAGTTTGAAGTACAGTTTGTGGAGTGTTCAGTCCCCTTGATTTGGTTCGCAAAACCTTTTTATAGAGTCTAGCTCTTTCCTGATTATATCTTGCATTTTTCGTTGGCCTCCTTTCAGCAGCAGCCAACAGACCTGGTGCTAAAGGCACGAGGCCCAGTTGCCTTGGTTCTCTCCAGAGACCCCAGGATGGCAGTCACACATTTCTGTTATTTATATTGACTGATGCTGTGAGGAGGGCAAGTCCCTGGCCCAGACAAGTTGGTGGGCAGCCTTCTCCCAAATACCAGGGCTCCCTGGCAGAGTTCAGAGCCCTCCCTCCAGCCCCTGACCCTAACCACTAGATGGCTTCTAGACATATCTCTGGGAGGGAACTGATATCCTTCTTAATACTCTTCTCCCCGCGAGCAGTTCCTTATAGTAACAATAACGTAAAATACCGTCATGAAGAATCTAGAACCTCCTCAAAATAGAAGGCCTTCGGCACATTGCAGAGTAACATGTTGCCTTATCATCTTGGGCTCTGCTCAGAAACCTTTGTTCTTCCTGCCCTCAACATCCTGCACCATCCTCTTAATGGGTTTCTCCTCATTGGAGGGTCTCAGTCAGAGGGAGGCGGGGATGTGGCTCAGCAGGGCAGTTCTGTTCTGTTGCCTGCAAGGATCTGTTCTGGTCCCAACTCAGCCTGCTCTGAGTCTAGGAAACGGGTTCATTCCTCATCTTAGATAACACTGTCCAAGCCTATAAACTTGGTTCCTCCTCCCACGAATGAGTCAGGAATCCAATGCTTAGAATAGGAAAGAAACACAAGGCATAGCACAATAATATTAGTGGACATTTGTTGAACACTCTCTCTGCCAGGCCCTATTTTGAACGCTTTTACATATTAAAGCATTCATCCCTCACAGTAACCCCATGACGTATGTGCTCTTAACAGTCTCATTTTACAATTGAAGAAACGGAGACAGAGAAAAGGCACTGACTTTGAGTTGGACAAATCAAGACCCTAACCAGTTACATAACTTTGGGAGAAGCTCTTACCAATTCTCGGTCTTCTCATCTGTAAAATAACCTGGCCCTGCGGAGCCTGGCTGGCCCCTTCCGTACGGCATGTGCCTCTTGATCTCAGGGCTTTGGAGTTCAAGCCCCATGTTTGGTGTAGAGATTACTTAAAGATAAATTCTTTTTTTTTTTTTAAGATTTTATTTATTAGAGAGAGAGAGAACACAAGCAGGGGGAGCAGCAGGCAGAAAGAGAAGCAGGCCCCCCACTGAGCAAGAAGCCCAATGTGGGACTTGATTCCAGGACCCTGAGATCCTGACCTGAGCCGAAGGCAGACACTTAACTAACTGAGCCACCCAGCCGCCCCTTTTCCTATTATTTCTTCTTAACTCAGCCTTGATTCACTCATTGCTTCTTTACAACAGCCAGTAAGGGCTGGGTTATTTTATTTTATTAAGAATTTCTCTCTAGGGGGGCGCCTGGGTGGCACAGTGGTTAAGCGTCTGCCTTTGGCTCAGGGCGTGATCCCGGCGTTATGGGATCGAGCCCCACATCAGGCTCCTCTGCTATGAGCCTGCTTCTTCCTCTCCCACTCCCCCTGCTTGTGTTCCCTCTCTCGCTGGCTGTCTCTATCTCTGTCAAATAAATAAATAAAATCTTAAAAAAAAGAAAAAAAGAATTTCTCTTTAGGAGGACGCCTGGGTGGCTTAGACAGTGAAGCGTCTGCCTTCAGCTCAGGTCATGATCCCAGGGTTCTGGGATCCAGTCCCACATCGGGCTCCTTGCTCAGTAGAGTCTGCTTCTCCCTCTCCTTCTGCCCATCCCCAGCCCTGCTTGTGCTGCTCTCTCTATCTCGAATAAATACATAAATAAATCTTTAAAAAAGAAATAATAAGAAAAATAAATAAATAAATAGATAAATAAATAAAATAAAGAGAAGCAATAGGGTTGCCTGGCTGGCTTAGTTGGTAGAGCGTGTGACTCTTGATCCCAGTGTTGTGAGTTCAAGCCCCACGCTGGGTGTGGAACCCACTCAAAAAAAATTCTTTTTAATTAATTTTTAAAAATAAAAAGGAGTGAAAACCAGCCCTCTAGGCTCATGGGCAGAAGAGAAAGGGATAGGGGAGAGTTCAGAGAAAATTGTAGCTCAAAGAAACTTTCTGGGAATTGAGTTCAAGTCCCACTTTCTACAATGTAATCACATAATGTTGCTTGGGTAAAGAGAACTTCAGCCCGTGCCCAGGGCAAAGAAGAGATATGCAACCAAGCCTTGGAGCAGCCTCCTCTGGGGGGTCAGTCCTGCATTCCTCTCTGGTCCTTCCTTGGCGCCACTTGGCTCCCTTGCAAGAGATCTGGGCCAGGGAGAGGCCTGAGGGAGCAGACGGCACAGACAAAGGAAAAATCCAGAAGTGATTGCCATCAAGAGAGCCATAAAAATGCTTTTAACTTGAATAAATGGCCTGGTGAGGGGTGGCACCGCGTGTGTGGGGAAATTACATGCAAATACCAGGCATCTTTTGTGTAAATAGTCTCACAGCATCCTCTCCATTTGCAGGCTACACATGCAGCCCCTGGGAGAATCTCCGCAGAGAACCCAGCATTTAAGGGTCTCACGGGTTTCCTCTAAGCATCCACTCAAGGCTGGGAGGGAAAAGCTACACATTTTATCAGGTCCCAGCTCTTCTCAACCTTGGGTCTAAGGGAGAAAGGGGAAGTGGGTAGGTGAAGCACAGGGAAGAGTAATTTTGAGGTCAGCTCGTCCCTTAGAGATTTCCATTTTGTTCGTTTGGGCTGTCCTGATTTCAGCTCAGATGCGCATTTTCCGCCTTTGTGACACATCCTCTCATTTGAATGATTCTCACAGATTCCTATAACAGGAAGGGGAGAGAGCCTGCAGGTGAAAAGCTGACAGATGCCGTCCTGTTTGTAGCACAGCATTCCCAAGACAGCAGGGGAAAGGGGTGGAGGGATGCCTCTGGGACCTAAAGGGGATGGGGCTAAGACAGGCCCCTTCTTTGCTGTTGGCTTGGCTGTTCTGTCCCTGCTAGGGTGATGGGAAGATTATACCTCTGGCTGTTGCGAGTGAGTGCAGGATCTCTCCAAACGTCAGGACCCAATCAGCAACACATGGTCCCTGATCCCTCTCTCAGTCCTTGGGCCACGGCTTCAGTGGATTAAAGCTAAAACAACCAGAAGAGAATTTCACATCCTACTCCAGATCCGTGGACTAGGCTGACACTGACAGAGGGCTCCGAGCCTAAGTGCTTTCGGACCCTGCAGATGGTTCCTTGGGCAGCCTAACACTCTATGTTGAGGAAAATAACCTTGTGCATTAGGAAGCCGGCAAGCAGGCTTTCATATTTTGCTTCTTGTCAAATGTGAATTCCTCATTGTTAATTTCCTCCTCAGCTGTGTGCGGCTCACAGAGGACAACTGTTCACATGGCTGCAAACTTCAGTGGGGTCTGTAGCTTCTTAATCTCCTTTTCCGTTTAAGACCAAAATGAAAGACGATGCTTACACTGCCCTGCGTGGCTGAGCCCAGGGTAAGGAGAGTAAGGTGCTAGGGTGCGTGACCTTCACGTGGCGCTCACGCTCACTGCCAGGCCGGCGCCTCAACCGCCTCTCCCTAGTTTTAGCCCTGCTGTCTGGGCGTCTGGCATCTGCAGAAATGAGGGACCTGGGACATTAATCCTATTCAAGGACTAGTTTAAAGAAATTGGGAGAGTCCGTTCTATTGCACTTTATTTTAGTTTACTTCCATTAAAGATTTTTTTTTAATTTAAGAGAGAGAGGGAGGGAGGGAGATCACGAGTGAGGGGCAGAGGGAGAGGGACAAGCAGACTCCCCGCTGAGCAGGGAGCCCGATGTGGGGCTCGGTGCCAGGACCCCAAGATCATGACCTGAGCCGAAGGCAGACTCTTCACCAACGGAGCCACCCGGGCATACCTATTTTGGTTGACTTCCAGATCGTTCTATCAAATACCAGACCCCATAAGCTTGTTTCAGTACGCTCACTTCTGCCTTCATCTGCCCAGCCCTCCTTTTGGTTTTGAGCTCAGCCCCACCTGGGGCTGCACATTCTGTGCGATGAAGTCAGTGTGAAAAGAATGCACCGCTAACACTGCAGCCCAGTCTTCACTCAGCTGCCCCTTCTGCCCTTCTCGGGTAAACACACCAGGCAGGCGAAAAGCCCAGCCTCTGTCTCCTTCGACCCAGAGAAACCAGAGTGTGAGAGAAGCAGTGCGGCGACAGCCCCCATAACCCTCTTCAACCAATAATCAACTGTGGTTACTTAGGAATCAAAAGGAAGAAGACGAGAACGAATTCTCTTCCTTCTCCTAGGGTTCTTGATGATGCGTGTCCTGGCTGGAGCATCAGATCTGGAAGAAGCCTAAAGGTCATCGAGTCCAGCCCCTTCACCTGACAGATGAGGCAGCTGAAGCCTGGGGAGGGCAAGGAACTGGCCCAAGGCATACAAATAACTACAGCCTGGCTCAGAACTCAGGGATCCCAGGCTCCATGCACTGGGTCTTGCTAAGGGAAACCCGTACTGCTGGTTTGGTTTCTGTTTATTGCAGGGTAGGCTGTCTTTTAGGGCCAGTGTAAGAGGGCCAGTCAACTCAACGGAAAAGCTCAGAAACCCAACACAACCAGTGCGGGCGCCATGCGTTTGCATGGAAGTTGTGCATAACCACATTTAAGTAGGAATCAGAAAGCCAAGAGCTTCTCTCAGCTGCACTGTCCCCTCTACTCCTGGGAAACTGGAGCTGAGGTCAGATGGTCACCTAACTCCTTGCAGGCACAGGAACCAAAGCGCAGATGAGAAGAGGGGAGTGAGAACAGCCCCAGAGGATCAGATCAGATTCTTACCGAGTGGGTTGAACGTGTCCTAGGCGCACTAATGGTGTGTGTCTCTGCTAAAGCCCGAGTGCCAGCTCAAGTCCACCACCGGCCAGCGATTCAGGGACTTCATTTATAATGACACGTTTATTCCTCAGCTAATTGCTTGTTTATTTAAGTGATAACCACCGTCCTCATTAGGACACTTCAAAGACTGTGTGGAGCCTGCCGAGTAATACACAGAGGTACTGCCCACTGCCGTGGTGCTCACAGTACTGTCAGAAGCCCGAGATCTTTATCATGCACCATGAGGTGCGTATTTATTATATGGCATAGTTGTATACTCTTATCTTGTATACTCCAAGATGAAATCTACGTATGAAAAGAGGTCTGACAATTTCATCAGCTTCCTCTCTGGTCTTCCTGCTTCTTGGTCCTGCCTCTGAAAGAAGGGTGGGGGCTGTGGCTCCTTTGGCAAAGTGTCTGCCTTCAGTTCAGGTCACAGTCTCAGGGTGTTGGGATCGAGCCCTGCGTCAGGCTCCCTGCTCAGCGGGGAATCTGCTTCTCCCTCTCCCAATGTCCCAATCTAAAAAAAAAAAAAAATAAAAATCACTCTTGGGTTAACTTTCCTGGTATGCTGCTCCCTTGCCCATATACCTTCAGTGGCTCCCTATTACTTTACCCAAGACATGTGTTTTACCCTTGAGGTATTTCCTCCCTCTGCTTCTCATATAACCCACTTATACCCCCAATGCAGCTATCATTCCTGTTCACGTGTTTGCTCGTGGAAAACCTTTCTGCTGGTGCTGCTCCTGTGTGCTCAGCTGAACCCCTCAGCTGAAATCCCACCCTCTCCATGAAGCCGCGTCTGAGAACCCTGGCCCACCACTGACTCTTCTTTCTTAGAAGTTCTATGGCGTGAATAATTTTCTGTAGAACTCATTTGATACTTACATGTAGGACAAGGTTCAAAACCCAGCTCTTCTACTCTTGTCTGTGTGCCCTGCGAAAGTCCTTCGATCTCCCTGAGCCTGACTTTCCTCCTTTATAAATGACACGAGAATAGCAAAGCGGTGTTTGAACATTCAGTTAGACAAGGTATAGATACAGCGAGGAATACAGCAGGTGCTCAATAAATGTAAACTTTTTTTTAATCAGAAAAAAATTGGTGGTGGTTGTGAAGTGGTTGAATTTCCTCAGCTAATTGCTTGTTTATTTAAGTGATAACCACTTAGTTTTTTTTTATGTCAGAATTCCAGGATTTCAGGGCCAGGTTGTGCATTCGAGGCCCTGCAGATGGTGAAAGGGAGGTCGGTGCCCCACTGGCTGGAGGCAGAGCCCAGGGGTTGGATCCCCTGAGATATCATCTTTCCGTGCCCATTGGAACTCAAAATGCCAGGAACACATCTTACCCATCACACTTGGGGTAGCTGCTGGATGGCCAGAGAAGAAGCCAGGCTTCTTCCTCCCTCAAATGCAACAGCCTCAGTCCCTTCACTCAAAGGGACTGCCACCCCTAAATGGCCCCCTAGCTCCTAAGATCTGGATCAGCCCTCTGTGGGGCGTATCTGTGAGTCGTTATTGTTAACTCTGCACTTAGGTGTCCTTTGCTAACTAGAGAGAAACCTCATTGGGTTGGGGCCGGCTCTCTAGAGCTGTTCAGGAATTTTGCCAGCCATTTGTTATGTTGGTAGCTTGAAATTGGCCGTAATGAGACTATTTAAACCACAGAAATCATCAAATGCGGCCCATCAGGGCTTCACCCAGGCTCTGAGTGGGTTTACCTGCCACGCGTGATCTTAGGTTTCTTTGAATAAACCCCCAGTCCCCACCCAAAGACCTGGATACATTGTTTCCCATATGTAAGTGCACATGGCTAATTGAAATACATATGAAGCATAATCATTTTTTAAAGAATTTTTTTATTTTAAAGGAATCTCTACACCCAATGTGGGGCTCAAACTCACAACCCCAAGATCAAGAGTTGCATGCTCTACTGACTGAGCCAGCCAGGAGCCCCAAAGAATCATTTTTCTTTTTTTTTAAGATTTTTATTTATTTATTTGAGAAAAAGAGACCGTGAGAGACAGAATGTGTGTGCGTGGGAAAGGGGCGGAGGCAGGAGGGAGAGCGAGAGAGTTTCGAGCAGACTCCCCGCTGAGCACGGAGCCCAAGCGGGGCTCAAGATCCTGACCTGAACTGCAACCAAGACTTCCTCGCTCAACCGACGGAGCCCCCCAGGCGCCCCAAGAATAATCATTTTGAGCAACCACTCCATTCAAGAACTTTTGAATGGATTATCTCATTGAATCTTTATAACAGCCCTAAGAGATAAGCACTATTATTCTTCCCATTTCCTGGGCTGGGAAACCGAAGCTCCCTCAATGAGGCGTGGGGAGCAGGGGCTTGCCTGAGGTTCATCCGAGTCCAAAGCCCCTGGTCTTCCCCACAGCCTGCCTGTCCTACCAGCTCACATGGGAAACCTGTCCCAGCGCCAGGCCTGCTGGTCCCCGAGCGAGCAGCGTGGTTCTGTCTGCAGAGACACGGGTAATAAAGCGCAATGCATGGGGCCCTCCCTCCAGCCCCAGCCCTGCCTTGCCTCCCTGCATATTTAATCTGTCTTCCTTATCCTACCCACTTCCTTCTATGTCATCTCCTTATCTGAATTAGGACCTTTTTTTTTTTCTCCCTTGAGGACCATTTTTCAACAAGCTCTTTGACACTCCATGTCCTCTTGCCTCTAGAAATCATTTTTGGCCTTTAACATCTCTCCAAGAGCTCCGGCAGAGGTTCTCTGTGGACCCTGTGCTCCGTAACTGCCTTCGGACCCGGACAGACGCCCCGTCTCCTGGAGCAGTCCCTTCTGATGACTGGGCTCTGCACACAGTCTGGTCAGCGGGGCAGCTCTGATCTGGAGGCTCCCGAAGGGCAGGACCTGGGATTTTCTCTGACTGCTCTCAGGCCCCAGGGGCATGCTAGGCCCGGGGGGCCGCTGGTGATGAGGCACATCTGGTGGTTTCCCAATTCTGTTGTGTACAACCCAGTGCTCTCGTTCTCGGTAAATACTTCCTTCCTCCTTATGCAGACACTGCCATGTGTTCATTTACAG
The DNA here is from genome assembly GCF_017311325.1 of Ursus maritimus. Taxonomy (NCBI): domain Eukaryota; kingdom Metazoa; phylum Chordata; class Mammalia; order Carnivora; family Ursidae; genus Ursus; species Ursus maritimus. The sequence continues at coordinate 5,412,261 of NW_024424897.1, read as the reverse complement.
CACCCGTGCTTGGTCCAAAAAATGATCTGTGTGGCTTGGGCTTTTGGGGTCGGGAAATAGCACACGTCCAACCTCCCCCCCCCCAGGTGCCCTGTGTTCCTAGAGGAGAAGGGCACCTATCACTGCCAAACTTGCAAAAAATAAATAAATAAATAAGATCAGGGACTTTATTTTAACCAAACGTGTCTCTTCCAGGACTTGCCCTGACTTCCTGTGTTCCTGAAAATTCCTGAAACCTCAAGCAGCATCTCATCAGAAACTCCAGACCTCTTCAGCATTGCCCCTCTGCTCTGCGGAGTCCTAGGCCTTGTCAATTCCCTCTGCATCTCCGGGATTTAGAGATAAGCAGGGGAAAATAGGCTCATCCTCACTGCTCAGCAGCCTGGTGCCTGCGGAAGAGCCACGTGGCGGTGTTTAGAAGGTACTTATGCTCATCGATACCCCGGTCTGCTCTATTTCTTGCCTCCCCCTGGGTTAGGAGAGGCCATGTGATTCTTCTGGATAAGGAAGCGTGAACAGAGGTGTGTTACTTTTGGGTTAAAACACCTAATTGCCAAGCCTCGACTCTCCAGCACTCCCATTGCCTGCTGGAATGTTCCACGTAGGGCAAAGGACAGATAGGAAACCTTTTAGGCTCTGCGATGCATACCGCAACTACTCAGCTCTGCTGTCGTACAAAAGCAGTCATAGGTAATACGTAAACAAACAAGGGTAACTGAGTTCCAATAAAACTTTATTTATAAAAACAGGCAGCCACCCAAGGGCTCGAGTTCACCAACTGGGGCCTGCAAGATCGTGGACACTCCCACAGTCTGGGTCATCACGTCATTGCCCAGAGGGCAGTTCTTCCTGAGAGTCACCAACCGCAGCAAACTTTCTTTTCTTTTTTTTTTTTTTTTTAAAGGTTTTATTTATTTATTTGACAGAGAGAGACAGCCAGTGAGAGAGGGAACACAAGCAGGGGGAGTGGGAGATGAAGAAGAAGCAGGCTCCCAGCCTAGGAGCCTGACGTGGGGCTCGATCCCAGAACGCTGGGATCACCCCCTGAGCCGAAGGCAGACGCTTAACGACTGCGCCACCCAGGCGCCCCCGCAGCAAACTTTCTATCGGTGAGAAGTAAGACTTCAGGATTGTACTTCCCCGAACATAGCCTAGCCCGACCTGATGAATTTGAGGAGTCTCTGCACCACCTTGAGAAAGCCTGTGTCATTTTTCGGGAATAAAAGGAAGGATACTAACCACCCCCTCCCACCCCACTGCCCGGAGGAGGTCCACTCTAACCCTTGCCCACCCAAGCGTAGCGTCACCCCCACCCCACTGTCTCCCAACAGATGCCTTGAATACTCCTTGTTAGGAACTTGCTTTCAGAGTAACTCTGTGCCTTGGTTGGTACTGTTCCCTCTTCTGAAAATTCCTTTCATTCTCCTTTCTATCTACCTGAATCCTTCCCAGCTTCACTCCTTCCTCCCCCAAGGAGCCTTCCTATCTCCTTGCCACCTACGAGTTGCTGTCCGGGGTCATGGAAGAGAGAACAAGAGAGCCAGCCCTGTCTGCGAGAGACCCATGTTGGTAAGGCGGTGGCCCAGGGGGCTTACCCAGCAGAGTTAATGAAGAGCGGGCCGGAGGGCAGAAGGGGTGAGCCATGTACGCCAAGGAATCAGTCTGTCGCACCCACAGTGCACTGTTTAGAGAGACATACATACCGGAGTAAAGGACGAAGAGAAGCAAGGGAATGATTAATGCAAAGGATTATGTGTCTGGGGAAGAAAGGAAGGTATGCTTTTGGGGAGGCTCATGTGAGTTTTCAAAGGCGCTGGCCTTGGACATCTTAGGGTCTGTGTCGGGTACGTGCGTGATTGGTCATTATTCCTCAAACCGCGCATAGGTTGTACACAACTCTTGGTGTGATATATTTCACACACACACACACACACACACACACACACAAAGGGGTGGGTCAGGTAGGAAAGCTGCTTCAAAACTTGACGTCAGCAGCTCCCACAGCAACGGACCTCGCATGTCTTGAATGCAAGGGTGAGGCTCCAGAGGCCCAGCTCCAGGCCAGTCAACTCCTAGACCATCGAGAGAAAGTGGCGGAGCCTGAGTCCAAGCGGACGACTGAAGGCCCCAGAGCAGGAGAACCTTCCTTAGAAAGTTGTCTCTCTACCCGGCCTTTCTCTCCCCATTGGCAAAGACCCAGCCTCTGGTGTCCCTTTGAAAGGTTGCCAGAGACTCGTCCACCATGAGACACACCTGGCGACGGGAGGCGGGGCCACCTTATCACCGGGCTGGCGCAGGACAGAGCGTGCAGACCACTAGTGCAGCTTTTAGGAAATGCCAGTAACCGTGTTGGGAGTGGTATGGCCTTTGTCCCCTGGGAGACGTGTGACATTTGGTGAAAATGTAATCTGGTGTAAACCAGCATGAACTCATCACTGGTGGAATGGCTTTGACCTTCCTGCTACTTCCAACAACCCAGACACGCTTTTCTATCTTTCTAATAACACTGAGGGAGAAGATAAGGTGAATGCCAGGGGGCAGACGGGGATAGAAAGTAGATTATGATATTTAAGTGCACCAGCTTTTGGGGCAAACACACGTAGCTGAGTTCACAGCTCAGTTCCACCCCGAGCTGAGTGACCTTGAGTAAGTCACTTAACCTCTCTAACCCCGCTTTTCTCACTTGCTAATTGGGGCTAGGCACAGTCCCCACTTCCCTGGGTTGTGAAATAAGGTAATTACCTTATGAAATAAGGTAATTCAAACAAAGGATTTAGCGCAGAGCTGGGTTCATAGTACATCCTCACTGGCCATAAATCTCAATTATCACAGAGGTGAGCTGGGATTTGCCTGGAGTAGAGAGAGCGTTTCTGCACGAGCACCCATCCTCTTCAAGGAGAAGGACTAGAAAAAAAAAAATTAATGCTTCGAAGTGGCAAGGTCTACCCAGCCCACTATACATAGTAGAAATAGCATCAGTTTTCACGGAGAAGTCCTAGCACAACACAGGTTGCGGCAAGCGAGCGAAAGCCAGCAGTAGCAATGCAAGTCCAAGACCCGGAAAGGGAGCCATCCCATCCGTCAGCACCTGAGCCCCCCTTCCTGGGCCGGACCTCCCAGCCTCAGCCAGCTGCCTGCCCGGTGGGCCTTGGTGCTGCTGGCCTTCCTGCTGCCTTCTCATCCTGGCACGGGCATCCTTCCCATCTTCCCTTGCCTTCTCCCAACTTCTTTCTGCTTCTCCTGGCCACCTCCCTGTCCCTCTGTCCTGGCAACTTGAAGCAGCTGTAGAGAAACAAGAAATACGAAGGTACCAAGTCAGCTGGTGCCCCCTTTTCCCCATCGGGGACTCACTCATGTTCAAGTCCCCCCAGCGGAAATCCCAGTGCCCTGACAGCCCTTGTGTGCAAAAGGCAATTACTCCAGCACGAAGGAAGGCGGCGCGCCCCAAGGGATAACCACGAGCGGGGTTCTGGAACCAGACCCGAGCCCATGCCTCACTCCACTACTTACTACTCTCACCTTGGGGAGGCTCCTCCCCTCCTGTGTGCCTTACCTGCCTGGCGTGTGATTGTTGGGAAGATCGAAATGAGTTAACTGACATTTAACTCTTAGAAAGTTGCGTGGCTCACAGGAAGTGCTTGGCAGGCGTTGGCGGTTTGTTGTGGTCCCGCGTTGTTGGCTGTCTCAGCACCCACTCCCCGACGTACATTCACAACATTCTCGGGGGCCCGGAGGAAATACGGGCTGAGACCGCCTCTCTTCCCGGTCTCGGCTCGCTCTGTAGCTCAGACCATTGATGGAACGAAGATTCTCTTCCTTCTGAGGCTACTGCTGTTTGACTTGTTATTAATGGGCATGTTTTTATTGCTCTCTTTTACCTGCCGCACATTGTCCTCTCAGATTAAAATAATGATACCTTCGGTTAATAATAGCTCGCACTTGGAGAGCTGCTTTCATCCCAGCAGCTCAAAGCCCTCTACAAACATGACTCATTCATTCTCCCTGCGCTCCCAGGCCAGAGACACTCCTGTGTTAACCCGCCTGGGAAGAGGAAGCCCTACCCCCATTCATCTCCAAGCAGATTCTCAGAAGCCGAAGTATTGACCGAACATTTCCACCTCTCACCGCCACAGATCTGAGACAGAGCTCTGTTGCTCTCCCTCTCTGCCCAGAGTCACCTTATGCCCACAGAGCCGGAGTCCTTCTGGCTTGGGGGCCTGGTCCTCTATGCCTTGCCCAGGTGCCCACAGCTGTGATCATGGTAAACCTGCAAATGGTAAACATTAAAGAAACCTTCAGAATAAACTGCCTTGATAGCCAGCAGGGCGGGGGAGGAGGGTTTGGCAATTGTGGTGTTTTCAGGACGCTGGTCTTCCTGGAGAACTTCTTAATTAAGACCCAAGGGCTCCTGCAGGCTGAAATGCCTCTGCTCAGGTCTACTCATGGCCGTGGCATGCTTGACACCTGTATGTACTTGTGAAAACTGGAGCCCCACAATGACAGTACTTCCTTGTTCTGGGGCTGCTTGTGGCCAGAGCTCCCCAGCAGTACAAGCTGCTGTCTGCTCACTTTTGTTTTCACCTTGCAGTTACTGGAAGGGAAGGGCTGCAAGCTGTGCTTGACTCTCCAGCCACACTCAGGCTCAGCCCATGTGCACTTCATTAGGGCAAAAGAAGCAGTCAAAACGCTGACTCCTTCCCCTTCAAAATAAACAAACTAACAAGCAAGCAAACAAACAAAAAGACTAACTAAATGGGACAAGCTCCTTATAATGCCCGAGGCTGTTTTTCATCAGTACATAAACATCGGGTGTAATTTTTTCCTTATTTACATTTTATTTTTTATATGGTCAAGTCTTCTTAGAGACATTCACTTTAGGCAAAGTCAAAATAGAACCGTGGCTTGTTTTCTTCTAGCCTCCTATTCTGCAGACCCTTGACTAATTTCAATACACTGTGTGATTGGTATTTCAGATCCAACACTTACTAAGTTTTTCAGAAACAGAAATTCTAACAGTGAATCCCTAGCAATATTTGCCTTCGTAACCTCTCTGCCCCTTCCTCAGTCCGCTTAAACTCCTAGTTCTTTCCCCACCCCTACAATTCCCAGACACAGCCCTGTAGGTAAAATCCTCATTTTTTTTTTTTTTTTAGATTTTAGTTTTAAGTAATCTCTACACCCAAGGTGGGGCTCGAACTCACAACCCCAATATCAAGAGTCACATGCTCTTCCTACTGAGCTGGACAGGCGCCCCTGAAGGTCACATCCTTACCCAGAAGATGGAAGCTGAGCACACATAAACAAATCTTGTTTTTAAATGGCTAGGGTTGAGAGCCAATGCTGGTACAGAAACACTATTTTTTTTAAAGAGTTTATTTATTTGGGGGGGGGGGCAGAGGGAGAAGCTGACTCCCCACTGAGCAGGACCCCGGGATCACCGGGATCACCGAACTGAAGGCAGATGCTTAACCAAATGACCTACCCAGGAGCCCCAAGAAACACTATTTTTAAAAAGATGGTAGAAATTAAAACTTCAGCTAGGTCAAGCGATTTAAGAAAAAGAGAAGTTCCCAGCTTGGGATAGTAATGACTGAGAAAGTCACCAATCTTTCCCCCTTGCAACTACACTTAGTGGATGTTAACATTGGTTTATATCTTCGAAGAGAAAAGTTTTTGGTCTAAAAACTAGGAAGAGACTGTTCGGCTTTGCGGGGGGTGGTGACTGAAAGGAAGCCGAAAGCGGGTACCTTATATTTCAATAAAAGCCTTAAAAAAAAGTGGAGCTGCTTGAAAGTTTAAAAAAAATAAACAATCTTGAGACTTGAGCAGCTGCAAAGCCTCTGTTTTCTATTTCGATCATTCTGTTTCTCGAGATGACCACATCTTTCAGAGGAAATGAGTCAAAGCCACTCTGTCTTGCTTTTCCAGCTGAGCATGTTGGGTTTCAATGAAGTAATGAATGAACTTGGCCGCACCACCCCCAAGCCTACAACAGCAAACACAGGGCCCTCGGCCAATCAGCAGACACTCAAGGTTTTCAAGTTGAGTTCAAACGGGCCCACGGGAGGCCAATCAGCGCGCGCGGCTCCGCCCCAAACTCCCGGCCGTGGCCAACCAGGAGCCCGGACGAGCCAAAACACAGCGGCCGACCAATGCCGAGCAGCCCCACGGCGCCGACCTCCGCCAATGGGCGCGGCCGGGCGAAAAGAGAAACAGTGCGGGCCGCAGGCCGCAGGATTCGAATCGAACGTCCGCACCGGAGCCGGGCGCAGGCCGACCGGCGCGGGCCAATCAGCGGCGGCGGCTCGCGGCCCCCGAACGTTGGACACCGGCCCCGCCCCGCGCCGTTGTTTGTGGTGTCGGTGGCCGCGGGAGCCGAACCGGGACACTCGCCGGGCGGGCGGCGGGCGGCGAGGGTCCGGAGGCCGCGGGCGGGCGGCGGCGAGCGCGAGCCGAGGGCGGCCGGCCTCCCGCGGCCGCCGAGCCGGGATCGCGCGGCGGCCGGAGCCATGTCGGTGAACATGGACGAGCTGCGGCACCAGGTCATGATCAACCAGTTCGTGCTGGCCGCGGGCTGCGCGGCCGACCAGGCGAAACAGCTGCTGCAGGCGGCCCACTGGCAGTTCGAGGTGCGCGCGGGCCGGGGCGCGGGGGGCCCTGGGGGCCCGGGAGGCGCGGAGGCGGGGGCGGCCGGCCGCGCGCCGCCGGGGACCGGGAGCTCTATTTCTGTCACCCGGCCAGGCGATCGGCGGCCGCGCGGTCTCGCGTGGGGCGCGGGCCCGGGGGCGGCGCGGAGGGCCCTGCCGGCGGCACCCCCCACCCCCCACCGGCGCACGGCCCGGGGTCGCCCCCTGGCGCGCCGCGGGCCGGGCCGGAATGGGCCGGCCGAGGGGACACCGCGGAGGAGCCCTGCTCGCGGGGCCGGGCCGGCCGGGAGGTGGTGGGATGAGGGGGGGGGCTTCCCGCCCCAGCCCCGTTAACCGTTGCCCTGCCGCTGTGTTTGTCCGCAGACCGCCTTGAGCACGTTTTTCCAAGAAACCAACATTCCCAACAGCCACCACCACCAGATGGTAAGTGGGTGCGGGCGCCGGCGGGCGGGCGGGCAGCGGGGGCGTCCTCCCCGGCCCGCAGCCCACGGGGGGCCGAGGGCGCCGGCCGGGGGCCGCTGTCAGCCGCCGGCGGTGACAGCCATGTTGCCGGGGAGCGCCGCGCCGCGATGTAAACAAAGAGCCAAAATGTCTTCCAGGAAAGAGCGGCTCCCGGGGCCGGCTGGCTCGGCCAACTTCGTGGCCCGGCCTCCGGGGCTGCCGTATCCTCGACCTCAGGCCGGTGCCGGGCGCGCTCCCCGGGGCAAGCGGGCGCGAGGGCGGGGTGGCCGGGAGTGGGGAGGGGGCTCGGATGGTAACTACTCGTCTGGGGGACCTGGGAGCCCGAGTGAAGGGCCCTGAGGGCGCTGGGAGCTGGGGCGTCTGGGTTTACCGGGGGCCCCCTCCTGCTGTTGGAGTGGTAGCCCCCCGTCCAAACCACCCAGCTCTGCAGGGAACAGGAAAGGGATAAATCCACCCTGCCTCAGGGAGCCAGGCTCTACCGAGAGGGGTATGTTCGCTCTTTCCTGTTGTTGGAAAAGGGACGTGCCCTCAGTGTGGAGGACGGCCGGATTTTGACAAGATAAGGACAAGAATTTGCATTTAATCTCAGTATGTAAAGATACAGAAAGTACAGGAAACAGAGCAGTTCAGGTCTGAATTTGCTTTCTTCTTTTTTCCAAGCTGGCCCCCTGGGCCTGAGCCTTTGCCCTCCTGGCCAGTGGGGTGTCCTGCTTTCCAGGGGCACAGAACATCACTTTCACTTTAGAGGCTTGAACGCCTTCCCCTCCCTACCCCACACCCCCCTAGTTACCTATTAGCTCTGCTGGGGGAGTCGGGGCTGGGCTCCACCATAGGGACTGTAAAACATTATTCCCCAGGAGATCTGTTGTGGCTTTCTGAGTGCATTTTTGGCATTTTTAACACTTGGTGTCCTTGCCCATGGCTCCCTTCTCAGAGCTGCTGCCTTTCCTGGGGGAGCTGCAAATGGTTCCTCGGCTGTGTCTTGTCCTTGGTGCCCTGTTTTCATCTAGTTGCAAAAGACAAGTAGACATTTTAACCAGCATTTAGCTTGGAATGGCTCATGCTGTATATAAATCAGAAGAGAAAAACGTTTTGGAATACGGTGGGAGAATTGGGGGAGCTGCAGGGCTGTGGCGGCTAAGGCCAGGTTCCTTGTAAACCTCGAGGGGTCATCGCTAGGAGACCCTTCCCTGCACTTGACCATGGGAAAGCTCTGGCTCCCACCTTGCGGTGGAGCTGGGAGCACCCTGCCTCCTATCTCTCAAAAGAGCCTTGAGGTTTGCTCCACCAACTTGTGGCCATTCTCAAAAGCCCAGGGGCTTCCAGCACAGCCATTCTGTGATGCTGTGAACTTGGACTAGTGGTCCCTTTAGACCTTGTTGTTCCTTCTCTGCAAATCCCAAGGGGTTATAATCTTTCTTTTTTTTTTTTACTTTTAAAAAAATTTATTTAATCTCTGTACCCCACATGGGGCTGGAACTCAGGGCCCCGAGATCCAGAGTTGCATGCTCTTCCAATGAGCTAGCCAGGTGCCCAGGGATTATAATCTCCTAAAGCTTCCCTCAAGGCAGGTTTTGTAACAGACATCATAATCGGCGTATCCATCAGTACACCCTGTATTGAGTTTTTCAGCACAGTGGAGAATGCTATTCCTGCCTTCAAGGAGTCTGTAATTTTTTGAGAGAGAATAAATCAAAGGAAAAAGTTAAATAAAAACGAGATAACAGTAATGGCATAATAGCAATACCAGAAGTGACCCCAGGGCACGAGTAACTGATAAATGATTGTCCGGTAAATTACTGTACATTCACACAGCTGGGGGGGCGGGTTGAATTGGGGGGCGCTGAGAAATGAGGCACTGGATTGGAAGCAGGGTGCAGTGGGCGGGCACTGGGTGTGCTTCAAGGCAGGCAAGCTCTATCCATAGCTGTTAGAAGCCAGGAGCTGGAGGGTCTTTGCAAGCATCTGGTCCAAACCCCTGCTTTTTATCAAAGTAGAGCGAACCTCGGAGAGGTTAAGGAACTTGCCCGAGCTCACACAGCCTGGTGGGCACGGGACGCTCCCGGTCCCGGCGAGCCGGGCCATTCTCTGCAGCAGGGTGGGTGTTGAGACAGGCTTCGCTGGCTTGGTCAACTGGGGAAGTCACGATGCTATGATGCAATTGGCCTCTCCCCCCAGCCCCCATTCATTGTTTCCTGCTGCCGAGAAGTCAGCCCTGGGGTGGGGGGCGGGGAAGAGTGGAGGGAGGAGGGAAGTGCTCTGGGTGGGGCCAGGCCTGCTGGGACTCCTGTGGCCACCCCTGAGGAAGACAATGGTTGGAGCTCCCTAGTTGCCGATGGGGTGCTGGCCCAGTTAACCGGACACATTCGCCTCCCTCCCCGTTTCTGGCTGGGATTTAACTGCAGAGCTGTGAAAAGCTCCCTCTGCGAGGTGAAGAGCCCTAGAACCTTGCTCCCCCAGCCCCGTGCTTGGGGGAGGGGCTGATGTTGCTAAAATTAGGAGAAATTCAAAGAAGGACTCCCGTGGCTTCCTGGGAAAGGGAGAAGCCGCTGTGAGGTCAGAACAGGCTTTGTGTAGGCCTTGCTCTCTGCTGCCTCTTCCCCATGGTCCTGTGAGACTTCTGGGTGCACCCCCTGGCCCCGCCATGCTGCTGGGGGGGGGGTGGCGCTGTGTACATGGGGAGCACCAGTCCCAGTACAGCACCCTACCCCAGCCCTTGCCCTTCCCGGCTGGGGTCCCTGATCAGAGCGGGTGGGGGATACTGGAGAGCTTGGGGAGTTTCCCTCCCAGGGTAGTGGCAGAAAACAGCAGATGGTGGGGTGTCTGTAAGTACCCCCGGGAGGAGGGCCAAGGGGACGGAACAGGCCGAGACTGTGCCAGCATCCTGCCAACACATGGGGGAGATGCTGGGGACACAGAAAACCCAAATCCCTGGTTTTTGTCCTCGGGGAGCCCAGGCGTGAAGCGCAGACGAGTCCGAGGTGGCTGGAGATTGCAGGGCTGGGGCAATCTCCGCCCTGGGAATCCAAGCCCAGGCATCCCGTCTTCGCAGCCTGTAGTCCGCAGCGGGTGTATTTCAGTCTGTTGACTTGAGCCGCGGGCCTCAGTTTCTTCCTCTGTGCCCGGGCGTTGGGACAAGTGAGCTCAGGAAGACAGGGGCTCTGCCGGCCGGGCCGAGTATGGGTTGGGCCCAGACGCTGGAAAGGCGCAGCTCCTCCTCCGTCGGCAGAGGAGGGAGACCCCGGGCCTGGCTGCCTTCCTCTGACCAACCAGCTCGGAACATCTGAGGGCGGATTATTGAGGGAGCCAGCTGGTTCCTGACCCAGGCCGAGGTGCTAAGCGCTGGTGTCCTGGGCTGCTCTCCTGTCCTTGCTTGAATCTGACACCCCTGGCTTCTGGTTGGAATTAACCCTTTGCTGCGGACACTCCCCTGGGCATCCCTGCCTGGCATTCAGGAAACACACTTTGGTTTTGATAAAAATTGCCAGGGTTTGTCCTTATTTTTTGTTGGTATTGGCTCAGGGTGAGAAGGGTGCTTCTGTCCTGTTGAAGCTGCCCCTGGACTGGAAAATGGCAATGGAGGAGGGGCCGGCCTGGGTGAGCCCCACCGGAGGCTCTGTGGGCCCAGCGGGCATGGCTCAAAGTTGGGGGGCGTGTGCCCGTAACCTTCCCAACACCTGTGTTCTCTCCCCGCAGATGTGCACCCCCAGCAACACACCTGCCACGCCGCCCAACTTCCCTGACGCACTGGCCATGTTCTCCAAGCTTCGTGCCTCCGAGGGCTTGCAGAGCAGCAACAGCCCCATGACGGCCGTGGCCTGCTCCCCCCCTGCAAACTTCAGCCCCTTCTGGGCCTCGTCCCCACCCAGCCACCAGGCCGCCTGGATCCCACCCTCCTCCCCCACGGCCCACAGCTTCCACCACCTCCACCACCCGCAGCCCACGTGGCCCCCCGGAGCACAGCAAGGGGGCTCCCAGCAGAAAGCCATGGCTGCCATGGATGGCCAGAGATGAGACTGGATGCCACCAGGCGCTGGGCTGGAGCTGGGGGGGCAGTCCAGGCTCATGGGGACACAGGAGGGCCGGGGTGGGGGGAGCCGGGGCGGGTGGGGGTTTCCTGAAGATCGCACTGGAAGATTTTATAAAAGAATTTTTGTGGGTGGGGGGAGATAGTAAACTTCCTGAGCCACTTGGGTCCTTCAGGAGTTTCTCTTCAGACAAGTTTTTTTCTCTTTTTAATATATAACTATAATATATATGAATATATAAATATAACTAATGTTATGTGAGAATGGGGCTGCGCTGTTGGGGTCAGCAGGGAAGGGCCAGAGCGTCCCCTTGGGCCAGCACCCCTTCCTCTACCCCTCGTCCCAGGGCAGGTGCATGGAAGCCTGGTGGGGTGATCCTGCAGTCACGAGGGGTCTGCTAGCTGCCCCTCAGAGGTCACGCCTTCTGGAATCGAGAGGACCACCGAGGATCCACTCCAAGGAGTTCACAGCGCGGGCTCCCAGAAGCGCCAGGTGCCCAAAGGTGTGGAAGCCCCTTGCCATCACAAGCTCTCCCCACCTGGACTTGGTGGCTGGCTCCTCAGTGGCCCTGCGGCTCTGTGTCACTCCTGGTGTCACCCGTCGCCAGCCGGATGTGCAGAACTAAAGAGCCTGCTTGGGTCAGAGGCTCAGGCTCTGCCTGGCAGGGCTCCTGATTCTCCACGGCCACCCTGCCTCTCCCACTGCGTGTCCCGCCTGAGTGGATGACAGAGTGGAGAGCTTGCCTTTGGATTTAGTTCCCAAATCAGTCATCTCACCAGGGTGAAATTTTAATTTAAAAACGTAAAAGAGACTTTTCTAACTTCCCTAGTTTGCGGTGCCTTTATTTGTCTTGGTAGGAAACGCGTGCTCCTTGGGGGACGGTGGGGCTTCATGGCCATGGGGCTGGGCTGGGTGTTCTGACGGGGGGTGTCTAGACCAGGGGGTTGGTAGGACTGGCTGGGTCCAGTTGAGTATGGGAGGGAGAGGGGGGCCTGGGCCTGACTGATTTCTGTGACCCTCTCCCCTCCTTGGCCATCGCAGTGTGGCCTGTCACAGGCTGGAGCTTAGCCCTGGAGCCTTTGTCTTGTCTGCAGCGGGGGGGAGCTAGGCCTCTACTTGGCAGCCCATGGCAGCCCCCTCCCCCGTGCCCAGGCCCCCCAGGCATCTCCCCACTGCGTCCATCCCTTCTGTTCCTATCCTCAGCCTTCTGGGGTAGCCTGGCCTTGAATGCGTGTTGAGCGGCCATCCCCCAGAAGTCAACCAAGGCTGTCCAGAATCCAGAGAGACAGGGTGGGTCCCCAAAGGGACTGGGTTCCTTTCCCTTCCCACCTTCCCCACAGCCTCCAGCCATTAGAACGGAGGCAGTGTTGGCGATTCTTGGCCCAATGGGGTCTTTCTCAAATGATCTGCAGTGCGGGTGGGGAGGTGGGGCTGGGGGGGGGTGGCTGGCCCCAGGGTTGGGATTCCTCCAGCCTCATGCTGGAGGGATGCTACCCTGCACCCCCTGCCCCCCAAGACCCCTTCAAACGGCGGGGGGGGGGCTTGTTTTCTCCCTCCTCAGCAGTCAGAGCCCTGTATATGGACCCCGCTGTATATCGGAGCTGGAGGGGCTGGAGGTTCATGCCCAAAGTGGGAGTGACACCTGAGAAGGGCCCTGTGTAGTAAGCCCGGCCACCTCCTCCAGCTTGCCCGCCCGGCGGTCCCTGCAGAGCCAAGCAGAACGGGCCCCAGCTGCCCTCAGCCTCTCCACAAGGGATGGTTTACTTTAAGGCTGGGTTAGTCCTTTCAGTTTTGTTTCCTGGTTGGAAACCCCTGGGCCTCCTCCCGTCCTCACCCCTTAGCCAGCCCACCTGCACTTTCCGGGGCTGCAAGGGGAAGTCCCTGGAGGGCACGTGGGCGGCCACGCTGGGACCACAGCTTGGGGACGGTGGGTGGCATGGCCCAGGTGCCAGGATGGGGGTTAGCCTGTGCTGCCTGGGGAATGTCCTCCACTCCCTGTCCTTTCCTGGGCGCGGGGGAGGCCTGGGTGTGGAGGGCTGGGCTGTCCTGCTTCCCCTCCCTGCCAAGCTGGTGAGTTCGGATTCTGGGCCAGGGACAGTGAGCCAGCAACCTTCTGACATTTCTCAGGCAGCGTGAGAAACTGAAGCCCGAGCAGGAGCAGAGGGGCTGGAGCTGGCTCTGCCTCCTGCCCCGGGAGAAAAGGGCGCCCGGTGAGAGGCCTGCCTATTGGCCCCCAGGTTCAAGCTACTCCCCTTCTTGTCTAGCCAGAGCATTAGATCACTGTATGAAGATGGATGGGATCTGAGCCCATGGGGAAAGTAGGGGGGAAGCCCCCCCCCCCTGTAGGGAGCACCTGCCCTACCCCATGACACCCCAGCCAACCCCACCCTCCTTTGCCCACACGGGACTGGGGAGAAACCCTTTGCTGGGCAGTTTCCTGCCACACTTTCCTTTCGTGTGTGATTTGTCACCCCATCCCCTCACACCTTAAAGCAGGCCTCTTGCGTGAGACATCCCTTTCCCATGTTGGGGTGATGAGGACTGGGGGTGGGGGCCCCCCATGAGAACAGACCTGAAGACAGAAAAGCTGCTTCTGTGACTTCAGAGGCCTCAGGGGGAGGGCAGTTTTCCCTTGTCCCTAGGGCTCTAGTGGGGCATGAGGGCTCACCCCATACAGTTGCTCTACCGACTGAGCTCAGCCCCCGCCCTCGCTCCTCTGTCCCCTCAAACCCGCCAAGACCTTTAGCACAAAGGACTCAGGACAGCAGTGAGCCCTCTTGTCTGTTTGGGGCTAGTGGAGCCGAGCCGGCTGGGGCAGAACAAAGGCGAGGCCTCCAGGCCCCTGGGCAAATGGCAGTTACCTGGCTAACTCTCTCCCGACACACTTCTGCTCTTTCTGGGGAGGGGGGAGGGGAGCAGGGAACCGGCCCAGGCCAGGCAGACCCTCTTTGCCTGCTCAAGGGTAAAGTGCAGAGGACAGCAAACAGAAACCTTCCCAGGTGGCGGTGGGCCCTGCTCCCCCCGGACGTCGTGCCAAGAGCCTGGCGCTGCCCGAGCCGGTGGCAGAACTGTGGGGAGCTGCTGCCCTCACCTCTGCTTCACGCACAGCTGATGCACGGACGCCACGAACCCCAACCTCTCCAGAACACCCCAGGCCACCCTCCCCAGACAGCACCCTTGGGGTCCCACTGAGGTCAGGAGAGAGCCGGCAGGGGTGAGAGCAGGTCCTACCCCCGCCCGCCAGCGCCCAGATCTGGGGTCCGGCCTCTGCTGCTTCTCCGGAAGCCCCAGCACCCTTGGAGGGTAGCTTCGCCTGCTTGGGAGGGTGGGGGTCGAGGTCTCGTTCTCAGCCTACAAGTCCGACCTGTTCTCCAACTGCAGGCCGGTCACCTGGACCTGGGCTGGCGGTGTGGGCCCTCAGGGGCCCCCCCCTTCCACTCCACCTTCCCGAGCCAGGACCACAGAAGCCTCGCTGCCCCAAGCTTCTTCCTAAACGTTTATTAATAACGTTGCTCACTGAGCAGTGGTGGACCGGGGGCCCCGGGTGGGCTCCTCGAGCCCCTCCCCGGGGGGCACGTCCATATGTATCTCCATCTCGCTGGGGCTGGGCGGGTGGGCCGCGTTGGGCTGCGCAAGGTGCCCCTCGGAGGACATGGGTCTGTCTTTCCGCGGACGAGGAGGAGCTGTGAGACATGGGGGGCTGAGGTGGCTCTGTCCCTCCTCTTGCACCCACGGCAGCCCGCCAGGCCTTCCCCAGCCTGCCCGAAGTGCAGGCAGAGCGGGGGGCAGAATGCTGGAGAGGGGGTCCGCAGGGCTGTGGTGGGCAGTGCGAGCCCGCGCAGGCGCTCCTGAGCAGAGCTCCTTGTTAATCTTTGGGAGTTAAAAATGATCAAGCCCTCGGTCGGTGGCTAAGAGCCTGCCTCTTAAGTAATGCGTCCTCTAGTAATGCAGGGGCTACTGAGGCACTGTACACACCAACAGGTGCAGGAATTGTTCCTAAGCCTGCCCTCTCTCCCTCTCCTGCTCCCCTAACATTTTAGGCGCCCTTGGAGTAGACACAGTGCCAGGGAGGAGGAAGCCGAGTGCCCCAAGAGCGCAGTCACAGCCCCGCACTCTGTCCACCACGGAATCGGCTGTCCCAGCCCGCTACCTGTTGTGAGGAGCATACCTTCCGGAGGCAGACAACTTAGGTCTGAATTCCACTCCTGCTGCTTCCTAGCTGTGTGACCTTGGGCAAGTATCTTAACCTCTCTGTGCCTCAGTTTTCCCAGCCATAAGTGAGGCTCACAGTGGTCCCTACCTCTTAATGTTGGTGTGTGGATTAGTTCATGCATGTAAAGCCCCTCACAGTGCCTGGCTGGTGAGAACCCACAGTAAAGGCGAGGTGTCAGGACCAGTGCTATCACTTCTGTTTCTGCTTCCTCTGGGCACTCACCGCGCGCTGTCACTGGAATGGGTGGTAAAGGGCATCTGGGGCTGGGCCTTTAACTGGGGTGGGGAAAGCGGGGGGCGGCCCTTGAACCTCCTGCAGGCATCTGCAAAGTGCCGTGTGGACGTAACTTTTTATAGGCAGGAGGTCAGCCCCTTTCGTTAGATCCCCTTTCGTGGGGGCCCCGACTCAGGCGGCACCAATCTAGCAGCCCTTCATGGGCAGCTGAGGAAACACATCTGGAGAAGAGGGGAGACTTGCTCAGAGTCACTTGCTCAGAAGGGGATCTGGCCTCGTGGCTCCAGGCCAGTGTCGCTCTCCGGCCCCCACATATGGCTGGACCCTGGGGGACAATTAGCCTCCAGACTTTCAGGCAGGATTTAGCCCCTCAGGGGAGAACAGGGACTGGAGGGACCATCTAGGCCTGGGCGTGAGGAGAAGCTCCTCTGCAGACAAGGTCGGACTGAGGGGTTCTCGGGGGGCCGTGTTGCGGCCCTGTGCCCACCAGCTGCCGCACAGAGCTGAGCACAAGCCCCAGGACAGGGAGCACCTGC
Organism: Ursus maritimus; assembly: GCF_017311325.1. Classification (NCBI taxonomy): domain Eukaryota; kingdom Metazoa; phylum Chordata; class Mammalia; order Carnivora; family Ursidae; genus Ursus; species Ursus maritimus. The sequence continues at coordinate 5,396,141 of NW_024424897.1, read as the reverse complement.
GAGCTGGGGGAGGACTCAGGCCTGGAGCCAGAGCCTTGGGCTGCAACCCTGCCCCTATTCCCCCTTCTGGGAGGTGGGGACAGTAACGGCACCTACCCCCCAGCACTGGCACATAACAAGAACTCAGGAAAGATGGATTTTTCTCTCTTCTCCCTCCCATCCCATCTCTCGGCTCCCAGGCGCTTCCTCTCTCCAGGGAAATAAGGGCAGAGACCAGCCATGGGCAGGAAAGGGGGCTGGCGGGGCAAGCAGGAGAGGCCCGGGGGCAGTGGGGAGACCACCTGGAAGCCTGCTCCAGCCAAAGGGAAGCTACCTGGACTGTTGCGAGCCAGCATCTGAGCACTCTGAGGCCGCGAGGGCAGCTGGCCGTTGTCGCTGAGGGACTGCTGCCTGTGCACGTGGGGCCGGGACTGCTTGGCCTTGTGCTTGGTCATCCCGGAGACGGAGGCTGGTGGGGGACAGTGAAGGGGAGGGTCAGTTCTGAGAGGCCGAGTGAGAGCTCTGTGGGGGCTCATGGGGATGGGGAGAGGGCTGCAGGGCCGCTGGTCACAGCCAGCCTCCGCTGAGGTCCTTCCCGGTCTGAACAAATGGATATGCCCCTTCTAAGCACTCCATTCATTCCCATGTCGGTCCGTCCACCACCCGCTCAGATACGCTCTGAGGACCTAAGCCCATGAGCCCTGGGCCTGGTGCTGGGTGAGTTCCGACCCGGGCTCACAGTTCAGGTGGCTGGACAGGTGCACAGAGGACTCGAAGAGCAGGTGGGGACTGATAAACGATGCAGTCTGGCTCACTGGAGGTGGGCATCAGGGGTGGGAAATTCACCAAGTGGTGGGGGGCTCAGGAGGAACATTTTGAGTTTCGAAAGAGGGGTGGGACTCGGCCCCGGTGGTGCTGGGAGCAGAGGCTGAGGCAGGCAAGCCAATGACGCAGCACGAGGAGGAAGACTGACAAGAAAGATGTGGCCATGAAGTGCTGGCTCATTGGCTGAGACCGGGTGGCTGTTCCCGAACTGCAAACACCCAGCTGGGACTTTCAGAATGTTTGGAATCAGGGAGGTAGCAGAGGAAGAAGGCATCCAGGGTCCAGGGGCCCCATGGCCTTCCAGGAACTGGACAGACCCCCGGGGACTCTTGAGCAAGGAGCCTGAGGAGTCTCTGGGCCCCCAGGACACTCACTGTCTTTGGTCAGGATGCCCGGCAGCCTTGTATCCATCCGTCCCTTGTAAATATGTCCATCCAGGCCCAAAATATCCACCTCATCATGCTGTGGGAGTGGGGGACACCCATTAGCATGCGCCACCGAGAGCGTGCCCTCCGGTCCTTCCTCCACGAGGGCCGGGGGCACCGAGTGACGTCCTCTCCTGACTCCCAGAACCCAACGGTGCTCAGAACCCTCCCGGGGCTCTGGCGGTGCCAGGGTGAAGGGAGGGCCCGCGGTGGGGGTGGCGGTGCTGGATGGGCAGGTGGCCAGGATGGCATTCTTCCCAACAAAGCCTAAGAACCAGAGGCTTTAACTGCGACAGAAACAGCCTCCAGGCAGAGGGCTGGTCATCCGCCCTTCTGGCGACTTATGTGGTATTTCCAGAATGACCTGAGAATGTGGGGTCCTGTCAGGGCCCTCTCTTTACTCCCAGGCAGCACCCCCAACCTTCATGGCGATCTGGACCTCCTCGGTGGGGTACAGGCCCTGGGACAGGTGCTGCAAACGGCTGCGGCGGTAGGGGTAGGTGAGTGTATGGCTGCCCCCACAGCGCCGGGGCCCGCTCGAGGACGTGTAGTCGGCCGTCTCCGGCACCCTGCGATGAAGACGGCAGAGTCACTGGGAGCCGGCATCACCTGGGACCCACTACGGCGGGGGCCAGCCAGCCAGAGATGGGATGGCTGTGTCGGGGGTCTCCGGGAGCCAGGGCAGGAGCAAGGGAATGGGTGAGCAGAGCAACCACACCGCTGGGCCGTCCTGAAGACCCCTGATACACAACCCCGCCTGCCTCCCTCTTTGGCAGGGCTTTCCCCAGCACGGGATGAGACATTCACGGGGCTGTGGCTGGGCAGAAGCTGAGCCCCGTGGCCAGGGGCCCAGTCTGTGTCCGACCGTTTGTAGCAGGGGAAGCTCAGGCACTGTGCCTGCAGCAGCTCCCGGATCATCTGGCTGCTGGCCTTGATCGAGCCTCCGAAGTGGATCTGCACCTTCTCAATGTCCATCAGCATCTTGGAGTGCATGGTGCGCAGACGCCCCACGCTCCGCTCCACGTGTGCCAAGTCGCTCCGAGGGAAGGCAGTACCGCCCAGCTTGAGGCTGTGGGGCGCAGGCAGACGGAGGGGTAAGGTGGCCCCACCAGCTTGAGCCCACGCTCAGACCCTGGCCCACTCCACCCCTTTATCTGCACCTTTTTAAGCAGGACCCTGTGCGGGCAGGAGCCCTTCCCATAGCGCCCCGGGGGACCACAGATGGGGCAGGGCAGAAGCTGAAATGGGGAGAGGAAGCCCTGCACGCTTAGCCTTGCCCACCTGGAACCCCGAGGGCTCCAACCGGCAGTTTGAAACCGTCCTTACTGCCGAACCCCATCCTTGGGAGATGGAAATGCAGCGGGGAGGAGGGCAGGAGTCCGAGGGAGTGTGCAACATGTCCCCACCTTCTCCCCCCACATTCACTGAGCCCACCCTCTGGCTGGGTGATGTTGGACCCCTCCGTTCCCCCCATGCTGGGGCTGCTGACACAGAAGCATCCGGGGGTGTGAGGAGGTAAAGAGGAGCTCCCCCAGCCAGCCAGCACCCTCGGCAATGTCCCCCACCGAGTGACTGGGTCCCCCAACGGGGACTCAAAGGCAGACGGTTACTAACTAGGTCTCCACTCTTCCTCTTCCTCGGAAGAACTGGGGAGCTAGCCCAGAAATCACTCCGTGCCCCCTACTGTCCAGCCAGGAGGAGGAACCCCCCCCCACTTGTCCTCCAGCCTCTGCCCATCTCCCCTGTGAGGCCCTGCCTGGGAGCCCGCTGCCCCGTACTTGCGGCTCTGCTGCCGGACCTGCTCCAGCTCAAAGACAGTGTAGGGGCGGACGGAACGGTGCCCAGGCAGGGCTGGGCCCACAGGAGTCACAGGGATAAACCTGGGCAGGGACAGAGAGAGGAGGAGGGTTGGAGAGTGAGAAATCCCATTTTCAAATCCAGGACCCCACAGTCTACGTGCCTGAGGAGCCTTGCTGTCCAGGGTGTGGGGAGGCGAGGACGGAGGGCTCGCAAGCAGTCAGGCACACAGGGATGGACCCCGGGGAGAGGAGACGAGGAAGGACAAAAGTTGAGGCAGGGAGGGAATACAGCCCTGCTGTGCCCGCCCTCATGATGGCCACCAGCCGGGGTTGGCCAGGTGTGAACTCACTGTCCAGTCACAGTTGTCTCCAAGGGACGGTCACAAGAGAGGCAGTGGAAATGTGCCAAGAGCTGCCTGTGAGGAGTGGGATACACGCAGAGGGTGAGTGCACTGCCCCGAGGGTCGGGAATGGGAGAGAGGGCGAACACAGAAGGCCTTGGCCCCTCTGCCCGCCAGGCGGCTTTGAGGCGCCCATCCAGCACCACCTGTCCTAACCCAAAGCCAGCGGGGGTTTCAAAGGGCCGCTGACGGATGCCCTGTGTAAACCTCGGGGGCCCTCTGGCGGCCAATAATGGAAACCCTGGGATTCAAGCCGGCCATGGACTAGCCCCCTAGGAGCAGACTCCGCACTGGACACTGTGGGCGCATCCCCGTCACGGTGGTCCCCCTCCCCACCCTTTCTCCGCCATAGGAGCAACCGGCCTAAGCTGGAAGGGCTTTTCAAGCTCTCAGATTCTGTCACTGCAACTGCGGGATGGTCCGGTGGGATCAGCCATTCCCCCAGAGCACACGACCTGCTGGTGGGAGCTGACCCAACAGGCCCCCCCACACCCCCGCTGTTGTCCGTGCCCCACCTCCGCATGGCCGCTGCCTCGTCTGCCTGGTAGAGTGGAGAGCGCTCTTTGAGCTGCTGCCGCAAGGATTTCCAGCGATCTTCCAGCAACTGCTTCACGGGGTCCAGCTCCAGGCGGTCCAGCTGTTGGGGGGGGGGGG
>NW_024424897.1:5341911-5392048 GCF_017311325.1 Ursus maritimus | reverse complement strand
TACTGTCCAGCCAGGAGGAGGAACCCCCCCCCACTTGTCCTCCAGCCTCTGCCCATCTCCCCTGTGAGGCCCTGCCTGGGAGCCCGCTGCCCCGTACTTGCGGCTCTGCTGCCGGACCTGCTCCAGCTCAAAGACAGTGTAGGGGCGGACGGAACGGTGCCCAGGCAGGGCTGGGCCCACAGGAGTCACAGGGATAAACCTGGGCAGGGACAGAGAGAGGAGGAGGGTTGGAGAGTGAGAAATCCCATTTTCAAATCCAGGACCCCACAGTCTACGTGCCTGAGGAGCCTTGCTGTCCAGGGTGTGGGGAGGCGAGGACGGAGGGCTCGCAAGCAGTCAGGCACACAGGGATGGACCCCGGGGAGAGGAGACGAGGAAGGACAAAAGTTGAGGCAGGGAGGGAATACAGCCCTGCTGTGCCCGCCCTCATGATGGCCACCAGCCGGGGTTGGCCAGGTGTGAACTCACTGTCCAGTCACAGTTGTCTCCAAGGGACGGTCACAAGAGAGGCAGTGGAAATGTGCCAAGAGCTGCCTGTGAGGAGTGGGATACACGCAGAGGGTGAGTGCACTGCCCCGAGGGTCGGGAATGGGAGAGAGGGCGAACACAGAAGGCCTTGGCCCCTCTGCCCGCCAGGCGGCTTTGAGGCGCCCATCCAGCACCACCTGTCCTAACCCAAAGCCAGCGGGGGTTTCAAAGGGCCGCTGACGGATGCCCTGTGTAAACCTCGGGGGCCCTCTGGCGGCCAATAATGGAAACCCTGGGATTCAAGCCGGCCATGGACTAGCCCCCTAGGAGCAGACTCCGCACTGGACACTGTGGGCGCATCCCCGTCACGGTGGTCCCCCTCCCCACCCTTTCTCCGCCATAGGAGCAACCGGCCTAAGCTGGAAGGGCTTTTCAAGCTCTCAGATTCTGTCACTGCAACTGCGGGATGGTCCGGTGGGATCAGCCATTCCCCCAGAGCACACGACCTGCTGGTGGGAGCTGACCCAACAGGCCCCCCCACACCCCCGCTGTTGTCCGTGCCCCACCTCCGCATGGCCGCTGCCTCGTCTGCCTGGTAGAGTGGAGAGCGCTCTTTGAGCTGCTGCCGCAAGGATTTCCAGCGATCTTCCAGCAACTGCTTCACGGGGTCCAGCTCCAGGCGGTCCAGCTGTTGGGGGGGGGGGTGGCGGCAGTGACCAGTGGGTGCTGGGAAAGCCGGGGGGTGGGGCGGTCTGCAGCATCCAGACAGGAGCCGCCGGCGGCCCTCACCTTGCTGTCCATCTCCACCAGGAGCTTGTCCAGCATCTTCTGCCAGTCCTGCTCCTGCCCGCTCATCTTCGCCACCAGCTCTTGCATCATGTGGTTCAGCTGCTCTGTGGTGGCATCAAACTGGACACGGCTCACTTTGGCTGCCAGGGCGCTCTTATCGGCTTTCTACCCAGAAAGAGAGGAGGGGTGCCCCCCAGGTGGGAGAGCGCCATGGAGGGGCCCCATTGCCCTGAGGCGTCAAGCCTGGACACTGAGCTCGCCCCTGGGCTCTCCTCCACTCCTGGCCTTTCACAGAATGACCAGTAAGACCTCGTGGGACATAGGGCGGCTCTTCTGGGCCTGGCCCTTACCACGCCAATCTCTATCTCCAGGTGTTCCCTGTTGGCCTTTTCCTTCTCGAGCTTCTCTAGACCCTGGTACAACACCTGGGAGGCGAGGGAGCAGAGAATGAGGAGCCAGGATGGGAACGGCCTCGCCCCCCGCCCCAGCCGCCCTGCGGGCCCCTCACGTCAATGTCCTTCTGCTTCTGCCGATGGTCTTCGATGAGGTTGCTGGTGGTGATGTTGAGCTTCTCGCAGTCGCCCTGTACCTGCAGAATGGCGCTCTGGACGTGGCCCAGCAGCTCTTCGTCCTGCGGCGGGAGGCACAAAGGCAGGCTCCCTGGGCCCCGACAGATCGGCCCTTACAACATCACCCGGAGGGGCCTGGGGGGCTCAGGCAGGGAAGCGTCTGCCTTCGGCTCAGATCATGATCTTGGGCTCCTGGGATCGAGCCCCGGTTTGGGCTCCCTGTTTAGTGGGGAACCTGCTTCTCCCTCTCCTGCTGCTGCTTCCCCTGTTCATGTACACGCCCTCCCTCTCTCTTTCTCTCTCTCGAATAAAATTTTTAAAAAATCACCCAGCAGGTAGGCCAACTTTGGACCCCATTCTGGCTCTCCCCAAGTTCCCCCGATAGTGGGGAGGCTCTCTGCTCTGTGTTCACCCAACGGGATGGGAGCTTCAGTCCCCCACCTCCCCATGGTCTAGCCTTGAGGTACCTGGCCCACCCAGGAGGGTGACCAGTAGAGGAAATTGGGCTCCAGAGTGGTGAGCTGCCCTGTGGCTCCCAAGAGCTGGGATGTGTTCTGCAGTCTTCCCACCTGCCCTGGCCTGGACCTGAACTCCAGAGTCCAAGAGGCAGGACTCAGGGACTTGTGACTCTCCCTGCCCCCACCAGCAAGCCTGCCCTTTGGTGGGGAATTGAGAAGGGGGCTGGCAGACTGGTGTGAAGGGGAGTCAATGAGCCCTAAAGCTATGCCAGTGTCCCCCGAGGCACATGAGTGCCCGGCTCCGCCCCCAGCCAGCTGTGCCGTCCCACCGTCCCACCCGCAAGAAGCCAGCTCTTCCCCATGGTCTCTTGTCCCCAGAGCTAGCTCTGGTGCTGCCCTCGCTGTGGCCCAGTGAAAGGACCGGGGACTTTTGTGGGGTCAGTAAAGGGCTTCACCATGGAAAACTGGCCCTTAGGCTCATGAGTTAAAGCTCATCAGCTGCTCCCCGCTCTGTGGGCTTCTGGGCTGCGGCTCCCCGCGGTGGGGCACGGCTGGCCGCACCAGGAGACGGGCCAGTGGGAGTCACCTGGCTCTGGAGCTTGGCTTTCTTGGAGGGCCGGGAGGCAGCCAGATTGTTGACCATGTCCTGCAGCTGCTCGTAGCGCTGCACCAGCATGCTGACCTGATGGCTCAGGTCCAGGCTGCAGGCGGGGCACGTGGCCTCAGGGTCAATCTGGCCAGGTTCCAAGGTTGCCAGGGTCTTGTGAGGAGCCATGCTCATGGACAGCAGCGTGGAAGACGAGGCCAGCATGCTCTCGATGATCGTCCTGAGCTTGTCAAGCTGGGGGTGGGCAAGAAGGCTGGTGCAGGGCACTGAACAAGGCATGGCCACGTTTTGTTCACACTGTCAGCGCCTACATGATTCGGGCAGTCGCTGCACCCCCCAGTGCCTCATAGAATGCAGGGCATGTAGGAGGCGCCCAGAGCCCATCTGTTAAATAGTGAACACAGTTCTCAGCGAGTATAGCCTCGATGCTGAAAAAAACCCTTATAGGACAGAGGTTTCTAGACCTTTCTCCGGCCAGCTCACTGATTCAATGAGAGGACACATCTCCTCTAGCTAAACCCTTGAGTGGTGATGTCCATTGGTCCACAAACACTTAGAGGAGTCTTACGACACCCAGACACAGCTCTGGGCCCTGGGGATGGGAGGGCCGGGCTCACACATGCTCCCCCACCCAGCATGTCAGTAACAAGAAATCAGTGGGATGGGTGCTACTTCTGTTACAGGGGCCTCTCCCGGTCTGGGCAGGAGCAGATGCCTTCCACTGGCTCTCCCGTCCTCTTCTGTTTCCCACAGTCCCCGTGTGTCACCACACATGACTGGTCCTCGGTCGACAACCGGTTCTGGGGCAGCCAGTCTCACAGCCGTGTGACCTCTTGCCAGGCTCAGAGAGGGGCTGGGCCAACCAAACCCCCTCTCTTGGAAGCATGTGACATGGCAGGGCCTAGGCAGCCCCTGTGGGCCACGTGCGAGAGAAAGGAAAGCTGACTGGGAGCACGGTGGGAGGGAGATGCGGTAGCATTGCAGAGAAATGGATAAGGACAGGACACAGAGGCACAGGGACACACAGAAACCGACGCGGAGAGACAGAGAAGGAGCGGCGCCGCCCAGACCGCCCCCTTGGCCTGGAAGTTCTGCCTTTTCCAGCTCCGGCACACCGATGCACTTTCAACCAGGCTCCCTTCTGCCTGAGCTCAGTGAGGCTCATGCTTGCATCTGGAAGAGCCCACTCTTCTGAAGAGCCCATAAGAGCCTGTCAGAGGGCCCGTGGGATACAAAGGATGGATTAATTCTCTCTAGAAGAAAGGAAGGTGCCTCTCCAAACCACGGGCATTTCCGTGGGGTTGTGAGGGATAAGTAGGAGCCCACTGGGTAAGTGGGGGTGACAGGGACATTCCGGAACAAGCAGCAGCGTGGGAAAGCAGCAGTGTGTTCAGAGGCAGGAAGCTGAGGTGGCGGGGGAATCGGGAGAGAGGAGGCCGGTGCCTTGAAGAGGCTGTGGCAGGAGCCCGGGCCTGCCGTGTGGGGAGTGTGGCCCTGGGACAGCCCTGGAGGTTGCTAAGCTTAGATGTGAGCTGTGGACACATCATCTTCTGCTCTTCAAACCCCACACTGGACAGCCGGCTTTGTCATCAAGAAATGGTACATGTCAGTGACCCGGCCAATGTGGGAGTCCCCCGGCCAATGTGGGAGTCCCCCAAAATGGGGCCTTTATCACCAAGGGGTTCCTGACATGAGTCCCCTTAGCCCAGTGGCTTTTCCTATCCAATCTTTCTGCAAGCACTCAGAGAGGGCTGTTCCTGGTCCAGATGCTCTTCCATGGGAACGTTCTGGGATGGCCAACGATAGCATCACTCAAGATTTAAAGGCAGACACTATCGGGCACCTGGGTGGCTCAGTCAGTTAAGCGTCTGATTCTTGATTTCGCCTCTGGTCACGAACTCAGGGTCGTGGGATCGAGCCCCACGTCCAGTTTCACGCTTGGCACAGAGTCTGCTTGTCCCTCTCCCTCTGCTCCTCCCCCACTTGGGCTCACACTCTCTCTCTCTCAAATAAATAAATAAAATCTTAAAGGCAGACGCTAATAAGAGAGCGGAAAGACGACGCACAGAATGGGCAAAAATATTAGCAAACTGTATGTCAGCTAAGAGCCTAGTAGCCCCACCATCCATGGCCGACTCTGAGAAGAGCCCTGGTCTCACCTGGTCCTGCAGGTAGAGGGAGGCTTCGGAGACGGAATGTTCCATGCTGACCTTGCCCCGCTCTTGGCTCTCCCTCAGCTCGGCCAGTTCCTTCTCAATGTCAGCCACGGTAACTCTGAGAGATGCACAGAAGAGATCGCCTGGCCCCGCCGCCCACCCCAGGGCCCAGGCCCACCAGTCCCATCATGGACAGAGGAAGATGCACACCATGGCTCTCCCGCCCGCCCTGCAACAGGCTCTGTCTAGGGGGTCCCAGGCACTGCTTGTCCAGGGAGTGGGTGCCCACATGCTGGCCTGAGAGGTTTCTAGGGGGTGAGACCTGGCACCACCAAGAGAGGGCTCTGAGGGGCTCTGGCAAGTGCTCTCCTCCAGCCTCCAACTGGGGACAGAGACTGGCAGCTGTTTTCCTTCCAAGCCCTGGTGCTAAGCTGTTCGAAGAAACTGAGAAACTCCCACCAGCCACTTGAACTACTCCTGAAAGGCAGACACAACTTGGGTCAAAGACAGGGCCCAGTTCAGACTGGGAGTGAACTGAAGGCTGCCATCACCTCCCGGGCTGGGGATAGGAGATGCCCAGACACAAGCTGTTCTTGGCAGAGGCATTTCACCTGAGGATTCCCAGCTGCAAGCCCAGCTGGCCATTCTTCATGTCTTCTCCTAGTCCTTGCTCCCCGTTGCCTTCCAGGATCCTCTGCATCCTGTCCAGCTATGAACCCAACGGAAGAGGAGGGTCAGCTAGGCTTGAGTTCTTTGCCTTCTGCATATGTGTCCGCAGCCCGAGCAAGCCTCTTTCCCGAGTCCGAGTCCTAATCCAAGCCTCTAACGAGAACCATGTGTCAATGTGTCCCTTCCGGACATCCATCCATCCATCCGTCCGTCCGTCCATCCATCCATCCATCTGTCCGTCCGTCCGTCCCGTGGGTGTGGACAGCGGGCATTAAGAGAACAGCTGAAGGTCTAGTAGCCTCTGGAGCCATGGCCACTGGCTCCAGAGAGTCCCACAAACTTGGCTCCCAAGGCTGCTGCGGTGCCAGTGGGCTCTGTTGGAAATGAGCCCCACGTAACAAAAGGAGCACCGGCCTCCCTGTTGGTCCAGCCCGATCTTAACAGCTTTGAGCACCAGGTTTTAGATCCGGGAAATGAACATGATGCTGCCTGAGGCACACTGCCCACCTGACAGGTGTGTACAGATCCAATGAGATGATAACGTCAGCGCAAGGCCGGCGTGATCCATCAAAATGCAAATGGAAAGTGGGACTATCGGCACTCAAAGGCAAAGCGGGCGGACCCGCCCTTACTTACTTTTGCTTTTTCCTGCCGAACTTCTTTGGTCAAGGACTTTAAGGTCTTCAGCTGCTCCTCCAGGTCAGGGGGTACACTCTTTTTGACTGTGAAAAATGGAGGCCTTATTAGTCAGAAGGGTTCGATCTCCAGCAGGCTCCCAATCCCCGTTCCCAGCCCCCACAGTGAAGCTACCCCAACGAGCAGCAGGACATCTCACTTCTGCTTTTCCTGGTGACTGGGGAGAGGGGGATGGGAAGAAAGAAAAGAGGGGTGTCCTTACCCTCTAAAAAATCCACCTCATGCTTACTACCCTAAAGGGCCTTGGGACTACTGACCCACACTTCCCACCCATCTCTCAAATCTTAATTATTCTCTGGGCCCACAGCTGTGCATGGACCAAGGCGAAGTTGAAATCTTCGGCGTCCTCCCTCCCTGCCCACCGTCCTCAGCTGCTGCCCAGAGAGTCTGCCAGGGCACCGGAACCGCCTCACTCCTCTCCTGAGGCGCCTTCGCTCTGACTGGTTTAATTCCATCTCTTGGACCCCAAAGGCTAGAGTAGAGCCCACAATGGCTAAGAAGGGACACGCTATTTGCGGCGACTCCAGAAGAAGCCCAGCCGCCAGAGGAGGCCTGGGGATGCTGAATCCCTCCTCCGCACCAGTGGAACCCACCCATGAGCCCGAGCAGGTGCTGGATCTTCTCCAAGTCACTCTGGCCAGCCTGCACCTCATCCAGCTCTTTCATGCTCTCCTTGAGCTCTGCATAGAGGCCACAGAGCTCTCCCATCAGACGAAATGTCTCCACTGCCACGGGGAAGCTTGGGGCCAGTTTATCCAGGGAATCGTGTCTTTCGCTCTGGAAATCACTCTTTTCTGATGAGACTCGGTAGAGATAGTTAAGAGAGTCTGTGCTCCTGGCAAAGGTGGCTGCTTGGCTTGGAGCAGTCCGGACAGAAATTCCAGGTTGGCCTGAGGCATATATTTGTTTTGGATCCAAACCTGTCTGGACATACGGATCTACCCCCAGGACGCCCGGGCCATGAGGGCCAGGATACAATAGGTCACGGGATTCTGGGATCGAGGATGCACGGTCATGCTGGTCTGTACCTGCTTGTACCTGGCCATGCTGATCGGGGCCAGGTGGTACCAAATGCTGTTGATCTTGCTGTGCGGACCCCACACGGGTGCTTAATGGTGTTAGGCCACGCTGGTCTGTGCCATGACGTAACAAACCTTGCTGGTAAGCTTCTGATAAACCCTCTTGGCCAATACCTGGTGCTGCCAAACCTTGATTGATTAGGAGTGGGGACACCTGACCATGTTGATATCCGCCAGGAGGTATTACACCATGCTGATCCGGACGCGATAAAAATCTTGGAAACTCTGGGTGGAATGTTGGAAAGCCACGAAGCTCTGTGCCTGCTGGTATCAAGCCTCGTTGTTCTGTACCAGGTTGCCTCAAGCCATGCTGATCTATCCCAGGTTGAACCAAACCACGCTGATCAGTACTAGGCTGCATGAGACTGTGTGGATATGTACCAGGCTGGACAAAACCCCGAGCATAAGCACCAGGTGGAACCAAACCATGTGGATAGGCACTAGATTGGACCAAACCTTCTGGATAGGCACCAGGTTGGATCAAACCACGTGGATACGCACCAGGCTGTGCCAAACCAGGTGGATAGGCACCAGGCTGTACCAAACCAGGTGGATAGGCACCAGGTTGAAAAAAGCCACGTGGATCTATGCCAGCCTGTACCAAACCACGCTGATCCACTCCACGTTGCCCCAAACCAAGCTGATCTGCACCGGGTGGGACCAAACTACCCTGACCTGCACTAAGCTGGACCAAAGCAGGCTGACCTAAGCCAGGCTGACCTGCACCAGGTTGTACCAACCCATGCTGATCCATTCTAGGTTGGGCCAAACCACGCTGACCTGCACCAGGTTGCACCAAACCAGGCTGTGCTGCACCACGTTGGCCCAAACCACGTTGATCCATCCCAGGCTGACCTGTATCAGATGGCACCAAACCAGGCTGACCTGCACCAGGTGGGACCAAACGAGACTGAGCTGCACCACGTTGGGCCAAACCACGTTGATCCATTCCAGGCTGCACCAAATCAGGCTGACCTGTACCAGATGGTACAAACCTAGGCTGACCTGCCCCAGGTGGGACCAAGCCACGCTGATCCATTCCAGGTTGCACTGAATCAGGCTGAGCTGCACCATGTTGGGCCAAACCATGCTGTTCTATTCCAGGCTGCAGCAAACCAGGCTGACCTGTACCAGAAGGTACCAAACCAGGCTGGCCTGCACCAGGTTGCACCAAACCAGGCTGACCTGCACCAGGTTGCACCAAACCACGCTGATCCATTCCAGGCTGCGCCAAGCCAGGCTGACCTGTACCAGGTTGCAACAAACCACGCTGATCCATTCCGGGTTGGGCGAAGCCAGGTTGACCTGAACCAGGTTGTACCAAACCACGCTGATCCATTCCAGGTTGTGCCAAACCAGGCTGACCTGTACCAGGTTGCAACAAACCACGCTGATCCATTCTTGGTTGGACGAAGCCAGGTTGACTTGAACCAGGTTGCACCAAACCACGCTGATCCATTTCGGGCTGGACCAAGCCAGGCTGACCTGCACCAGGCTGGACCAAACCACGCTGATCCATTCCGGGTTGGACCAAGCCAGCCTGACCTGCACCAGGCTGGACCAAACCACGCTGATCCATTCTGGGTCGGACCAAGCCAGCCTGACCTGCACCAGGTTGCACCAAACCACGCTGATCCATTCCAGGCTGTGCCAAACCACGCTGATCCATTCCAGGCTGTGCCAAACCACGCTGATCCATTCCAGGCTGTACTAAACCAGGCTGACCTGCACCAGGCTGGACCAAACCATGCTGATCCATTCCAGGCTGTGCCAAACCACGCTGATCCATTCCAGGCTGTACTAAACCAGGCTGACCTGCACCAGGCTGGACCAAACCATGCTGATCCATTCCAGGCTGTGCCAAACCACGCTGATCCATTCCAGGCTGTACTAAACCAGGCTGACCTGCACCAGGCTGGACCAAACCATGCTGATCCATTCCAGGCTGTGCCAAACCACGCTGATCCATTCCAGGCTGTACTAAACCAGGCTGACCTGCACCAGGCTGGACCAAACCATGCTGATCCATTCCAGGCTGTGCCAAACCACGCTGATCCATTCCAGGCTGTACTAAACCAGGCTGACCTGCACCAGGCTGGACCAAACCATGCTGATCCATTCCAGGCTGTGCCAAACCACGCTGATCCATTCCAGGCTGTACTAAACCAGGCTGACCTGCACCAGGCTGGACCAAACCATGCTGATCCATTCCAGGCTGTGCCAAACCACGCTGATCCATTCCAGGCTGTACTAAACCAGGCTGACCTGCACCAGGCTGGACCAAACCATGCTGATCCATTCCAGGCTGTGCCAAACCACGCTGATCCATTCCAGGCTGTACTAAACCAGGCTGACCTGCACCAGGCTGGACCAAACCATGCTGATCCATTCCAGGCTGTGCCAAACCACGCTGATCCATTCCAGGCTGTACTAAACCAGGCTGACCTGCACCAGGCTGGACCAAACCATGCTGATCCATTCCAGGCTGTGCCAAACCACGCTGATCCATTCCAGGTTGGACCAAGCCAGGCTGACCTGCACCAGGCTGGACCAAACCACGCTGATCCATTCCGGGTTGGACCAAGCCAGGCTGACCTGCACCAGGTTGTACCAAACCACGCTGATCCATTCCAGGCTGTGCCAAGCCAGGCTGACCTGCGCCAGGCTGACGTGCACCAGGCTGGACCAAACCACGCTGATCCATTCCAGGCTGGACAAAGCCAGGCTGACCTGCACCAGGTTGCACCAAACCAGGCTGACCCGCCCCAGGTTGCACCAAACCACGCTGATCCATTCCAGGCTGCACCAAACTAGGCTGACCTGCACCAGGTTGCACCAAAAAATGCTGATCCATTCTAGGCTGTGCCAAGCCAGGCTGACCTGCACCAGGTTGCACCAAATCACGCTGATCCATTCCAGGCTGTACTAAACCATGCTGATCCATTCCAGGCTGTACTAAACCATGCTGATCCATTCCAGGCTGTACTAAACCATGCTGATCCATTCCAGGCTGTACTAAACCATGCTGATCCATTCCAGGCTGTACTAAACCAGGCTGACCTGCACCAGGTTGCACCAAACCACGCTGATCTATTCCAGGCTGTACTAAACCAGGCTGACCTGCACCAGGCTGCACCAAACCACGCTGATCTATTCCAGGTTGGACTAAACCAGGCTGACCCACCCCAGGTTGCACCAAACCACGCTGATCCATTCCAGGCTGCACCAAACTAGGCTGACCTGCACCAGGTTGCACCAAAAAATGCTGATCCATTCCAGGCTGTGCCAAGCCAGGCCGACCTGCACCAGGTTGCACCAAATCACGCTGATCCATTCCAGGCTGTACTAAACCATGCTGATCCATTCCAGGCTGTACTAAACCAGGCTGACCTGCACCAGGTTGCACCAAACCACGCTGATCCATTCCAGGCTGTACTAAACCAGGCTGACCTGTACCAGGTCGCACCAAACCACGCTGATCCATTCCAGGCTGTACTAAACCAGGCTGACCTGCACCAGGTCGCACCAAACCACGCTGATCCATTCCAGGCTGTACACCAGGCTGCACCAAACCACGCTGATCTATTCCAGGTTGGACTAAACCAGGCTGACCTGTACCAGGCTGCACCAAACCACGCTGATCTATTCCAGGTTGGACTAAACCACGATGACCCGCACCAGGCTGCGCTATAGCAGGCTGACCTGCACCAGGTTGAACCAAACTACGCTGATCCGTTCCAACTTGGACCAAACCATGTCGATCCATTTCAGGCTGCACCAAAGCATACTGATCCATTTTAAGTTGGGCTGAATCTTGCTGACCCATTCCAGATTGTCCCAAACCAGATGGATATACATTAGGTTGTACCAGACCAAAAGGATATGCGACAGGCTGTCCCCAGCCACTGGGAGATGCATCAGCTTGTACCCAAGCAGGTAGATAAGCACCACTTGGATCTACAACAGGCTGGACCAAACCAGGCCGACCTGCATCAGGCGGACCTGCACCAGGCCGGACCAAATCACGCTGACCTGCACCAGGCTGGACCAAACCAGGCTGGACCAAACCAGGCTGACCTGCACCAGGCTGGACCAAACCAGGCTGACCTGCACCAGGCTGGACCAAACCAGGCTGACCTGCACCAGGCTGGACCAAACCAGGCTGACCTGCACCAGGCTGGACCAAACCAGGCTGACCTGCACCAGGCTGGACCAAACCAGGCTGACCTGGACCAAACCAGGCTGACCTGCACCTGCACCAGGCTGGACCAAACCAGGCTGACCTGCACCAGGCTGGACCAAACCAGGCTGACCTGCACCAGGCTGGACCAAACCAGGCTGACCTGCACCAGGCTGGACCAAACCAGGCTGACCTGCACTAGGCTGGACCAAACCAGGCTGACCTGCATCAGGCTGGACCAAACCAGGCTGACCTGCACCACGTTGACCTGCACCAGACTGGACCAAACCAGGTTGACCTGCACCACGTTGACCTGCACCAGACTGGACCAAACCAGGTTGACCTGCACCAGGCTGACCTGCACTAGGCTGGACCAAACCAGGCTGACCTGCACCAGGCTGACCTGCACTAGGCTGGACCAAACCAGGCTGACCTGCACCAGGCTGGACCAAACCAGGCTGACCTGCACCAGGCTGGACCAAACCAGGCTGACCTGCACCAGGCTGGACCAAACCAGGCTGACCTGCACCAGGCTGGACCAAACCAGGCTGACCTGCACCAGGCTGGACCAAACCAGGCTGACCTGCACCAGGCTGGACCAAACCAGGCTGACCTGCACTAGGCTGGACCAAACCAGGCTGACCTGCACTAGGCTGGACCAAACCAGGCTGACCTGCACTAGGCTGGACCAAACCAGGCTGACCTGCACTAGGCTGGACCAAACCAGGCTGACCTGCACTAGGCTGGACCAAACCAGGCTGACCTGCACTAGGCTGGACCAAACCAGGCTGACCTGCACTAGGCTGGACCAAACCAGGCTGACCTGCACTAGGCTGGACCAAACCAGGCTGACCTGCACTAGGCTGGACCAAACCAGGCTGACCTGCACTAGGCTGGACCAAACCAGGCTGACCTGCACTAGGCTGGACCAAACCAGGCTGACCTGCACTAGGCTGGACCAAACCAGGCTGACCTGCACTAGGCTGGACCAAACCAGGCTGACCTGCACTAGGCTGGACCAAACCAGGCTGACCTGCACTAGGCTGGACCAAACCAGGCTGACCTGCACTAGGCTGGACCAAACCAGGCTGACCTGCACCAGGCTGACCTGCACTAGGCTGGACCAAACCAGGCTGACCTGCACCAGGCTGGACCAAACCAGGCTGACCTGTACTAGGCTGGACCAAACCAGGCTGACCTGCACCACGCTGACCTGCACCAGGCTGGACCAGATCACGCTGACCTGCCCCAGTTTGGGCCAAAGCAGTCTGATCTGTACCAGTTAGTACCAAATCACGATGATCTGCCCCAGGCTGGAGTACATCATGCTGCTCTGTACCAGGTTGAATGAACCCAGATGTTTCCAAGCTGGGCTGCACAAAACCTTGCTGATCTGCAGCAACTTGCATCAAACCAGGCAATACCAAACCATGTTGATCTGTAAGATGTGGAACCAATCCATGCTGATTCATGCCAGGCAGTACCAATCCATGTTGATCCATGCCAGGCAGTACCAATCCTTGTTGATCCATGCCAGATATGAAAAATCCATGCTGGTCTATACCGAAGGGTAGCAATCCATGCTGATCCACACCCGGCTGTTGGTCTATGCCGGGAAGCACTGTGCCATACCGATTTGTGCTAAGTGGAACCATACCAGGCTGAACTGTACTAGGTAGTTGCAGTCCTCGCTGATCTGTGCCAGGTACCAATGGTGGCACCATACCATACTGATCCATGCCAGGTAGCACCAAGCCCTGCACATCCATTCCAGGCGGCATCATAGCAAGCTGACCCGTGCTGAGGGGTACCACACCATGTGGGTAAGTGCTAGGAGGACGCAATGCAAGCGGATCCGTGCCAAGTGGTCCTAATCCATGCTGATCTGGCCTGGGATAGATTTGACCCTGGCTTGCATCCACCCCTCCATGCTGATCTGGGTACACCTGATGATGCTGATCTCTGGCCACAGTGGCTGAGGGTAAGTCCTGTTGACCTGCACCAGGGTGTGCCTCTCGTTCATCTTTTCTTAGATGGGCTAAGCTGTGCGGTGGTAGCTCTCTCGTCCTGCGACGATCTGACTCTACTCTGAATCGGGACATAGACGGGTGATGGGACTTTGCCAGGCCAGCTTCATCACGGGCTCTTGGGTGCTGTTCTCTACCAGGAAAGGCAGTAGCAGAGGCCCCTCTGCTTCGCTCCCTGGTAACCCCTTCAGAGGGGTTTCCTATGCCACTGATTCCTGATAAGGTCTGATCTGAGCCATGACCACCGGGAGAATCCAGAGCCGGGTCAGCACTTGGGCGCCTGATGGGGACTCCGCCTTGAAGCGTATCATCTGATGTAAAGGATGTGCGCCCTTTGCGTTTAGGGAGTCCTGTTGTCGTCTCTGAGCCCTGGTGGAAGCGGGAGAAAGAAGTCAGTAACTACAAGTAGAAAGGACTCTCTCACTATAAGACACGAAGGGAAGAAAATCTGGGACATCTGACTAGGATAACTTAGGGCTTTTGGAGAAAAACACCCTCTGGTCCCCAAAACTAGGCTGGACACAAAGACTCTGACATTCTTGAAGGATAGGTCTCCAAGGCTTTGAAAATCTGCACGTTAGCCAATGGCATCGTAATATGTTAATTTCCCTCGTAAAAGACAGCGGGAACACTACACAATACAAGCCATCTACTCCAACTATCGCTGGGCCTACAAATAAAGGACATGAGTAATTTATTAAGTTTAAAATATAAAGTTTGTCCCATCATTGGCCTATTGGCAATGGTGAAAGTATCACCGCAGGGCAAGTAAGCCATATATCCAAAATGTAAATGCACAAACTCCTGGGCCCAGAAATTCCACAGATAAGATTTTTCTCTACGGACTCTTACGAAGGGCTTCTAGGACATACGTAGAGTCTGCAGCACTGCTCATGAAAACAGGTTATCACTAGGGGGCTGATATATGTAGGGGCACACCCACAAAATAGAACACTAAGAATCCGTTAAAAAATTATGGACTGTTTCCATTTCTAGCCCAAGCAGAATAACAGGAATTGGATTCACCTTCCCGTTTGTAACAACCAGACTCAAAAATGAAAACAAAACAAAAGCCCCAAAACTATGAAATAGTGGTTTTCTAGACGCTGGGTATCAGTTAGTGAAGGCTAGCCATCCCTGCAAGATGGGGAGACAAACTATGGGCGCCCTACTGTTGCCTCAGCTTACTGCCATTTCAACAGAGTTTCTAGGCTACAGTTCCAGGAGAGGGACTCCCTGAGTTGAGGGGACAGACCTGAACACTCAGGGAGACTGAGGCAGCAAGAGCTCATGGGACAGAGTATCAGAAAGAAAGGAGATGCACAGGGACGCCTGGGTGGCTCAGTCGGTTGAGCGTCTGACTCTCGATTTTGGCTCAGGTCATGATTTCAGGGTCCTGGCATCGAGTTCCGTGTCAGGCTCCATGCTCAGCAGGGACGGGGAGTCTGCTTGAGAAGTCTCTCTCCCTCTCCCTCTGCTCCTTCCCTGGCTCATGTTCTCTCTCTCAAATAAATAAATAAATAAATCTTAAAAAAAAAAAAAAAAAAAGGAGCTACACATAGAGAGGCTTCAGGAGACCCGTAGAGGGTCCTCCTTGGGTGTTCAGCACAGAAATGATCAGCGTGTATATGTGAGGAAACTACCCAAGGTTGGGAAAAGAGCCATCTGCAAGGCTGGAGGGAACAGTGCCCAGACTCTCACAGGGTTGGGAACAGTGCCTGTTTCTATCAGCCAGTCTGGAAAAAACTCAATTCAGGGGAGAGTACTCAGAAAGGTGTTGCCTCAGAGGGGGAGAATAGTCGGCTCTACACTGAACACTGCTATGGACCCACTAAAAAAATCAACCACGGGCGCCTGGGTGGCCCAGTCAGTGCAGCATCTGCCTTTGGCTCAGGTCATGATCCTGGGATCATGGGACAGACCCCCGCATCAGGCTCCCTGCTCAGTGGAGAGTCTGTTTCTCCCTCCCCTTCCCCTGTTTGTGCCTCTCCCCCCCCCTCCACCTCTCTCTCTCAAATAAAAATCTCTTTTTAAAAAATCAACCAAACAAAATATACAGTAAAAGAAACAAGGGAATTAAAATGGTACACTAGAATACACTTATTTCACGCAAAAGAGACAGAATTGAGCAAGGGAGGTACAGAAAAGACCTAAGACATAACAGAAAGCTAAGAGCAAATGGAAGATGTGAACCTACTTTATCAGTAATTAAATACTCCAATCAGAAGACGGAGACTGAAAGACTGGATTTAAAAAACATGATCCGGGGGCCCCACGCTCACTGTGTGCAGCCTTTTCTTTTCGAGCCTGGAGGCACATGAGCCCCTCTCCATGGACTAGGCAGCCATGGCCAGGGAGGACACGGTAGCAAGCACCGGGGTGTGTGTCCTGGTGGCAGGAGTGGTGCTGGCCCAGGACATAGTCACCTCGAAGAGACACAGGAGGCAGAAGCCCAAGATGGCGGAGATGCCTGTACCCAAGCCCCGCCTCTCTGGACGGTGCTGACGGTCTCTGCCGCTGTGCTGTTGTTCTAGGACGAGCAAGAACAGAAGAACTGGGAGCGCCTTTAAGGCAACTGAATAACCAATAAGTGACCAAACCAAGAACCTGCCGTATGTTTGCACATGAGGTCAGGAATCCAGAGTTCAGTTCACGTCAAGAACCCGCTAAGAGAGGAAGTTATCTGTGGTCTTATCAAAGAAGGACCTGGCACCCTTCAGATAATAACAGAGTCAACATGACACTAAGTAGATTTTCCCTCAAAGGGGAAGGATACCCAACATGCCATAATACCACTGACAACTATAAGCTGGTTACAAATGGAGGTCAAAAAGCGTTACTGCAGCTAAAGGGAAAAGATTATGCTCCTAAAATTGATCCTGTTCCTAAAACAGAAGAGAAGCAGCCTTTTATGGTTAAACAGTACCCTCAATCACAGGGTTTGCTTGTTGAACAAGCTCTGCCAAAAGCTAAACTGAAAGAAATTGTGGCAGAATCTGATGTATGTTCAAGGAAGGATACGAGAATGTCTGATAAGCTCAACAACGCAGTCTCCCTGTGTTCAAATTTTCAGCTGGTATGGGTCCCTCGGGCTGGCGTTGATGATCCAAACGTCAGAGTTGTGACCAACTTCATGGATTCTGATGAACATGGGGTGTTCGAAGGACTTAAAGGAGAACTATTCCATGAATTTAACAAACCTGGTGGGGCTTTGAGCAACAAAGACCACCTCAATCAACTATAAGACAGTAACAAATTCTGCGGGGAGACTCCCAAGAAGGCTTAAGAATGGCAGACGGACTAGCCAATGTTGAACACATTCTGGAAACTGGATAGCAAAATAATAGAGTAGAGGAGCTTGTAGGAAAGTACATGGGCCCTTAGGATATTGTTTTAGTAAAAGATGAATTATTGGAGGTAGCTAACACTGTCTTACAGAAGACTCTGTAAACAAGCATTCTTTAAGGCCTCTTTCCTGTGGGTACAACTGATGCACGAACTGCCTATCCATTCATCTTGCCCAAAAACTTTTATTTATAATATATTCTTGCCCTTGAAGTTTTCCTTTGCATTACTGAATACCTTCAGGCACAATGAACCCATCAACTGGAAGCTCCTCTTTCTTCACCTCTCTCAATACACTCCTCACCATATTTTTTGACAGATTAAAAAGCCAAAAAACCAAAAAACCTTAAAGCCAAAATGTGAAAAGTGACTCCTCTAACTTTTCCAAAAATGAATTTTGTAGTTTATGTTATCACAAAGTTGTTTTTTTTTTTTTAAGATTTTATTTATTTATTTGAGAGACTGAGTGAGTGAAAGAGAGCACAAGCCGGGGATGGGGGGGAGCAGCAAACGGAGAAGGAGAAACAGGCTCCCTGCTGAGCAAGCAGCCCAGTGTGGGACTCAATCCCAAGACCCTGAGATCATGACCTGAGCCGAAGGCAGATGCTTGACTGACTGAGCCACCCAGGCGCCCCACCACAAAGTTTCTCAGGGCCTTTTTTATACTGGCAAAGTTTGTAGAAGTTAAAAAGAAGTTTTATGAAATGGTGAAATGATATGCGTGATTTCAAGTTTTGCTCTTTTTATAATTTGGGTGGATTATGCTGATGGCATAATCATCTCCTGATATTGTGTTATGTGTGATTATTTTGTTTTTGGAACATTAATATTTACCATAAAATTATGGCACTTGGTGTTTGAAAAAACTCTTGGTATCCACATGTCACTAATCATCACAAAATGTTCTATAGTGAAGCACTGATAATAAACATGAAATGAAAAGCAAAACCAAAAAACAAAACCCACACATGATCCAACTATATGCCATCTACAAGAGACATACGTCAGCGTCAATGAAAGAAACAGGTAGAAAGTGAAAGGATAGAAAAAATAAACTATGCAAATAGTAATTAAAAGAGAGCTGGGGGTGGTGCCTGGCTGGCTCATTTGGTGGAGCGAGTGACTCTTGATCTCAGGGTTTTGTTTTTTTTTTAAGATTTTATTTATTCGACAGAGATAGAGACAGCCAGAGAGAGAGGGAACACAAGCAGGGGGAGTGGGAGAGGAAGAAGCAGGCTCATAGCGGAGGAGCCTGATGTGGGGCTCGATCCCATAACGCCAGGATCACGCCCTGAGCCGAAGGCAGATGCTTAACCGCTGTGCCACCCAGGCGCCCCTGATCTCAGGGTTTTGAGTCTGACCCCCACGTTGAATATAGCGATTACTCAAAAAAAAAAAAAAAAAAAAAAGAACAAGAGAGAAGTGGAGTGGCTGTACTAATATCAGGCAACATTGTTTTTTTGTGTTTTTTTTTTAAAGATTTTATTGATTTATTTGACAGAGAGAGACAGCCAGCGAGAGAGGGAACACAAGCAGGGGGAGTGGAAGAGGAAGAAGCAGGCTCCCAGTGGAGAAGCCCGATGCGGGCCTCCATTCCAGAACGCTGGGATCATGCCCTGAGCCAAAGGCAGACGCTTAACGACTGAGCCACCCAGGCGCCCCAAATATCAGGCAACATTGTTAACAGAGACACAGAAAGACATTTTATACCGACAAAAGAGTCAATTCATTAGGAAGATATAATAGTTTTAAAAACATATATGAACCGAACAACAGTGCCCTAACAAACGTAAAGAAAACCTGACAGAATTAAAGGGAGAAACAGTTCAACAATAATAGTTGCAGACTTTAATACCCCACTTTTGACAGGGATAGAACAAAGAGGCAGAAGATCAACAACAAAATAAAAGACTTGAACCACAGACCAACTAGACCAGCAGACATCTGTAGAACACTCCACCCATCAAGATCTGAATAAACACTCTTGCGTACACACAGAACATTTTCCACAACAGACCATATGTTAGGCCACTAGAAAACAAAATGAAACACAAAAGCACAGGAAAAATAAAGATGTTTTCAAACACATAAATACAAGCCGAAATTCATCAACGGCAAGACTCACACTACAGGTAATGTTAAGTGAAATCCTTCAGGCAGGCAGAAAATGATACCAGATGGAAACCTGGATCTACACAAAGGGGTAACAAGCACTGGAAATGTTTTTCTTGACTCAAATCCCTTTGAAAGATAATTGACTGAACAAAACAAGCACAATGTATTGTAGGGTTTATAACAAACGTAAAAGTAAAATGCATGACAGCAACAGCATAAAGCAGGCATTGGTAAACAACGGCCCATGGGCCAATCCAGCCCATCATCATGTTTTTGTAAATGACATTTTTTTGGGACACAGGCAAGCTCATTCATTTATGTATTGTTCATGGTTGCTTTCACACAATAACAACGGTGTTGAGCAATTGTGACAAAGACTGTATGACCCTCAAAACCTAAAATATTTACTTGATTCCATCACAAAAACTTTGCTGATTCCAGAAATAAAAGCCCCTGCAAATATTTTAAAGTCCTTATACTATTTGCGAAGTGGTATAATATCACTTGAAGATGGATTGTGGTTAAGTTAAAGAAGTATAAATCTATAAACCCTAAAGCAACCACTCAAATAACAAAGATGTACAGCTAATAAGCCAACAAAGGAGATTAAAAAACAAAAACACTCAAATAATACAAAAGAAGTAGAAAAAGAAGGAAAAAGGAACAAAAAGCAGATGGAACAAACAGAAAACTAATAGCAGGATGACAAACTCAACCCTAATTATATCAATAATCACATTAAACGTAAATGATCAAAACAGCCTGATTAAAAAGCAGAGATTGTCACGGGCGCCTGGGTGGCTCAGCTGGTTTAGCATCTGACTTTAGCTCAGGTCATGATCTCAGGGTCCTGGGATTGAGCCCCATGTTGGGCTCCCTGCTCAGTGGGGAGTCTGCTTCTCCCTCTCCCTCTTCCTCTGCACAACCCCCACCCCCCACTTGTGCTCACACTCTCTCAAATAAATTAAAAAAATCTTTTTTTAAAACATCAGAAATTGTCAGATGGGGTAAAAAAGCAAGACCAACTACATGCCACTTACAAGAAAAAAAATTTACATAGCGAGACACAAATAGGTAAAAGAAAAAAGAATGGGACAAGGTACACCATGCTCACACTTGCAAAAGAAAAAAAAGCTGGAATCACTATATTAATATTAGACAACGTAGATTTCAGAGCTAAGAATATTACTAGGGATAAAAAGTTCATTTCTTGGGACACCTGGGTGACTCAGTCAGTTAAGCATCAGGTCATGATCCCAGGGTCCTGGGATTGACCCCACATCAGGCTCCTTGCTCAGCAGGGAGTCTGCTTCTCCCTCTGCCTACAGCTTCCCCTGCTTGTGCTCTCTCTCTCTCCCCCTCTCACAGATAAATAAAATCTTAAAAAAAAAAAAAAGTCATTTCTTAACATAAGGAGATCAATTCATCAAGAGGTCATAACAATCCTAAATGTCTCTGCACCTAGTAACAGAGCTTCAAAATATGTGAAGCAAAGCCTGACAGACCTACAAGGAATTATGAACAAATCCTCAGTTACAGTCGGAGATTTCAATACCTTTCTCTTGCTAATTGACAAGTAGGCAGAAAATCGGCAAGGACACTGTATTCATTTTCTGGCGCTGCTATAACAAACAGAACGGGTGACTTAAAGCAACAGAAATGTATTGTCTCCCTGCTCTCGAGGCCAGAAGTTTGGGATCCAGGTGTTGGCAGGGTTGGTTCCCTCTAAAGCTGTGAGGGAGAATCTACTCCATGCTCTCTCTGGCCTCTGGTGGCCTCAGGCATTTCCTGATGGCTGTCTTCTCCCAACCATCTACCGACAATCGTCTTCTCTCTGTACGTGTCCGTCTTTCTGTCCAAATATCCCCTTTTTATAAAGACTCACTTATATTGGATTAGGGCCCACTCTAATGACCTCATCTTAACTTGATCATCTGCAAAGACCCATTTCCAAATAAGGTTGCATTTACAGGTACTGGGATTTAGGACTTCAACACCTTTTGGGAGGGGCGGGGAAATTAAAACAGTTAACAGTTAAAACAGTTTCACCCTAACGATGCAGTAAACTTGAACAACACTCTAACCTACTTGACCCGAATGATAGGATACTTTCCCCAAGAGCAGAAGACACACTGTTCTCAAGGGCACACAAAACACTTACCAAGATAGACCATATTCTGGGCCATAAAATATACATCCATCAATTTTAAAGGACTCCAGTTGTACAAATTATATTCTTTGATCACAGTGGAATTAAATTAGAAATTAGTGACAGAAAGATCCCTGGAAAATCCCCAAATATTTAGAAACAAAATAACAGCCTGCTAAATAGATCATGGATGAAAGAAGAAATCAATGGGATATAGAAAGTATTTTGAACTATATACCAGAACTTGAGGGTTGCTGCTAGAGCAATACTTAGGGACATATTTATAGCACTAAGTGCCAATACTGAAATAGAAAAGAGTCTCAGCTTGCACTTCAAGAAACTAGCAAAAGAAGAGCAAATTAAACCCAAAGCAAGCAGAAGAAAGGAAATGATGAAGAGCAGAGCAGACAGCAATGGACAGAAAACAACAAAGAAATTCAATGAAATGAAAAACAAGTTATTTGAGCAAATCAATATAATTGATAAACCTCTAGACAGGCTGATGAGGAGTAAGAGAGAAGAGACACAAATTACCAACATCAGGAATGTCATCAAGGAAATGCTAATTAAAACATGATACCACGCCACACCTATTAGTATGGTCAAAATCTGGAACACTGACAACAGCAAATGGTAACAGGGATCTGAAGCAACAGGAACTCTCATTCATCGTTGGTGGGAATGCAAAATGGTACAGCCACTGTGGAAGACAGTTGGCAGTTTCTTACAAAACTAGACACACCCCATACACCAGCAATCCCAGTCCTTGGTATTTAGCCAAAGGAGGTGGAAACCTATGTCCATACAAAAACCTGCACACAGATGCCGACAGCAACCTTATTCATAACTGCCAAAACTTAGAGGCAACCAAGAAGCCCCGCAAGTAGGTGAATGGATGAACAAATTGTGGTCCATCCCAAACCATGGAATCTTATACAGCGCTAAAAAGAAATGAGCTATATCGAAGCATGAAAGAACGTCGAGGAAACTTAAATACACGGTGCTAAGTGAAAAAAGCCATCATACCGTAGGATTCCAAGTATAGGACATTCTGGAAAAGGCAAAACAATGGAGACAGGGAAGGGATCGGTGGCTGCCGGCGGGGAGGGAGAATGAAGAGGCTGAGCACAGAGGATTTTAGGGCCGCAAAACTACCGCGTATGGTAGGATGGTGGTGCATCCGTGCCGTTACCCATCTGTCCAAACCCATAAATTGTACAACACCAAGAGTGCACTTGGTTAAAACTCTGGACTTGGAGTGACATTACGTGTCCATGTAGGTTCACCAGCTGTAACAAAGGTACTGCTCTCGGTGGGGGATGTTGTTAGTGGCGAAGGTTACACATGTGCATATGGGAAGAAGGTATGTGGGAAACCTCTATACCTGCTACTCAACTTCTTTAAATTTCTTTATTTTTTTTAAAAGATTTTCTTATTTGAGAGAGAGAGAATGAAAGAGAGCACAAGCAGGGGGAGGGGCAGAGGGAGAAGCAGACTCCCCACTGAGCAGGGAGCTCCAATGTGGGGCTGGATCACAGGACCCTCACATCCTGACTTGAGCTGAAGGCAGATGCTTAACCCACTAAGGCACCCAGGCGCCCCTTTAAATTTATTTATTTATTTATTTATTTATTTTTAAAGATTTTATTTATTTATACGACAGAGATAGAGACAGCCAGCGAGGAGGGAACACAAGCAGGGGGAGTGAGAGAGGAAGAAGCAGGCTCATAGCAGAGGAGCCCGATGTGGGGCTCGATCCCATAACGCCGGGATCACGCCCTGAGCCGAAGGCAGACGCTTAACCGCTGTGCCACCCAGGCGCCCCTAAATTTATTTTTTATTTATTTAAGCAAGCTCCATGCCCAATGTGGGGCTTGAAGTCACGTCGCGGTGATCAATAGTCACTGCTCCACCCACTGAACCAGAGAGGCACTCCTATACCTTCTACTCAGTTTTGCTGTGAACCTAAAACTCTAAAAACGAAGTATCTTTTTTTAAAGTCAATTTTTCAATGTGGGGGGAGAATGTCTCTCCATGAGCCACAGCTGGCAGTTTCCCCACTGCCCCCTTTCCGGCATATCTAATTCTGCTGTGTTGTGACCCCCATCACAATCATTTTTTAGTCCGGATCCAGGTTCCAATGATTATAATCTTTTTTTTCTCCTTGATTTTTTTTTTTTTTAAGTAATCTCTACCGTCAACATGGGACTCCCAACTCACAACCCCAAGGTCTAAGAGCTGTATGCTCTACTGACTGAGCCAGCCAGGTGCCCCCAGTGCTGCTAATCTGAAATGTCATCGGCAACTTGCTCTACACCTGTTGACCAGCCTCTGTAAAGATGCAAACACACAGCTGTTGGTAGGGCATGCTGGCCAGGGTGAGGCTGGCAGCGCCCCCAGGGTAAGCACGTACTCCCTGGACACCGGAAGACCTCGAAATGTCAGCAAAGCAATTTCCTACTACTCACAAAGAACTTACAAGATCCCAGGAAGCAGGAAAGATGTGCAACCTCTTCGGACCTCACCCAGTCAGAGTCTTCCCGGGTGGGGGGCACAGCACTTCCCTCTGAGGTGCGGAGCTGCCCCAAACCACCGAACAAACACGCTAGTGCAGTGTCCTACATTCATTTTCTGCTGCTGCAGAACAAGTTAGCACAAATGTAGACATCGAAACAGCACGAGTTTATCATCTCAGTTTCCGTGGGTCCGAGTCTGGTCATGGTTTATCTGGGTTCACTGTCGGGGCCTCAGCCTGTAGTCCAGGCCAAGCTGTGGCCTTATCTGAGGCTCAGGGCTGTTGCCAGAACTCAGCTCCTCAAGGCTGGAGCTCTTAGCTCCTAGAGACCACTCGCAATCCCCGCCATACGGCCCCCTCCATAGGGGCCGTCCTCTGGTTTCACTTCCTCCAGGAGGGCTCACCTGATTAGGTCGGGACCACCCGATCCCTCCTTTGATGAGCTCAAAGTCAATCTATTAGCAACCTAATTATGGGAGAGATGCCCCACCCCGTCTGCGGGTTCCGCCCACAGCCGAGGGGATCCTACGTGAGCACGGCAGAGGTGGGAATCTTGGCAACCATGTTAGGGTTCTGACTATCACGCGGAAAGGCCTACCGGACTGGAAAATCAACCACTGCAAACCCCCACCACCAAAAAAAGGAAGGAAGGAAACGGACACCGTGCAGGATGCCGAAGGCAGGTCTGAAAAGGCACCCCAGAAGCGACTGCTGTGGACTTGCTGTCCAGGTTACTGCCCAACGCTCAGAACCAAGAGTAACAGGAAATGGCAGGAGAGTGGGGCTAAACCTGGCAGACCAGCCCATCACTCACGAGGTGCTCCAAGAGGAGGAAGGGGACTGTATGACTATGTTCCCAATGGCTATGTACCCACAGCTTAGTGGCTTCCAACACGAATTTGCCATTGTAACAGCTCAGAGGGTCAGAATTCCAGAGCTAGTTGCACTGGGCCGAAGTCAAGGTCACGGGCGGGGCTGGCGAAGGCACAGGCTCTGGGCACACCAGCTCCCGCGTTTCCTCTGGCTTCTTAGGGAGGCCGGTGTTCCTTGGCTTGTGCCTGCGTCGCTCCAGTCTCTGCTTCTGTGGCCGCATCGCCTTCCCCTCTTCTGCGGTGGCATCTTCTTCCTCCCTCTTACGGGTACCTTTGTGATCACACCACCGGGCCCACCCAGATGATCCAGAACCAGCCCCCATCTCACGATCCTTACTATTTCATCTCCGCGAGTCCCCTTCTCTGTGTAAACCGACATAGTTCAGCTTACCGCGGTGACTAAAAGCAAAGTCATGGTTTTACAGAACACACGTTTGCAATCCTAGGAACACGGACATAACGGCTACAGGGGTGGGGGAGGGGCACAATGGGGTTTTAGAAAAGTTGGCTGTTTCCGTTACTGGTGTTAGAGGAGACCCACGTCGTTTCTGAGGATCATGGGAACCGAAGTCATGAGCGCCCGAGCTGACCTCCTAACAGGAACGGTGCTTCGGACGCAGCTGGATTTCTAAACAACAAACGCTAACTGCACAGCCCGCTTCCAGCTGGGAAAACCCAGAACACAGCCCTCTGCTGCTCTGTCCTCACACCCTGCACCAACAAGCCAGGGACCTGGGGGGCAGCGATGCCAGGTGCTCGCTCCATGTTAAGACGACTTGTCAACTCTCGCACCTTCAAGATGGTCAACCTCGTAGGACTTTCCCCCCGAAGAGTGCCTCGTGCCAGCTCTCCTTCTTTCAGCAAGCCTAAGGTGGTGTCATTTAAAATGCGCCATCAATTTCTGAACCCGCAAGACAAGGAATATGCTGCAATTAATTACAAAACACTGTCCACTCAAAGACACAACCTGATTTCACACTAAAACGTGAGGGAAAACAACTTTTAAAAACAATAAAATGTGAGGGGAAATATGCATCTTTGAACCAACGGGTTTGAGTCAAAATACATTTAAGTCCCTCCTTTCCTGCAAACCTGGGAGGCTGTGCGACGAGCCACTTGGTGGCGCCAAAAGGTCCACTCTTCCCACTGTTGCTGTGGGTACTGGGGGGTGAAACTTTTGGAGTAACCCGGAGGCACAAAGCCAGAAGGTGATTATCCAGACCAAAAGGGCAGCTGATCCTCGTCCCTGACGGCCATTTGATAATACCCATTTTATTCAGATGGAGAAAGGGTGGGGATCTAAAAACGATTTGGAGGGCACCTGCGTGGCTTCGTTGGTGAAGCGTCTGCCTTTGGTTCAGGTCACGATCCTGGGGTCCTGGGATTGAGCCCTGCATCAAGCTCCTTGCTTAGCGGGGAGTCTGCTTCTCCCTGCCCCCTCCCCTGCTCATGCTCGTACTCTCTCTCTCCCCCTCCCTCTCACTCTCAAATACATAAATAAAATCTTAAAAAGTAATAAATAAAAATGATTTAGTTATCCTGTGCAGGGCCCCCTTAAGACATTTTATTTTTTTTTTAAAGATATTATTTATTTATTTTGACAGACAGAGACAGAGAGGGAACACCAGCAGGGGGAGTGGGAGAGGAAGAAGCAAGCTCCTAGCGGAGGAGCCTGATGTGGGGCTGGATCCCAGAACACAGGGATCACGCCCTGAGCCGAAGGCAGATGCTTAATGACTGCGCCACCCAGGTGCCCCAAGACATTTTATTTCTAAGGTTGGTCATCTTTGTCCACTAAGCATAAAGGGACTCAGGCATTTCAGACCAGACTGTAAAGGAGCTTTGAAAAGCTACAAAAGCTCATCAAAACTACACTCAGTTGGGGCGCCTGGGTGGCACAGCGGTTAAGCGTCTGCCTTCGGCTCAGGGCGCGATCCCGGTGTTATGGGATCGAGCCCCACATCAGGCTCTTCCGCTATGAGCCTGCTTCTTTCTCTCCCACTCCCCCTGCTTGTGTTCCCTCTCTCGCTGGCTGTCTCTATCTCTGTCGAATAAATAAATAAAATCTTAAAAAAAAAAAAAAAAACTAAAAAAAAAAAAAAAAAAACTACACTCAGGTACCATTTTCCTTCCAACTGGAAAAAACTGGGTTCAGACAGACAGTGCTGGTGGGGACTCGAGAAACAAGTTCTCTCCCACGTTGTTGGGGAGGGTCTAAATTGGAACCGTATCTGTGGAAGACAGTTTGGCAAAAGGGAGCCAAATCACAAACCCGCATTCCCTTTCCAGGAATGCACCCTACGGATACGTTTGCAAATGTGAATGTCACATTGGAGCGTGGTTTGTTGTAAGACTGGAAAAAACACTCAGAACACCCATAATAGGAAACCTGGAATTACGAACATCCACGTAATGGACTACTGTGCAGTAGCAAGGAGGGAGAGGTCCGGGGAGCCCCACCCGAAACCAGTGCCCAGGTCCCCAGTTTGTTCACCCCTTGTGAGGCCCTCCAGCCATCAGTAATCGCTTGCTCCAGCTCCTCCCAGGTGACCATGGTGACTTCTTCTCCAAGAGGCATCAAACTCATCTTCCGGCTCACTAGATTCTGATGGTAATAGACAACATGGAGGCAGACAGACAAACAGACACACACACACACACCCCATTTAATCCCAGAAAGCTTTAGGAACAGAACTGCACTAACAGAATCCATTGCCCTAGTCCCGAGGAGAAGTCACCGTCCTTCAAATGACCTGTGAGTCTTGGGCAGCCACTTTCCTGTCCCATGTGGGCCCCTGGTGGGACACCGGGCAGGGATGGGAAGGATTTCCCCTCAATCCAGGGGCAGTGCCCAGAGGGGCAGAGGGTATCACCCTACCTCGGAGGGACAAAGACATCTGGGCCGGGAGTCTGGACATCCGCCCCTACTGCCCCCTTGAGGGCCCTTCGTCACAGAACTTGCCCACATTACCAGGAATTCATCCCGATCTCTGACTATCTTCTCTAGTACATCAATCCGTTGGAGGGCTTTCTGGAAGAAGAGTTCAGAGATGGAGGATCAAAACAGACTCTCCTATGGCCCCTACACACACACACACACACGCACTCACAGGGGAGAAGAAGAAAGGTGTGTGGATCTTACAGGAGCAGGGAGTAGAGGGGGGCTGCTAAATCAGCTAAATCGTTTTCTTTCCAGCCAACAAGAGGCAGGAAAGTGAGGTGTGGGGTGGTATTGGGGGACAATGTGCCAAGAGCAAATGCTAACACAGGGGTGGGAACCTTTGGTCTTGGGATTCAATTCATCCTACCCACGAACGAAACATTCCAGCGCTGCAGAATGAGGCTGGCTTCGCCTCTCAAGGACAAAAATGATCAGGTCCTTCAAGGGTCTGAATGGGTGTGTGGTTTAAAGAGAAAAGCATCCCAAAAGAACCCAAACAAGGGGCGCCTGGGTGGCTTACCCGGCCTTCCGCTCAGGTCATGATCCCAGAGTCCTGGGATCGAGTCCCACATCCGGCTCCTCGCTCTGAGGGGAGCCTGCTTCTCCCTCTTCCTGCCATTTTCCCTGCGTGAGCGGGGCCCTTGTTCACACGCACTCTCTCTCTCCCAACTAACTATCATCTTAAAACAAAACAAAACAAATTGCTACAACTTAAGTTGTTCCATATGACTTCTGCAAACCTCCGAAAAGTAGGAATCTAAAGGTAAAACAAGCCTTTAGTCCAAAAAAAAAATCTAAAACCCCAAAACACACTTAGAAAAGAAAAGCTTCCCGGGCAAAAGTGAGTCCCGCTTGGGGCCCAAGGCCTGGGATGAGGGGCAGAATGGGGTCAGAAGCCCCCCGCGGCCTCCCTCAGCCTCTCCCTGGGCTTTTCTTCCTGACTGCCCCTCGTCCTCCTTCCAGAGCTGAGCCCCTGGGTGGCTCCCGGAGGGCCTGAGATAGGACCACTGTCTAGTGTTTTGGGGCCCTACTGTTCATCTGAGGGGGTTCTACACCTTTCTCCAAGAAAACGAAGATTCAAATGGCTGCCTGCGCACCTGCTGGGGTGACCACAGAGCTCTCTCCATCCCAGCCCCTCCTCCCGGGCTCCACTTTGTCTTTCAAGACCCACCACCTCCCTTCTTTATTCTTGTTTAAAGGAAATTCGCTCAAAGAATATTCTGAGAAGTCGTCAGCTCCCCCCTGGGCCGGTTCAGGATCCCTGGGGCGGGGAGAGAAGGGGCAGTGGAGTCGCGAGGACAGGCACTTCATGAGAAGGGGCGACTCCGCGTTCCGCGAGGTGGGGTCCCCGCCGTCCTCACCGCAAGGCTCGACTCGGGGAGCTCCTGCGCCTTTTCCTGGGCTTCTTTGAGGGTTTTCACGTCCTCCACTACCTCGCGCAGCAGCTCCATGGCCTGCAAGATGGAGACGGGGCCGTTAGCAGTCCCGGCGCGCCCACTACGCCGGCGCCTCCCCGCTCCCACCGCCTCCCTTCCGGCCGCAGGAGCGGCCTGTGGGCTCCGCCCCCTCCCGCCCCCCGCCCCGCGCTCACCTGGGAGACCTGGGAGACGGTGGCCCGCTCGCCCTTCGCGATTTTCAACGAGCTTGCTCGTGCCCGGGCCGGCGTCAGCGTGGCCGGCTCCTCCTCCAGCCAGTGCCGGGCGTCCAGCTCGCTGATGGGAGCCGTAAGGTGCTGCACGTGGCTCACGATGCCCTGCACCTGGCTCGTGACGGTCTTGAGCTGCCGGCTGAGGTCCTGGACCTGGCCGCCCAGGCCCTTCACCTGGCTCTCCAGCGCCACTGCGGCCGTCGGCGGCTTGGTCAAGCTGGCGCGCGGCTTCTCTTTGGACACGGCCAGCTGCGGGGCGCTGAGCACGGCTTGCGGGGGCTCCAGGGTGAGGCTGGGCTCCGGCGACGGCGACTGGAAGTTGATGCGCACCTCCTGCAGGTTGAGGCTCCGGAGCATGGCCACGACGAGCGTGTGCAGAGCCGTGAAGTTGACGGCGCCCACCTCCGGGGTGCCGATGGCCAGGTCGGCCAGCTCCCGGAGGGAGACCGTGGTGGTGGCCGCCGTCGCGGGCGGCATCGTGCGCCCTCTCAGCGGCGGTCCGCGCCCTCGGCCGGCCGGGCGCCCATGTCCCTCTCACTGCCCGCCGCGCCTCTGGGCGCTCTCCGGGGCACCAGTCACTGTCTGCAGCCCGCCTGGAGGACGGAGTGGAGGCGCCTGGCCGCCGGGCTTCCCACTCTCTGCCTCTGGGGACCCGCGCCCGCTTCCCCAGCGGGGTCCGGACACCTGCCTACCCTCCGCTGTCCAGTCGTCCGGTCTCCGAGCTACAGCCCTGGGCCGCCCTCCCCTCGCGCCGGGTGGAGGCCAGTGGACGTTTGGAACGGGAGGGACGGCCCCGTTCGCTGCCCGGTTGTGCGAGCCCCCGCGCGCCCCGAGGGTTCTGCGAAAGAACTGGCGCGGTCCAGAGGGGCACGGCGCTTTGCGGGACCGCCCACACGCGAAGCTACCCCTCCAACTCGCAAGGGGAGCCCATCCTGGCGGGGTCTTGGGAAACCTGGCCATACCCCAAGGCACCACAAATTGTTACCATCAGTAAACGCTCCTAAAGGGGCTATGGGGCTGTGTCAAGGCACTGCTATGGGAGCACAGCAGTTTGGGGAGGGGAGGCCTCCTATGGCTCACCTAGATTCCAGACGCCCCTTAACCTAGGAAGGCCTCTCATTCACTCAGCCACTAAGGACGGACAGATTTGAGACACCATGTGTGTCCTGAGCTCAGTTCCATTATTTAGGGATGCAGTCCTGAGACCTTGGCCTTTTGGGGTCCGTTCCGATCTCATTTTGCTTCATCAGGAAGGAGGGTAACTTGGAAAACACCCCTCACCACCCAGGCAGCTCCAATCAGCCACCAGATGAAAGACCTTCACAGGGCCACCCTGGCCTAGTCTATCTCAAAACAGACTCATCTGGTCAAGTGCCAGCATTTCAGCTCATCACAAGGCAGGATTAGACAGGGCTAGAGGAATTTGGTGCTCTCAGCAATTGGGGCTTGACTTCCCTACATGAGATTCTTCCAGAAAATGTAAAATGTGTTTATAGTCAGGAAAGCTAAGGAAAACCTATGCAAAACTCTGTACCATGGACTCCTATTTTAACCACTTCTCAAATGCCAATTTTTAGTCTGAGCCGGTAAAATGTAACTGACACCCTTCATGCCCCTTGTCCCCAAGTGTTGCCCGGGAGTGGAGTTAAACACCGGTCTAGGACCTCCAAGAGGGTTAACACCCGGGGATTTCTGTTCACCATCATATTCCCAGCGCCTGACACTCAGTGGGGCCTTCGCATGCTTGCTGATACCATCAAAAGAACAAATTCTTTCCAGCCTTGCGCACTTAATGCTTTTACCCTATAAAACAAAAGGCTGGATCACAAAGTTAAAGCCCTGTGATGGGGCATCCACTGTCCTAGAGGGTATGGAATGTGAGCGTCTTGGTTCTCAGTTCAGTGACTTTCCAGAAGGATGTTACCCCATTACTGCTACTACTCCACTAGCACTGGCCAGAATGTCGTCTCCCTGAGTCCTCACTTCATCTGCATAGCCCTGAGACTTGGCATCAAGGCAGGCATATATTAGGACCCACTAAATGCCAGTGGAAAGGGCGTATATGAATATATTCTAATCCTAATCCTAGGAAATATATTCTAATAAGTACATATAAACACCTCTGTTCTTATAGACACAGGAAAACATAAACTGGATGTATAAATGGAATTTTGGAGTTGAAAAGGACCTCCCTCAGCTGTCAGTTCCAAACCTCCGTTTTTACAACTGATGAGAGGCCCAGAAAGAACTAGACATCTGCCCGACCTTATGAGTAAGAAACAGGTCTCCTGAGCAACAGTCCACAGCTCTTCCTCCACCACCATGCTATCTGATAATGAAGTTCTTGCTCAAAACTCCCCTACTTGGACTATTAACAGAAGGCAACTTGTGTGCTTGAAAAAGCTAATGTGCTCAAAGTCTTGACTGTGGCTTGGGAACTTTTCAAGTCATTAGGTAAGGGATAAAAATGTCAAGGAAACGTCCCTGCAGAGAAATACAATTGTACAAAGAAGTGAATTGTCCTTTACTATCCCTTAGGAACAGAACCAATTCCAGCTCCTTGCCCAACAGATGGGCTCTACTCCTTCCCATTACATTCAGTCCTGTACAGACCAGGCTGAACATTTAAAAGGCCTACCTGACAAATGTGCTATAAACGAGAGTATTTTAATTGCTGGGTAGAAAGGTCAAGTGCAGTCCTGAGCAATGGCATACGCGTTGTCCCCTATCACATAGGAAAAAGTGTAATTTGTTCTGTTCTTTAAAAAGTTAGATTTCTAAATCCATTATTCCGAAAAGGATTTGACTTCGATGCTTAGGAAGGGGATGGAACCTACAGACGGAGACTCGTGTCCAGGGTTTGGGACCAGCCACGGACCTGGAACACCCTTTATTTTGTATCCATTGTCTTCTGCACTGTGTGGACAGAAGCCAGCCACCATGAAGGCAGGAGAGCGGGCGGTTCTGCAATGTAGCGAACAGACTTGCCAGACAACAAATTCTTTTATTTGCCATTGAAGAGCAACGTGGGTATCCAGAGGTAGGGTGCTACTGTCTGATCTGACCTCCTCGCTGGGGCAATGCCACAAAGGCTTTGTTGTTCAGTGGCTGTAGCTACAGCAGCTTCTCAGAGATAAAAATAGGGGTTTCTACAAAAGACTTATGTGAGGCTGACTGGGGAGAGGACGACTAGAATGGAAACAGTACCAGGGCACTCAGCTTCCCTAACCAAGTTCAACGCTGACACGCATCTCCCTGTGGTGGAAATACCCAAATATCAAAGAGTTAAGATTATCCGCCTTAACTCCTTTTCAGTATCAACAAAATTTGGGGATTCTTTTTAGGAAAGTGTCTAACTTTTGTTTAAGGAACAGGATGACGATGGCAGACATTTAAGGCCATTTATCTATCAGCTCTGTCTGCCCTTTGACTACCTCCCCAACGTGGTGAGACAGACTATCTGACTTCAGGCTATTTCCAGTCCTCCCTGGAGAGGAAACACTGTGCACACAAGTTGATGGCACTGCTCTCCACACGTTTTCCTCAGGAGTTCCACAGTCAGGGCAATGGTGACGGCTAGTCATCCACAGTGATGTTTCGGAAAAGGTACGCCATGGACTCCCCATTGTGGATTCTCCGAATCGCTTCAGAAAGAATCAGACTGATATCCACGGTCTTTATCTTGGGACACTGCAGCTTCTGCACCTCGTGAGGGACAGTGTTCGTCACCACCACCTAGTCGTTGCAGCAACGGAAGAGAAACACCGTTACTGATATGTCCCCAATGTGGTCACCCAGAAAAGTCTGTCCCCCATTCAGTTCCCGCAGCCCAAGTTCCAAACTATGAAACCGTATTCTACCGAGTACAGTTTTTACAAACTAAACTTAACTGACTTTACACAGGAAAAAGCTTACATGGTTCAAATCATAAGATTCTGAAGGTCATGGTCTACTTATGCAGAAACGGTAAGAGCTGGAAGAGCCCAAGAATCCCAGTCTGGACAGAAATGCTACCACAGTACCGAGCTGTACTGAAATATGAACCATCCCCAAGTACATAAAGCTGAAAGATGAAAACAGACATCTACTCCTAACTATACATCTGTCCCAACACACTGCTGGCCACCAAGGCCACTTCAGAGGTCCTCCAGAGAGGGGTTAGACAACATTGATGGAGCCATTTTATTACTGACAGAAAAGAGAGCAGCAAATTCTAGGCCCATTAAACACAGACAGACCTCGTCAATGGAGGACTCCTCGATCAGGCGGGGGGCCTCCGCAGACAGGATACCATGAGTGGCCATGACGTAGATCTTGTAAGCACCTCTCTCTTTCAGGATCTCCGCAGCAGCAACAAAACTTTCCACATCATCAATAATGTCATCCTGTGGAGAGACCAGAGTTAGCAGTAAGGGGCTGCCCGCCATCTCTATACACACACACCGCTCTGCTCTTCTCTGCACTTCGTTTCAGAGGTTCTCCAGCTGGAGATCAGAGCTCCCTGCCGGGGCCCAAGAAAGAACACCGGGCAGTGGCAGCAAAACCGTGTGGACCGTGCCTTGCGTGGCTGTTGGTACAAAGAGCTGCAGAGCCTGACAGTCACGCGTGACATGCACAGCTAGAGTTCTGGACTGCCAAGACTCGTTTCCCTGTTCCACATTTCTGATTAATCAGACATAGCTGGTGTCCCATTTACTTTTTTTCAAGACAAAGTGAGAGGACAAGAACACAGAAATAAAGCAAGCCATTGTAATCAGGCCCGGCAAAGGCATTTAGAGCTGGGAGCAAACAGTCATGTTGAAGTATGAAGAAAGAGACACCTGCTCTCATTAGTGAAAATGGAACCGCTCATCTTTAGTTCCTCTCGTGGCTCTAAAGCTAAGGTTGAGTAGGTCAGCTACTCTGATGGAACCTAGACCCCTCAAGACAAAGTTTATTTACTGGGGGTTGAATTTTCTTACGGGAGATCCTGTGCTCTTTTCACATCTGTAGGTTATAATAATCCCCAATTATGTTCAACTACATAAAAATTTCCTCTTGTCCTAAAGGAGTTTGGGTGAGAAAAGGATAGATGGATCCATTTAACTCCATCATCTTTACTAGAAATAAAATCCCCACGTGGACAACCTACGAAGAGCCAGCACTGTCACCTGTGCACGCAAAGGACGACACATGACCATACCACTATGATTGCGATGCGCCCGCCAACATCTCCGACTACGGTTATCGGTGGCTTCTCTTTGGCCATCATCACTAGCAAAACAAAACAAACCACAAAAGCCCAGTTAGTCATGTGTCACTAAATACATATAATTGCAACCCCATTCCCTGGAAGTGGTGGAAAAAAATTATTTAAAAAAACCAAAAAACAAGGAAAAACAAAGGGCAACCGGTCCCCTCCTTCCTCAGGAGCTTTGTACTATACTGTCGCTCAACAAACCCTGCTTTGCTGCCCACCAAAAAATAAATAAATAAATAAGGGAAAAAGAAAATTCTCCTAAATGAACCTGGAGTCTCTCAGAAACAGGTTGTCTAGAGCAGTGCTGTTTGGAAACAGGTGAACCATGAAATTTTATATTTCCAGAAGCCACATTAACAAGTAAAAAGAGGGGTGCCTGGCTGGCTCAGTCAGTGGACCAAGCGACTTTCGATCTCAGGTTGTGGGTTAGAGCCCCTGTTGGGTGTAGACACTATTTAAAAATCTAAAAAAAAATTTTTTTTAAGATTTTACTTATTATTTGTCAGAGAGAGAGCAAGAGAGCGCCCGCGCACAAACGGGGAGCAGCAGGCCGAGGGAGAAGCAGACTCCCCACTGAGCAGGGAGCCCGATGTGGGGCTTGATCCCAGGACCCTGGGATCATGCCCTGAGCTGAAGGCAGACGTTCAACCGACTGAGACACCCAGGAGCCCCAAAAATAAAATCTTAAAAAAAAAATAAAAAAGTAAAGAGGGGCGCCTCTTTGATGATGAACAGAATTTTATTACTCAATCAACATTTCCTGATTTCCCATCCCAGAAACAAGGGCAATTTTTTGAACTTGGTCAGTCAAAAAAGCTCTGCATGTAAATGTCACCTAAAAGAGGGAGAAGATAAGCCACCAACATTAGAAAAGGCTTCCCTAAATTCTGTCTTAAATTAACCCATGTGGGGGGCACCTGGGTGACTGCCTTTGGCTCAGGTCATGATCCCAGGGTCCTGGGATCGAGCCCCAAGTCCTGCTCAGTGGGGAGCCTGCTTCTCCCTCTCACCCCCTGCCCCCTTCCCCCCTGGCTCATGCTCTCTTTCAAATAAATAAAATCTTTTTCTTAAATTAATTAATTAATTAAACCATGTGGGTAGATGGCTGTGTTGACCTACCCACTTCTCAAAGAGATGTGGTCCCTTTTCTTGACCATTACCCTTTGTAAAAAGAGAAGAAGACTGCAAGCCAGTATCCCTCAACAAAGACCAATAACAATTCAGCTCTGGTTTGATGAGGAAAACATGTCACAGTGCTCCTGTGTACTTTTCTGTAACTCTGCTTCTCCCAAAAAGCTTCTATCGGTTTGGCATGAAAAACCACAGGCATGGCTGGGATAGAGGCTTAAAAGGCTTTTAAAAAGCAAGCATCTCTCCCAGTATGTCCATCCTCTGCTCACTACTGGTTTTAGGATATGGATAAAACCGAACGTACAATTTGGTGGCTACTGAAAAACAGAAACATTTTATTAATAGGGTTGAGGGAATGAATAGTACCTCACAGGCTAAAAAGAAAAAAGTCCCCAATTTTCTAACAGGTTGCCCCCCAAATAAAACACTAGAAATTCATTTTTCAGTAGAAGCAAGGTATGTACTGGAGATAAAGATAGAGTGCTAAAACTACCCTCTGTTTAAGATTCTGTTCCCCTTCTTCATTTTCTCAAACAAAACCCAATCTGTTTAAGAATAAAATGAATTGTGCACCATTACTTATGGCCCGAAATCACAAACTACATCAACTTACTATAGTGAAAATGTCAATTTATCAAATGACCTCAAATCTCGAAAGAAGTAGGAAATTATCGTTTGCTTTTCAAGTTGGCATTTTCCACGTAAAATAATGCTGCATTCACAACCATACTTAAGTTTTACACACTCTTTTACTCTCTCCCCAGAGTGAATTAACCAAACCTGCCCCTCTTAGAATATAGGGCAAGAAAGACCAAGAGGAATTACTCACTCCTTACCCATTTTGATTTTGGTCTGTTTTTAGTTCAATGGAAGGTCAAATTTTATCAACAGACTGACATTAAAAAGAGAATAAAATAAAGCGTCCAGTAGGACCGGAACTGAAATTA
The DNA here is from genome assembly GCF_017311325.1 of Ursus maritimus. Classification (NCBI taxonomy): domain Eukaryota; kingdom Metazoa; phylum Chordata; class Mammalia; order Carnivora; family Ursidae; genus Ursus; species Ursus maritimus. The sequence continues at coordinate 5,355,448 of NW_024424897.1, read as the reverse complement.
TTTTCAAGCTCATGACTCTATCCACATGCAAGCAAGTCAAAACTTACATTTAATAGATGCTCAAGGAGCTAATGTCTGTTTTCACGTTAGTGGTGAAAACCACACTTCATTTGTAAAATTAACAAGCCAGGAAAATCAAGCCGAAGAAGGTGAGACTCTCTCCTTTTTGCGATCCAAACTCTTAATTTTCACCACTGTGGCAAGCACTGAGCAGTGTTTAGAGAACCACTGACATGTAATCCTTTCAAGTTCATTAGATGCCCTTGCCATCACGATGGAATGAATTTTATCTTATAGAACAGAAATAGTCATACAACTTCCCTTTCAAAAAATTACTCTGAAACAGGGCTTCTCAACTTTGGCGCTCCTGACGTTCTGGACGAGGTAACTCTGTTACACTGGAAGGACGTTCAGCAGCTTCTCTGGAGTCTACTCACAAGACGCCAGTGGCACCCTCCCTCCCGCCGGGTGGAGAGACCAGAAACGCCTTTGAACATGGTGAAATACCCTCAGAGGGGTGGGGCCAAACCACCCTGGTTGCGAACCACTGCTGCTCTGAAAGCACGGGTTCCAGGAAGATAAAACAGCTCATCTTTCTAAAAAATGCCAAGATTCCGAGAGTGAATACTGTTGGTCCTGTCCTAGCACTCCAGTATGTTCATCCTCATCACTATTTTATTTATTTGATTTGAGAGAAAGAGAGAGAGAGAGTGCACGTGTGCATGCGGGCAAGCAGGGGGAGGGGCAGAGGGAAAGAATCACAAACAGACTCTGTGCTGAGCTGGGAGACCAACTGGGAGCTTGATCCCACGACCTTGAGATCATGACCTGAGCCAAAACTAAGAGTAGGTCACTTAACTGACTGAGCCACCCGGGGAACCTCTTCATCCTCATTACTATTCTTTTTAGGATTTTATTTATTTATTTGAGAGAGAGAGAGAGAGCACGCATGTACAAGCACAAGCAGGGAGGGGGGCAGAGGGAGAGGGAGAAGCAGGCTCCCCGCTGAGCAGGGAACCTGATGTGGGACTCGATCCCAGGACCCTGGGATCATGACCTCGGCTGAAAGCAGATGCTTAACCAATGAGCCACCCAGGTGCCCCTCGTCCTCATTACTATGAAGTAAACTATTAAAACATAGTGGAAGCATAACTGATCTATAAATATAAAGCATATTTCATTCGGAAAGTCTAATTACACAAAACTAGCATTTTTAGAACGCATTTCCTTGGCCAAATCTGTAAGAAGGAATCAGAGAATGACCCTACAGCAGCTGTCGAAGTTGTAACGTAAACACACCAACATGTCTGTGAGGGAACACACTGCCGTACACCACCCAGAAAATATGACAATCATTTGGCATTATCTACCAAAGTAACCTTGGACCCAGTAATTTTATTTCTTAGTCTTTATCCTGTAAATACACTGAGTCGCTTACAAAAGAACAATAGTCAAGGTTAGTCACAGGGAGTAACGAGTGGTGACTGAGTGCACACTTCAAAGCCCACTTTTTGGTCTGTAAATACCACTTTCCGCTAAAGGAACTGGGGCCGCTCGCTGGAATGACTGATTCCAGGGCTAGGAAAGTACAAGATAAACATGGAACAGCTAGTTGGACCAGGAAATAAGGAAGTATCAAAAAATGACAGGAACATGTCAAAAGAACACAGGAGGGGCTTGAAGGGGCTCCCTTTGGCCAAGTCTAAGGCAATGTGAACGTTACAATAAACAGCAGCAACGGATCAGACCACTCTGAATAAATTAAGACTCCGTGAAGCCATTCTGATGTAACTGAACGAATGAAGAGGGAAGAAGGGGAACTGGAAACAGCAGCACTTGATCACGATCACAGTAATAACTGATTCAACCCAATATGAAGAAATAAACAAGCCTCAGTAAAGGGCTATTCTATAGAACAACCGGCCTGTACTCTTCAAAAGTATCAAGGTCGTAAGAGACCAAGAACAGAGGATCCGTTCCAGATTAAATGAGACTAAAGAGAAAGGTCAACCGAATCCCATGTGTGATCTTTACTGGGTTCTGGGCCAGAAAGAAACGATTTTCCTTTGCTCTGAAGGACACAGTGGGACAACTGGTAAAATATGAATAAGGTCTGCAGATTAGGTAATAGTATTGTAACAATGTCAGTTTCCTGAGTCTGATAATTACACTGTGGTTATGTAAGAGAGTATGGTTTTTAAAATATTTACTGAAGCATTTAGGAATACGGAAAATTATGTCTACAACTCATCTCAAAACGGTTCAGAAGAAAAGACTATGTATATAAATGTTAAATCGGGGGCCTCTGAAGAGTAGAGAGGAATTCTGTATTATTCTTTCAACTTTTCTCCAAGATAGCAATTTGTTCAAAATAAAAAGCTTCACTCCAAACCCCAGTTCCCCTGGCTTCCCCGGCTCCTGGCTGTGTCTCAGTTGCCTTGCTGGCAGAATGAGGGACAACACGGGTACCTACAAGATTGTGTGAAGATGAAGCCTGAAGTTCTGCTACAGAGCTAAGAAGACCCGTGACACATAATAAGGGCTCAAAAGATGTTTTCATTATTGGCGCTTTTTTATAGTCAAAGACCAGAAAAACTCTGCATGTTCATCAACAGGGGACTGATTGAGAAAATTATTGTCTATCCAAAAATAGAACACTTATGAAACTGTAAGAGACCGAGAGATCTGAAAGACTGAAGACGAAGGAGTTCTTGCCTGAGAAAAGGAAGGGACAGAACAATGTGGTTTAATATACTACCGCTGTGTGAAAATAGAGGAAGAGAAATACGTTATTTGCTTGCATATGCATAGAGCCTCTAAGTGGATATAAGAAACCGACTACACTGGGGATCAGAGTAGCTGGAGGGGGGGTAGGGAGAGAAAAGTTTAGGCGGGGTAGGAAAGGTTTTCACTGTAAAGAATTTCATACTTTTTAAATTTTGAAATATGGGACTATATTGCCTATTCAAGAACTTTGATTATGAAATCCTCAAATAAAATAAAATGCTGCAACACCAAATATTTAAATTAAAAGTTTATTACTTGTTTCTCTTGTATAAAAACCTCCTTGTAAAAAAACTCTGAAAAGAAGTGATAGAAATTTGGTAGGGTAAAAAATCAGAATGTTTACACCTTAGACAGGCGCCTATCTCAAGTAACCTGTCTGAGGTATAACCATTCTGGTATTTTCCCACCCTATTAATCTCTATGATTCCGAGCTATGGCAAATAGATACAGATTCTAAAAAGAAATAATCTCCTTCCTCTAAAAAGCATCTTCCAGTATAGAATGCCAGTTGTTACCACTCAAACTCCATGGAAATAAACAGCCTCCACGCTGCTGGATTAGTAACAACTTAGTCATGGGGCGCCTGGGGGGCTCAGTCAGTGAAGCGTCTGCCTTCGGCTCAGGTCATGATCCCAGAGTCCCAGGATTGAGCCCCACATGGGGGTTGGGGGGGGGCACAGAATCCCTGCTCAGTGGGGAGCCTGCTTCTCCCTCTGCCCCTCCCAGTGCTCCTTCGCTCACACTCTTTCTCCCTCTCTCTCTCTCGCTCTTTCTCTCAAATAAATAAATAAAACCTTAAAAAAAAATAAGAAAATAACTTAGCCAGGTATCAGGTCAAAGGGTTGTATTACTAAAATAAGTGCTCAAAGTTACCTGGATCACCAAAGCCTGGTATACAATCAATGGTTACTATCGCCCAACTTACCAAAATATAAAAGCTTAAGATTTCACACCTACAGCTTTTTCACTAAAGCTAAAATCATTTCATACTCTCTGAATGCTAAGTGCTACCCAGATTAGTTCAATTGTCCTTAAACAGTCTGCGAATGTAACGCCATCTTCTTTTACAAAAGGGGAAATCAATGTAATACCATTCAGTTATCTAAAAATACCAAGATGGGGCGCCTGGCTGGCTCAGTTGGAAGGGCATGTGACTCTTGATCTCAGGGCTGTAAATTCAACCGCCTTGTTGGGTGTAGAGATTACTTAAAAATAAAAATCTTTAAAAAAATAAATTTTTAAAAAAGATTTTATTTATTTACTTGACAGAGAGAGAGAGACAGCCAGGGGCGCCTGGGTGGAACAGCGGTTAAGCGTCTGCCTTCGGCTCAGGGCGTGATCCCGGCGTTCTGGGATCGAGCCCCACATCAGGCTCCTCCGCTATGAGCCTGCTTCTTTCTCTCCCACTCCCCCTGCTTGTGTTCCCTCTCTCACTGGCTGTCTCTATCTCTGTCGAATAAATAAATAAAATCTTAAAAAAAAAAAAAAAAAGAGAGAGAGAGACAGCCAGTGAGAGAGGGAACACCAGCAGGGGGAGGGGGAGAGGAAGATGCAGGCTCCCAGCAGAGCGGGGAGCGTGATGCGGAGCTTGATTCCAGGACCCTGGGACCACGCCCTGAGCTGAAGGCAGACGCTTAACGACTGAGCCAACCAGGTGCCCCCAAATAAAATAAATTAAAAAAAAAATACCAAGGGGTGCCCGGGTGGCTCAGTTGGTTAAGTGTCTGCCTTCAGTTCAGGTCATGATCCCAGAGTCCTGGGATCAAGCCCCGAGTTGGGCTCCCTGCTTAGCGGGGAGTCTGCTTCTCCCTCTCCCACTGTTCCTCCCCTTGCTCACGCTCTCTCTCGCTCACCCACTCTCGCAAATAAATAAATAAAATCTTAAAAAAAAAAAAAAAACCAAAACAACAACAAAAACACCCAAGATAGCATATATCCATATACGTATTAACTCCTAGCCATTCATATTATTCAAAACTTTCTTCGATTTACAAGTGAAATAAAAACAGAGCTCATCTTACACGGCAACTCCAAACCCGGGTGGACAGTAGCATTTTTGACCATTGGGGGAGAATGGCGACCGTCATCCATGTCCAGCTCCGTACACTGAGCTTCTCCGTGGATCACAGCTAACCCCAGACGGAGTCTCTCAGCGTATGACTGGGCCCTATGAGAAAGTCACCAAGAAACAGGGAAATTCACGGGAAGAAAACCCAAGTGTTGCTATCTCATCACTATCAATCATCAAATGAAAACATCATTCAAACATCTAGGGACACGCAAATGATTTAGACAAATTAGAAGATGAGGCCCAGGCCAGAATGTAAATGCCTCAAGAGGTACAGGAGTTGAGATGTGGGCCAGCATCTCATTCTAGATGATTTCGGTTCTACCCTTTGTCCAATACTTTTAACACTCATCTTCAGAAGATGGAACTTCGTTCAAAAAGGTCTCTTAAAAACCACTGCCTGAAAAACGCTCATAGCCCTCTGTTTTCCTTTTCCTGAGAACCTGAAGGAAGAACTTCCTTTTCTCCCACAGGAAAACCAAGTAATTCAGGGACCGCCTTGTATTGTTTAGAGACTAGCGATAAAGCCCTGGTGGGGAACAGGACAATAACGTGGGGGGAAGCTGGAGCCAATGAGCTTTTCCAGGCCACATGACGACAGACCCTGAGATCCAAAACAGCTCATTTTGACTTGAGAAGCACCCAAAAGGAATTTTTATGAATGTCCAACTTACTTACCTTTTGGCAGCATCAGGAGACTTAGCCACAATGACTGCATTCCTGTAATTTGGAATCTAGATTTGAGGGGAAAATAAGAAAATACTGAGAAGTTATCACAAAGTAACACCTGGGTGGTGGTATGACACTTTTTCCTCTCATAACAATGATCCATACTAGCAAGCAAATAACGCTAGAATTTCAGGGACACGTTTAAAACTTAATACTTAACAATTAACATCATTGCAAAAGTACTGCTACTTCAAGAAGACAAAAAATAATTACTTCTTAACACCGTCACTTAAGAAAACATAAGCAAATTGCTAAAGATACTTAGAAGGAAATCCATTTTTAATGTCTTTAAAAAAATATGATCCTCCAGGCCTACATGCTGACCCTATCTGGCTGCCTCAGGCATTGAGACTTAAGGGAAAGATCATCCGATGTGCCTTTCAATATTGAAATCTGATACCAGAGAAAAACTACATAGGGTCTCTTTTGAGGACAATGGGGTGTTTGCTGGTGGCTCCTCACTTCTTCCTGGATATACTGAAGCAGGAAAGGTGAGGCTCTAAGGTTGTCCACGGGAAAGCTGAAAAAGCCTTGTATTTCCTTTTGATGAAGATCCATAGTGATAATGTGAGTTAAACCTGAAATTTTAAAACAAAAAATTACAAAGTTCACCCCTACAAGTTAATGGCTACAGTGGACACAAACTAGACGCCCACTCCTGTTTCCTAACCGAAGACCGAAAGCAGGGGATGTACGGTGAACAAGCACATTAGTTGCAGACTTCATCCGTAACCTTCACAACACTTAATGAGCTAAAGAATGTGGTCAAGCCTCATGTAAAAGAGCCTACAACCTTCCACATGGACAGAGAGCTAAAGCCAAGAGAAAAGTGCTCTCCCCTACTATCATGACTAGCTTGGTCCTGAAAATTAAGAAAAATCAGGCAGAAGCAAAAATATGAAAATGGAATTAATAAACACTGAAGAAGTAATGGGTGTAAAATATTGTAAGGCCTTGATTAAAGAATCTAGGAAGAAATGTTAAAGGCCTATGGCTGCAGCAGAAGGAATTAGAACGCAAAAGCAAAGTAATACGCGTATTAGAAGAAAAATCCGTATCGAAGAGTTTGGAACAATTTCTAAACGTCATAAAACAATGAGTCAAGAAGTACTCTAATAGAACAATAAAGACATACTCTTATAATCAGTTGTGCTGAACAAAAAAAGGTACATGTATAAAAACATTGTAAATGGACAAAGGTCACTGCAAACCTTCCAGAGCAAAGAACCAGTACTACCCGTTCCTCCCCAAACACTGCACATTTTGAGAGAATGGAATCCACATGTTTCTCAGGACTTGAATATATATTAGAGTTTTAAACACGCCAGGCAAATAAAATCCCAACTATTATCAAATGTTATTACATTTGACTCACAGGCCAGAAAGTATGTTACCGCTACAAAAACACAGAATAAAAGCAATGAGAATGAGCTGCTCTACAGAAAGACAGTCAGAGGAGGGTAAAAAGGAGGATTATATAAACTGGAGAAGCAGTTTTTAAGAGAAAAACCCAGTTTTAATATTATGTACATCAACAGACTCTAGCTAATAACAAGGCGAATACGAAAACCTACACCTGAGGCCCAAAAGATCCCGTACTGACACCAGGATCGCAGCTAAAGTTTTCATGAGAAGATGAGATGGGACAGAATGATGACAAAGTCCAGGATTAGAGAAGAGACAACGTCACTGTCAAGTAAGACAAAGAGGAAAGGAGAACATAAGAGTTTACACCTTGGCTCACATATCCTAACCAGAACTATCAAAAGGAAACAGGAAGAAAGGGATTAGTGAACCACACTTCAACAGAGGTCCCAAATGAGCTGAGCAGGGACTTATCTCACGCGCAGAGTCCTAAGTGACAGGGCGGGAACCCCAGGGCCTGTGTCCACACTCACCTGCTTTCGCCAGCATGGACGCCAGGAGCTTGCACACGATGGAACCCCTCTTCCTCATCTTGCTTTGCTTGCTGTAGGGGAAGTACGGGATGACTCCGATTATGTTCCTGGCACAGGCCGTCTTCAGTGCGTAAGCCATGATCAGTAGCTCCATCACAGCTGTATTCACATCCCTGAAACAGTAGAAATGTGTATTGGGGTTAGTTTCACTTATTCACCGTTAAAAAAGATTAAAACGTCAGCATTTCAACCTGCGCTGCCAAGATGGGCATCGTGGGCCCTTTGTCATCACACCAGCTGGTGATGGCACCTCACAAATCCAGGGGAAAGCTTATCAGCTCTTCTTTTGAGCTGTGGTTTTCATCCGCAGTTATGTAAATCCATAGTCCGGTTATCCACGCTCATCTTTGCCTGGATCTTCTGTCAGGGACACGGTCACTGGGGTGGTACGTGAAACAGACGTCAACCGCTGGCCCGGGCGAGCCAACACCCGCTGACACCGTCGCCGGGACCGCAGGCTCAGGCCAGCCCACTAGGCCCTCGCTTCCTGTGAATACCAAGAGAAACCCACCGCCCTCCTCCTGAGCTGCCAGGGCCAGAAAGGATTTGTTCTCTTTGTTCTTCATGGGGTAGAGGGTAGGGGGGAGGATGGACGGGTCTTGGGACTCAGTTTTCAAAAATCTCATCCCTTTTTTCTCAAGATACACAGATGCCCAACAAAGATTACCCAGAGAGACAAAGAAATATGAATCTGGAAGATCTTCAAAGGAAAGGCTACTTCCGACGTTAATGAATGTGGACTGCTACCCTTTGCCACGGCTGATCGAGCCTAAGATGGGCTCTGCCCTTACAAAAGGCAAAAACCGTAGGGCGGAAGGAAGCTCATCAGGGAGGCCACGAGCTGAGTGCCTTGTGTCACTCTACCCCATGTCGCCTGCGAAGGTCTGAGACTAGAGCCAAAAGTGGCCCTAACAGGGTCCTCCCTGAGTTTCAAGGAGGTGAGTTTTCAGAGAATGTGGCTCTTCGCTCAGGAGGGCAGACTGGGGAGGAGACGCAGTGGACCCCGCCTCGGGGATGGGCCTGGCAGATGCCTCCTTAGCCCAAGCTTGGAACAGACTCACCCAGCCAGGGACGTGAGTTCAATGACTGCGGTGAGGTACCCTGCCCGGGGGCCTCATAACCCAATTCAGACTACTCTCCCCTATCCTCCGAGGAAAAAGAAAGAAAATGGTGAGCGTCTTGAGGTCCCTCAGGATGCTGTTCCAATACTCAACCTTCCCTCTCTAGCCTCTTCCCACTCCTCCTTGGATTATCCAAGAGTTCTCAAACACCCCCTCTTTTGGGCCAGGAGTGTATCTCCCTTGCCTTCCTGAGGAAGAGGATCATTTCCCATGTCTTGGTGTCTGTCTACGCGAGGGGTAGACTCTCACTGTCAGTTCCTGAATTGTCCGATACGCAGCAGTGGTGCTGCCCTCGTTTAGAGCAAAACGGAAAGCTTGCCATCAACACAGCAGAGACTTCATAATGCTTCAGTAGTTAAATGAAATACTCATCATGAGATTGCTTTTTAGCCTGAAGGACAGAGACCATTTCCTCCCGGTCTCCTCCGGTTTGTTTTTCTCTTTCTCCAAGACTGCCCATCTTAGCGCGCCTGGGAGTGAGACACTGCAAAGACCTCCTTGGCCTCTGACGGTGTTTTCCATGTCCAAATTCAACTCAGGGAATTCCCAACCTCATCTTTGTAATTTGGATTTTCTGTAAGTATTCAGGCTTCTGTCATAAAAGCATTTCTCCCAGGGGGTAGATAGAATTGATTCAGGACTTGACTTCAAAACAACTACGACATTTCTTTCGGACTGCTGACAGGTTACACTATTTTCCAGTTGTTTCCTTCCTCTGAAATACACTGGAGCATTTTTCCTCCTTATACTCTCAAATTAATAATGTCTCAAGTCTGGCATCAAAAGGTTAGAGGACACACAATCTTCTGGTAAAATCAGGACAAAACACTTAGCAAACACTCTTAGATACCTGGGAGTTCATTATGCCTGGTCAATTTTAGTCTAGTCATACACTCAACAAATATTTACTGAACAATGTGAATCAGGCACTGTGTTAAGTGGTGGAGATAAACTGGCAAACAAGGCTGACCACATCTCAAGAAAATGCCAGAGACCCACACTGGACCCCTGCGGTAATCCTGTGTCCCAAGAAGGAGCACATCTAACTCAATGCTCTGCCTCCCAAAGACTTTCATACTTGATTCCACAGGGGGGAGTGTGTCCCTCCCCATCACATCACCTAAAATGATGCCTTGTAGGTCCTGAATGTTAAGCTGGGAGACTGCACAGTACCTGGAGGACAGTGTGTAAATAACTCAGGAGTCCATGTCTGGACTGAACACCGGGCATCATACACACTATAGCAAAAGTCCTCTTCTGCATACAGACTGTCTGACGACGTTAGAAATACAATCAGCGGGGCGCCTGGGTGGCTCAGTCAGCTGGCGTCTGCCTTGGGCTCGGGTCATGATCCCAGGGTCCTGGGATAGAAACCCTGCATCACATCTGGCTCCCTGCTCAGTGCGGAGCCTGCTCCTTCCTTTTTCTTTGCCTGCTGCTCTGCCTACTTGTGCTCTTTCTCTCGCTCTCCATCAGATAAAAAAAATAAAGTATTAAAAAAAAAAAAAAGAAATACAGAGCTTTCTTAACCTTCCACTGGTGTGACAGTGTGTGGCAGTATAAAAGCTCCACTGGCCGTGGTTTCTTACGTCAGATCTCAATGCAACAATATATTTAGAGTTGAAGTTAATTTCATAGATTCTGGAAGAGTATCTGTCCAGGTGGTGGGCTTTTAGCTGGCTTTGTGACAGCATTTGTAACACACAACCACAGGCTACAATGAGGTTTTGATAGCACACCGCAAGGTGGGCCCAGGTAGTAAGATGTTATGTAACAAGATGAACGATTTCGGAAGGGCCTTGATTTCAGTGTAACTTTCCTTTCATTAATTACTAATTTCTGCCATATGAGGTTTCATTTTCTACTTTTTCCTCTTCCTAATGACCAATGCCAAGGGATTCAACATCCTCCAGCCCAAGGCTAAGGAAAGCCTCCCACACCCCACCCCTTTGGTCAGGAAGGCGACAAAAGAGTCTTTGTCACATTGGCTTTCTCCATTCAGTGCCCGACACTAGACAAACTGGACACCAGGCAGTTAATCTGTGGGCTAGCAGGGTGAAGAGAAGTTGGCTGGCAGCCTCTGCTTTGTTCATCTGTTCCCGAAGACTGTTCCAAGTACAAGCTGGCTAGTTCTCCTAGCCTTTGTATCTAAGCAGGACAATCTTAATTGTTTACCAACTGACTTGTTTTTCTTTCCCCTAAGATAAGGACATCCTATATTAAATTCGACCCTTACTGTGCTGTCATTTTTTAAAAATATTTTGTTAAATTATGTTATTCACCATACAGTACATCCCTGGTTTCTGATGTAAAGTTCGATGATTCATTAGTTGCGTATAACACCCAGTGCACCATGCAATGCGTGCCCTCCTTACTACCCTTCACCGGCCTATCCCATTCCCCCACCCTCCTCCCCTCCAAAGCCCTCAGTTTGTTTCTCAGAGTCCACAGTCTCTCATGCTTCACTCCCCCCTCTGATTACCCCCCTTTCTTTATCCCTTTCTTCTCCTACCGATCTTCCTAGTTCTTATGTTCCAGAGATGAGAGAAACCATATTAGCACTATCATTTTTGATAGACAAAGACAAATGTGAGGAAACAGACATGGTCTATATACATTAATTGAACTACGCAGGACTGCAAAGACAGGCCAACACCATAGATGGAAGTCCCGACCACACGGTGATGGTGTAGGATTTCCCCGACCCCCAACCCCAAGAATTAATCATCTGCCGCAAATACACATGTGCTTTTAGTGACCCTTCTTACGTTACATCAACACGCTAGAGCTTGTAACATAAACAGGGAAATTGTCCTTCAAGGAACACTTGGTAAGCTTCATTATCCATTTTACCTCCTTCCCTTGCTCAGTATAATTGGAAGCTCCTCGGGTATCACATTTCACTCAGGCAACATAATCGCTTCCTTCAGAATGGCTTTCTGCCATTTCCAAATAACTAAATTCCACCCTCAACAATCAAAAATTTACTGACCACAGCGGTCGAGAGACAGGCTGCGAGCTCTGAGTGGTTTTGGAAGGTGAGCCCGGCCCGAAGCTACTCCGGCAGCACAGCAACAGGAGTGAGGACAACGCGGCCCTACCCTTCGCCAAGGACAAAAGCCAGGGTGATAAGCACAACACCAGAGGGCGGCCCAAGGCATGTCCCAGCGCCCTCACTACCCGCATTTTACTCCCAGGCAAGACCCTCAGGTCTTCCCCTAACTTCCAAGATGCAGCATCAGACAAAGCACGAGGCAAGAAGAATGCCGTGACCCGGAGGCAACCAGCACAAAACCCAAATTGCTGGAGGACTAGAGGGCGCCGCACCTACCCATACTACTACTTACACCCAGCAATTCCGCTTCCTGGAATCTTCCTACGGATCTCCGGATCTCCGACCTCCGCTAAGCACAGACAAAGAGCACAAGCATGCAGGTTTTCGCCGCAGGCACCTCTGTATAGGCTACTGATGACCGATTCACCACCACCACCACCCCGGGGGGGGGGGGGGGGGGGCTGAACTTTCCATCCCTCTTAACCGCTGGTGGGTCTGGTTGGTTCCTGGCAACGAGCCCCCATGTGGAGCCCCCTTCTCCCAGTCTAGGCTGAAACGGGGGTTGTTAAATAACAAAAGACACCTTTATTGCTCTTATCCCTTAGGAAATTCCAAGGATTTTAGGAGCTCAGCACCAGGAAAGGAAAAGCAAATACATATTTTTCTTTCTTTTTTAATTAATTAATAATTTAAATTTTAAGTAGGCTCCACGCCCAAAGTGGGGATCAACTCACAATCAAGAGCTTCACGCTCTTCCAACTGCGCCAGCCAGGCTCCCCACATATATACTACCTCTTAAAAGTCACATTGTCCCTGAGGCTCACAATAGCTTCCAAGCCCCATGTGGTCTACCGACGAGATGATACACGAAAGCGGGCGCACACTGCTGGCATTCAGCGCCATTCTTATTACTGACAGTCTCAGGAACCTACATTAACCAAGGCATGAAGGTCTGCGTTTTTCATAGATACACATAGCCTAACTACCCCATTCCCTGGGAGGGGATGAGAGGAGATAATCCCACGTGGAAGGTCACCCTCAGGTAGGCTAGGATTTCCCCTAAGGGAAGCGGTGGCAGATGCTATCTACAATACAGCTAGAAATGGGCCACTGTGCAAAAAAATACAGTGCAATCAAAAGCTAATGATGTACTATATGCTGGCTAATTGAACATAACAATAAATAAATAAAAACATACATACAGTGCAAAACCTGTCTTGATGGGTACAAATCAGTAGCAGTTATGCACTGCATCTAAAGACAAAAAGCTTTTTAACAGAGCGGAGCAGACGTGGACTGAGCCCAGTGGGTCTGGAGGTAAGGAAGGTATTTTTCCCCTGGAGTGATCTAAGCTTGGAGGGGAAGATCAATAGTACAAATGTGACAGACAGAGTAGGAATGTCAAAAGCCTACAACTGGATTCTGGGAAGGATTCAGTTTAACATGCAAACGCATTTATAGTGAAAGAAAACTCAACTGTTCACATGATAACAAAGTGAATTACATCACTAAGATTTTTAGAGGAAAAGGGACACTAAGTAGAGCTCTTACCTGGGTATTGTCTGTATAATGAAAATATCTTGGCCCCGAACAGATTCTTTTATTTCAACTCTTGTTTCTGAAAAATTAAAAAAGTTCTATAGTTTAAGAAAAGCACTTCATGGGGCGCCTGGGTGGCACAGCGGTTAAGCGTCTGCCTTCGGCTCAGGGCGTGATCCCGGCGATCTGGGATCGAGCCCCACATCAGGCCCCTCTGCTGGGAGCCTGCTTCTTCCTCTCCCACTCCCCTTGCTTGTGTTCCCTCTCTCGCTGGCTGTCT
>NW_024424897.1:5333426-5341901 GCF_017311325.1 Ursus maritimus | reverse complement strand
CCCCCCCCGGGGGGGGGGGGGGGGGGGCTGAACTTTCCATCCCTCTTAACCGCTGGTGGGTCTGGTTGGTTCCTGGCAACGAGCCCCCATGTGGAGCCCCCTTCTCCCAGTCTAGGCTGAAACGGGGGTTGTTAAATAACAAAAGACACCTTTATTGCTCTTATCCCTTAGGAAATTCCAAGGATTTTAGGAGCTCAGCACCAGGAAAGGAAAAGCAAATACATATTTTTCTTTCTTTTTTAATTAATTAATAATTTAAATTTTAAGTAGGCTCCACGCCCAAAGTGGGGATCAACTCACAATCAAGAGCTTCACGCTCTTCCAACTGCGCCAGCCAGGCTCCCCACATATATACTACCTCTTAAAAGTCACATTGTCCCTGAGGCTCACAATAGCTTCCAAGCCCCATGTGGTCTACCGACGAGATGATACACGAAAGCGGGCGCACACTGCTGGCATTCAGCGCCATTCTTATTACTGACAGTCTCAGGAACCTACATTAACCAAGGCATGAAGGTCTGCGTTTTTCATAGATACACATAGCCTAACTACCCCATTCCCTGGGAGGGGATGAGAGGAGATAATCCCACGTGGAAGGTCACCCTCAGGTAGGCTAGGATTTCCCCTAAGGGAAGCGGTGGCAGATGCTATCTACAATACAGCTAGAAATGGGCCACTGTGCAAAAAAATACAGTGCAATCAAAAGCTAATGATGTACTATATGCTGGCTAATTGAACATAACAATAAATAAATAAAAACATACATACAGTGCAAAACCTGTCTTGATGGGTACAAATCAGTAGCAGTTATGCACTGCATCTAAAGACAAAAAGCTTTTTAACAGAGCGGAGCAGACGTGGACTGAGCCCAGTGGGTCTGGAGGTAAGGAAGGTATTTTTCCCCTGGAGTGATCTAAGCTTGGAGGGGAAGATCAATAGTACAAATGTGACAGACAGAGTAGGAATGTCAAAAGCCTACAACTGGATTCTGGGAAGGATTCAGTTTAACATGCAAACGCATTTATAGTGAAAGAAAACTCAACTGTTCACATGATAACAAAGTGAATTACATCACTAAGATTTTTAGAGGAAAAGGGACACTAAGTAGAGCTCTTACCTGGGTATTGTCTGTATAATGAAAATATCTTGGCCCCGAACAGATTCTTTTATTTCAACTCTTGTTTCTGAAAAATTAAAAAAGTTCTATAGTTTAAGAAAAGCACTTCATGGGGCGCCTGGGTGGCACAGCGGTTAAGCGTCTGCCTTCGGCTCAGGGCGTGATCCCGGCGATCTGGGATCGAGCCCCACATCAGGCCCCTCTGCTGGGAGCCTGCTTCTTCCTCTCCCACTCCCCTTGCTTGTGTTCCCTCTCTCGCTGGCTGTCTCTGTCGAATAAATAAATAAAATCTTTAAAAAAAAGAAAGAGAAAGAGAAAGAGAAAGAGAAAGAGAAAGAGAAAAGAAAAGAAAAGAAAAGAAAGAAAGAAAGAAAGAGAGAGAAAGAAAAGCACTTCATGATACAGTACTTAGGCAGCATTTCGAGGGAGTGGAGATTAATCTAAACCAACACTTCATCCGGTGCACCAAAACAAATTCTCAGTCGATCTCAGAATGACAAGTACGTATGCAACAAATGTGAAGCTAAAGGGAAAATAAGCCAAAAATGCACCAAAAGGCAGAAGTAATACCAACCGGTCCACAGAAAATCTCAAGGTTCAAAAAATAAAATCCATCACCAAAATAAAGATGACAGTCTTGGGGAAAAGTCTACAGCAAATAAAGAGGTCAAAGGTTAACATCCTTCTTTCAACAAATGCCGAGGTCTCCTGTGTGTCAGGCCCTGTCCTTGGGATCCCAAAGGGGAGGATGTGGACCAAGTGGATGAAGGCTGATTCAGGAGAGATGACTCAATGCCAAAGGCTGCAGACTTTCAGGCCGATGTGCCAGAAAAAGACCAGGAGATGGGGGCACCTGCCTGGGTCAGCCGGGTGAGCAGGCAGCTCTTTATCTCACGATCAAGAGTTCAAGCCCAGCGTTGGGTGGTCGCGTAGCCTACTTAAAAAAAACAAAAAGAGGGGTGCCTGGGTGGCTCAGTCGGTTGAACGTCTGACTCTTGGTGTCGGCTCAGGTTGTGATCTCATGGGTCGTGGGATCAAGCCCTGCATTGGGCTTCCTGCTCAGTGTGGAATATGCTTGAGGATTCTCTCCTTTTGCCCCTCACTCCACTCGTGCACACTCTTGTGCATTCTCTCTCTCTCTCAAATAAATACATCTTAAAAAAAGAAAAAAGAAAAAGACCAGGAGAGAAAACAAAGGGGTGGGAACAACAGCCTCATTGCAAGCTGGAATGTGTACGAGGAAGGGAGCATGGAACATGCAGAGATATTGGGAGCAGAGCATGCCACACTGGGGGCTACCCAGTTACCTGCTCGGAATAAGGAGGACAGAGGTCAGGTAGCCAGCAGGGGCCAGACCATGTAGGAGTCTGGACTTCATTCTAAGGGTGACAGGAGAGCCACTGGAGGAATCAAGGATGGGAGGGGGTGTGATCTCTGGCTGCTGAGTGAAGAAAACCGGAGGGCGACAGTGGCAGCAGGAGACTGCCCTAGTTGGTTTTGACGGAGTCCCGACAAGCAAGGACAGTAAGCCGGAAGAGGGCGGCATCGGAGGTGTGAGAAGCAGTCAGACTGAAGGTGTATTCGTGAGTCACAGCACACATGCAAGATAGGACGGACGATAAGCAGTGAGTGGGCAGAGTTCAGATCCCAGAGGGCCCGTGCGAATGCTAAGCCTGCAGGATTTCAGCAGTGGAAGTCAAAAACATTTCCATTTTGGAAACACCCTGGTGGAGGTGAGTAGGATGACCTAGGAAGACTGAAAATGGAGGTAGGAAGGCCTGTTAGCAAGCTACAGCAACAGCTGGAGGGGGTGGGGAGAAGAGACCTAGAGCAGTGATGGAAGGATTGAGAAAAAGGTCTTCATTTTTTTTTTTTTAAATAAAGATTTATTTATTTATTTTAGAGAGAGAGCATGTGCCTAGATAGGGAGAGAAGAGAGAGAGTTTCAAGCAGACCCCCAGCTGAGCACGGAGCCAGAGGCAGGGTTCAATCCCAGGACCCTGAGATCATGACCTGAGCCAAAACCAAGAGTCGGGAGGCTAAACTGACTGAGTCACCCAGGCGTCCTGATAAAGGTCTTCATTGAACCACCTTCTCCTCTAGTGCTTATTTTCAGGAGATTCCCAAACGCTATCACAATAAATTAAGATCGTTATTGCTAAATAGACTAGCTTACCTATCTGCATTCACCTTTAGGGTTTTTGTTTTGTTTTTTGTTTTTAAAGATTTATTTGAGTGAGAGAGAGCGGGAGCGAGCAGAGGGAGGGGCAGAGAGAGAGGGAGGGAGAATCTCAAGCAGACCCCACCCACCGAGCTAGACTCGGGGCTAAATCTCACCACCCTGAGATCATGACCTGAGCAGAAATCAAGAGTGGATACCTGATGGACTGAGCCACCCAGGTGCCCCCACCGTTAGGTTTTTAAATACCAACACCTCCTGTCTTGGCAGTAAAGTTTCTAACGTCACCAAGTAAAAAGTTACTAAGTATGGGGACACCTGGCTGGCTCAGTCAGAGGAGCATGGGACTCTTGATCTTGGGGTCGCGAGTTCGAGCCTCACATGGGGTGTAGAGATTACTTAAAGAAATGAAACTTGAGGGGCGCCTGGGTGGCTCAGTCGTTAGGCGTCTGCCTTTGGCTCAGGGCATGATCCCGGGGTCCTGGGATCGATTCCCACATCAGGCTCCTCTGCTGGGGGCCTGCTTCTTCCTCTCCCACTCCCCCTGCCTGTGTTCCCTCTCTCGCTGGCTGTCTCTCTCTATCAAATAAATAAATAAAATCTTTAAAAAAAAAAAAAAGAAAGAAAGAAAGAAAACTTGAAAAAAAAAAAAAACAACCAAAAACCAAGTTACTAAGTGTGGAAGCTGGCTGAAGGATATCTGGGGGCTACTTATAACACGCATGGAATGTATAACCTCCTGGGCGTAAGTGCTTTCCACTAAACTATCCATTAAATTATCTTTCCCTTTTCAAATACCTTGGTTTTTTAGATCCCTGGACATCATTATGTCTTACTAATTTATCATAGTTGTATCTCAGAAAGAAAAAAGGAAGCACAGAATCATAAACCTAGGCTTTCAACTTTGCAAAAATAGCTCCAAATTATTTTCTATTAAGTTGTCTTCACAGGGCACTCTAATCGGAAGTACGTGGCCCCACTAGGGAGACTGATGATGCAGCATTCCTAGGACACCGGCCATCAACAAAGTGCTTTCAAGCATTATCATTAATGTTACAATTTTCCACAGAAATGCAGACGGCAGCAAAAATGGGTTATCAACCCAGAATGAGAGTCTACAAGAGACTTGAGAGAAAAATTTGCAGATGAAAGAACTCAAAGATGGTTTTTCAATAAGTCATTACTACCTGGTACCAGATTGCTCTTGAAGCCAGCTGAGGACCTAATGAGACAGATAAATGTAAAAGGTATTTATCAAGTGTAGCCCAATACAGAAGAGAAAACATATTCTCTACATCTCTCCTTTTTTCATTGTAAAATGACAGGACGTTTGCATTATCTTGGGAAAAGGGGAAGGGGACTAAGAAAGAGAACAAAGAAAGAAATCAAGACTTGGAGGAAGTAGAGAGAAATGACTTATACCTGATGTTAAAGAGAAAAATGTTTCTGTGTTGCATGTAATGTCTGCCTTTTAAAAACATGTCTGTTGACTAAACATAAAGAACAAAGAATGTTTAAGAAACCATTTTAACTCACCTCCATTGGTCTCTTGATAGACCACAGATTTCCCCAATTCAGCACCAAGACGCCTAGGGGAGGAAAAAGGCAATTAAGAATGTTCTTTTAACAAAAAACCCTCCAGTTCATATGTATATGTTTAACAAACAACTAGACCAGCATTCTTTCCCAAAAAACAGAAAGTTCAGAAAGTTTAACGCATTAAGAACCACGGATCGGATCGGCTACCGCTCCAGAAGCAGCTTCAAGTGCCCAGCATCCTGTGACACACTGCTCTTGCCGGGTCCGCGGCCAAAGCTTCAGGTCTAGTTCACTGTTTTCTGAATCATAACAGTCTTGCAAAATCATTCCCAAACAAACGTGGTTATTACCACTAGTTCCAAAACCACAAGCCAGAGGTAAAGGCCTCAATCGTCAGAGGCATATAGACTTCAGTGCCATTAACCAAATGCAGTGTGAATCTTGTTTGGATCCTGAACAAACCAAGTATAAAAAGCCCTTTTTGAGAGAGTGAGGGAAATATGAACAAGGACTTGATACTAAATGATATTAAGGAATTAATGGCATCAAAGGTTTTTGTTTTGTTTTAAAGATTTTATTTTTAAGTGAGCTCTACACCCAACGTGGGCCTTGAACTCATGACCTGGAGATCAAGTGCTGCACGATCCAGGGACTGAGCCAGCCAGGCACCCCCGTGGTAGGTTTTTTTAGTTATCAGCTAGCATTACCACTTTCATGAGTGGAATCTGTTTAGAAATACTCCAGCCAGGTGTGCAGTGGAGCAGCGAGCAAGGACTTGGGGTTTGAGGCTCGTATGGAGGACTACCGTGGCTTTCACTGAGGCTTTGACAACACCTCAGAGGCAAGGCCTTCTGGCCAAGCATCTGCCATTTCAGACTGTTGAGCATTCTTGTACCCCGGTGGGTTGCAGCTTTCTTGAGTCTGCTGTGGCTGAACCAAAAAAAAGAGACATATGCAGATTTCTACAGAAATCACAATTCCATGGTAGATTTTGAGATGAAGAAGGCTAGTATGGGGGCACCTGGGTGGCTCAGCCGGTTAAGCGGCTGCCTTCAGCTCAGGTCATGATCCCAGGGTCCTGGGATCAAGCCCCGCATCAGGCTCCCTGCTCAGGCGAGAGCCCGCTTCTCCCTCTCCCTCTGCTGCTTCCCCTGCTTGTGCTTTCTCTGCGTCTGTCTCTCTGTCAAATAGATAAATAAAATCTTAAAAACAACAACAAACAAAAGAAGGCTAGTGTCTTTTGGAGTGCAAAGTGATGTTGGAACATAAAGAATTTCTTTGGGTTGCGTTCCATGGAAGTTTGCCACTGACCTGTGTTCCCCAACTATGAAACATGAATCCTGGGGTATGAAATATTTCTCTTGATAAATAAACAATTAAATAGTGTACACAATATAAACAAACAAACTTATTCCAGTCAGGCCTACAACGGAATACTATTCAGCCTTAGAAAGGAATTAAATTCTGATACATGCTATAATATGAACCCTGGAAAAATTATTCTTTTTTTTTTTTTTTTTTTTTAAAGATTTTATTTATTTATGTGACAGAGAGACAGCCAGCGAGAGAGGGAACACAGCAGGGGGAGTGGGAGAGGAAGAAGCAGCCTCCCAGCGGAGGAGCCTGATGTGGGACTCGATCCCGGATCGCCAGGATCACGCCCTGAGCCGAAGGCAGACGCTTTAACGACTGCGCTACCCAGGCGCCCCTGGAAAAATTATTCTAAATAAAATAAGTCAGACACAAAAAAACCAAATATTGCATGATTCCGCTTATAAGAGGTACTTAGAATAGGCAAATTCAGACACAGAAAGTAGAACAGAAATTACCAGACACTGGGGGGGAAGGGATTGGGGAGTTAATTGGATATGGAGTTTCTGTTCAGCATGATGAAAAAGTTCTGGAAATGGATGCCGGTGACAGTTACACAACACTATAGATGTACTTAATGCCACTGAATTATACACTTAAACATGGTTAAATGGTACATTTTATGTATATTTTACCATAATTTAAAAAAAAACTCCTTAGAGTGCCTGGCTGGCTCAGTCAGTAGAGCATGTAACTCTTGATCTCCTGGTCATGAGTTCAAGCCCCATGTTGGGTATAGAGCTTACTTAGAAAAACAAAACTACAGCCAAAAAAAGGCGAGAGATGGTTAAAGTAAATGAAATAAGAGTAACAAAAAGCTGCTAAATTGAAGCTGGATGAAGGATAGTAGAGGTTAATTCTAACACACGTGTAACTGGGAATGGAACCCACCTAACTTTTTTATTGATTAAAGTGCATAACCAAAAAAGCCTGAAAGTCCCTGCTTGGAAATTCAGATCCAAAAACAATCATGGAAATAAAATATCACAACCTCAGGGACCTTCAAAATTTGCCTGGTGGTAAAGGCCTTTTTTCAAATAAAATCTTACTCAGGAACTCCAGATATGAAACAGATAAAGGAAGTATTTACAAATATTATTTACAGTAATTTAAAACATTTCTGGAACAAGGTAGGGAAGAACCTAATATTTAAAAAAGCAAAACCATTGACCTTTTAAATGTGCTCTCCTTCCTCAGCAAGGTCACTGTGGTAAAAATTTGACCCAAAATAAACAAATATGAGCTTTATATTTAAAGTTAGCATTTTAGTTGGCCTCAAAAAGCCAGACATTTATCAGGGGTTAGAAACAGAAACTAGGCAGTAGATTGCAAAAGGATTTACTCCTCTGATCTCACTTAAAACTCCAACTGAAGAGAACATAGGTATGACTACGAAAATATGACCAAACTTTCTCTTCTACATTTCCATCTAGAATCTAGAAACAGGTACTTCCAATTATTTATCAACTCTGAAAAATCCAGAGGAACTCTAATGTAAATTGTTTAAGATACAAAAATGACTTTGGGGCGCCTGGGTGGCTCAGTTAAGCGGCTGCCTTTGCCTCAGGTCATGATGTCAGGGTCCTGGGATGAGCCCTGCTCAGCCGGGAGTCTGCTTCTCCCTCTCCCTGCTCGCGCACTCTCTGTCAAATAAGCAAATAAAATCTTTTTTTAAAAAAAAGACTTCAAATGTTAAAAAAAACAACAACAAGCTATTCATTTTATATCTTACATTTGTCCCAAGTTTATCTGGAAAGGGCTCCTAAGGCCCTTCCTTTACATCAGAGCTCTGGGACTCTCCAACAGAGCCAACTAGAAAGGAGGTATTCTTCAGAGGGCCACTGTGAGCCTCTGCTCTGTTACATGCTTTATCTACATTATTTTGTTCATGCTCACGATGTTCCTGTGCAGTAGATAGCACTGTCCTTATCTTACCAATGAAATGCAGGAAAATCAAAGTACTCTTGCCCAGTGCCACAGGGTAGTAAGGGGCAAGACTGGGAAGGCATCTCAGAGCTGTCAGACCCCAGAAGCCACTTGAGATCACAGGCTTCCTTGGGTTAAAAACACACGGAAAGGCAAAGACTTTACTTCAAATGATGGAATCTAAAGTCGACTTAGGAAAAACGGTTAGACTTACCATTTCCACCAACTCAGACCAATCTGTTCCCCTGGAGCTGCCTTGTTCTACGGCCCTCCCCTCCACCTCTGCTTCGTTAGTGCCTCCTGCGCCTTCCACCGGCAAGGCCCTGCAGCCGCCCCCCCCCCC